>NW_025335268.1:136626059-136783739 GCF_004798865.1 Varanus komodoensis
CCTGGTTGATGTCAGCAGTGGACAAGGACAGAGTCAAAAGTGGGTTGATATCTCTTTTCTCTTTTGCCACCCCTGTTTCTCTCCCTCTTTCTTTCCATGCAGCAGACATCCAGGGAATGGGCAGCTGGCTATTGCCAAAGGCCTCGCCTGAATGCTGCACACTATTCTAGGGACACAAGTTGCTCACACAGACTCTTCAGAGACAGAGAGGAACACAAACATGGATGTTTCCAGAAGCATCCGTGAAAATAGATCCCATCCACACTAATTATTCTGGACATTGGATGAATATGCAGAATCTGGTTACATCATCAGAAATGATGTGGTGTTTAGCAGCATGAGAGTGATTGAAGGAGGAGCCTGTTAAGGGAAGGGGTAGTGTTTAATTTCCTTGAAGGCTTTGAGTCTAAAGCTATATCAGAAACCCTAAGTTTGAGATAGTAATAACAGCTGAATAAATTTTACTGTCTGGGTAGAATAAACATGATCATGTGCTGTCCAGCATTCAAAATATTTGCACTTATTTGCCCACTTCTAGGTACCTACAGTTTGGGAAAAGAGTCATTGCTGGTGGAACTGGCCCAAGAATTTCACACCTGGATTGTTGTGAGTCCCAGGAAGCTAGAACTTGTGCAACTGCTGGAGATTGAGGATGTATTCACCTCTGAAGAAGGGGCTGGTTGGATCCAGGCTGTAGATTTTTCAGAAATTGGCCAAGCAACTATGAATAGCTGGAACCAAAGGCATCCAACCATAGCTGTTCTCCCTACCAGCCGGCCAGTGAAGATCAGCCATCCTGATGCCTACATTATTCCTTATTCAGACCACTCATCTTTCCAAGAGTTGCTAGAGTTTGTAGTCTGGCTAAAACCCTGCAGCATAATCCCAATAGTAAAGAAGGAGGCATGTTACGCATATTTCCAGCAGTACTTGAGATCTGAGAATGGTTCACTTCTGGAGCCCAAAGTCCCTGAATCAGTACAAAGATTTATGCAAAACAACATGAAGCAGAAAAGGCCCTTAAGGTTGTCAAAACTAGCTGTTCATCGCCATGTGCCCAGGGGAGTTTGTTTTGAATCCCCAGAGAAATGTATCAGCAATAGTGAAAGTGACTGTGATGCAGAAGTTTTCCAACAAAATTGTTCAGAACCCATGAAGAAATCAGTGCCTTACTGTAAAGTTGGGTGTGTCGATGGGTACTCCCCATACGAGGAGGAGCAGGAAGAAATAGTGGCAGAACCAAAAACCCCCCTTGAAAGCCAGTGTGTGCTTTCCCCAGTGAACTTCAAATGTGTGGCCTCTACTAAGCATCAGCTAGGAGGCAGTGCTGTCAGCCAGCTTCCAAAACATCAGACAACTGTAATGTCAAAACACACATGCACTTTGTCCAAGAACAAGAGGGATACACGGTCCCTACCAAGAAGGTCCTTCTGTTCCTCTGTAGGTAGTGACCTTGACTCCCCAATATCACAAGTTCTTCAGACTGACAAAAATGACAGTTTCAGCTCTCCGAAGGATGTAGCATTACAGCCTGTCAATAAGCAGGTTTCACAAAGCCTTCTTCAGGAATATGATCTGTCTCCACTCAACACCCCAAAGCAATGGTCCCTACAAAACTTCGATTGGCAAGTAGAGAACTACTTAAAGCGAGGGAAATGTATGGAGTAGGGCATAGTTGCATTTGGTATAAAAACTTAGTGTGCAATCCAGCAGTGTGACAGCAGAAGGCTGTTTGCATCCGTCTTCCCCACTCCCCATCTGTAGGCTCCCCACTCTGAGAAAATCTCCCTACCCTCTAGAACAGATTTTGTAGATACACAAAAGTCTCGTGGGGAGCAAGAATTCCTCCCCTGTCCCAGTTCCACTGATAAATGACTTGGTCAGCAGAGAACCTTCATTGCCTTCCTTTGGGTAAAAGCAAAACTGTTAACTGAGTGCCAAGAGTGAGCAGCTATGAAATTATCTCAGTGTTCTGTTCAGCCAGTGCAGTTTACCAGCATATTTTTCCTTAGTCTGATCCAACTAATGGTTGTAAAAATAAGGTGAATCTTCCTGATGTATTAGGGCTACTCACCAATGTTAAGCTTCTGTGTCAGAGACTGTTAAATATGCAGCTTCACCAGCTACCTTTGTTTATTGAAATGGAATACTATGGCAGAATTGTTTGACAAGGATATATTTTTATTTTTCTATTCAAAGTTTAAAAAGGAAAAAACAGGTTTTTGTTACATTTTTAAAGAACCAAGCAGGAAGTGAGCATTGCCCAAGAGCATTGCCTAAATACTGATGAATGCAAATTTCCTACCAAATTAAACACAGTTTGGCTAAACTAATAGTGTGATGCTGGTGTTTTAAAAATTTTCAGTAAAGACTGTTGTTTCTTTCTCAGCAGCTTAGTTAGGGATGGAAAGCACATGATTGTCCTTATCTTGGCAGCGTGCAGCTCTCATGACCCTTTACCATGGGCTTTCCTGGCTAGGGTATATGGGAATTGTAGTCCAACATCTGTGGGAACACATGTATTTCACTCCTGCCTTACACAAAGGGTTTTACTACTCATGATAGCCATTAGTAAAATTATTGTTGGGCTCCTGTGTTTCCTGCTTCATGTTGCCGGAGGTTATATATGCAGTGATTAAAAGTTTGCACTTTACCTCAGCACCGATCTAGTGGAAGTAACAAAGTACCATATCAACACATGCTGCAGGGCTGGTATGGAATTGCCTATTGTCTCTGCCAACAAAGTCAGGGTGCTTACTGGGAGGAAAAGGGAGATGTGCACTTAAATTTCTAGCACTCTTTACGATTCTCTTTAATAGCAAACTCCGTTGGTTAGTTCCATCAGGAACTGCAGCCAAAACGGGAAACAGCACATGGAAGATTATTAGCATGAGAAAACCACCAAGCTCTGGAGAACTACGCACACACACATACAAAATAGGAGATAAAAACAAAGTGGGCAAAACCCTTTTTCGGTTCTGCTGAGGACTGAGCATGCCCAGTAGCCACTTATTGCTGAATTCCCTTTGCAAGTTAAATATGGAAAAATAAGTGAGAAAGGGGAAATGGGATTGAGTATTCTTGCAAGCCAGTTGTGCCTTCTTCCAGAATACTGAAATGAAGCACCCATACACCATGTTGTAACGGTCATTTAAGTAAGGTTCAGAAAACAGTGCATTCTAGGAGCTTACCTGTTCTTTTTAAAGGCTTGATGAGCAATACAGTAGGAGAGCATTCGACCTCTAAAAAAGAACATTGAATGTCCTTAAAAGGTCACAAAAGTGGCCATAAGTGTTGAGTTGCATTGCTTTATAACTAGGGTTCTCATGAAAAGGATCAGACATTCATGTAGTTGCATTCCAGATGGGAATATGAGGGGAAACCCAAAAAACCCCAGGATTTATCTTCTGGAGGGCAGGTCCCCTGTAGCACAGGCTTCCCCCACTAGGTGAGTGTTCTAGGAAATCATCTGCGTCAGTGTACCCAGCTGGGTGGTTGTGAGGCTGCATTTGGCTTCAGTGAATTTTTTTTTTTTTTTTGGAGACTTCAATGATTTGCCTATTTTGTGATTGTTGATTTACACAATGTGTGGCAGTGAAATTTTGTTCAGCTGAGTGTTCGGCAGTTTTTGACCAAAGACAGCATAACCTGTGTGCTCCACCCTCCCTATTCACCTGGCCTCACTCCATACAACTTTTTTTTTTGTTTCCCTAGATGAAAAAAGTCTCTAAAGGGAAGCATTTTGCCAATATGGAAGAGGTGAAACAAACAGCAGAAGCACTAAAAGGCATCAAAGTGACAAATTCAAAACCTTTTTTGAGCAGTGGAAAAATGTCTCAATAGGTGTATTGCATCAAATGGAAACTACTTTGAAGGTGATTGAAGTTTGAACATGTAAAAATAAATACACAATTTTTTACAAATAAATTCCTGTTTTTTGGAGGTCCCCCCAGTAGTTGTTCCAACCATTAGCAGGAAACTGATAATGAAATGCCACCTTGAGGTTTAGTGTTTGGATTCCCAACAGGTAAGTATTATGTCTCACACTGATAATGAAACAGTTATATAGTCTTTGGTTGCTCATCTTGTTGTAAGTGGCCAATGGGGATTTTATAAGTTCTTAAGTGTAATTTTACTTTATTGTTTAGACTCACTGTGTTCATTAAAAAGTTCCTAATTCCTAAACTCCTGATAATTGTAATGTTCCTTTCATAAAACTTCCTAGGATTCAGGGGATTTGCACTTGTGTGGTATAGTGGTTAATGTTAGACTGGGATTTGGAAGATCCTGGTTCTAAGCCCCACATGTACATAAGTTCATTGGGTGACTTTGAGCCAGTCTCTGACTTTCAGCCTAAACTACCTCACTGGATTATACTAATAAAATAGGAAAGATGAAAAATATGTAGACTGTCTTGGGTTCCAAAAAAAGGCAGCTATAAATATAACAAAATATTGTGTAAATGGATTTCTGCTGGCACAGCAAGATTTACCTATTTACTCCTTCCTATAGCCTGTTCCCCACACCAAATATATGCCCCAAATCTTGAAAGGGAGATCCACTATCCTAGGGATTTCTGTTTCCCAGTGGAAGATGAGCATTGGATTGAACCCTGCATACAAAGTAAGAAGCAAGTTCCATTAAAGTCAGTGAGATTTACAACTGAGTTTGGGTTGCAAGGCTAATAGTGAGATGCCCAATTCTTGGAGGTAAAGACTAGCTTCTGTGCAATAACAGACAGCATGGAGTCTCAGAATACTTGTCTGCAGTGCTTTTTTTTGTAAAAAAAATAAGGTGCCGGAACTCACGTCTTGGTGTCACACTTTTACACAATGGGCGCCGCCGGCAGTAAGCACTCGGTGCGCGACCACATGACTGATCCCAAGCCGAGCAGCGCCCTCACAATCAGCGCCCACACACAAGCAGCCTGCAGACACTATGTTAATGATTTTTGCCGCTGACCTGCTACGCCCAACAGGGCGATTCACAATCACTTGGAAAAATCCGTCAAAAAAAGGTGCCGGAATGCCGTTCCAGTGCGTTCTATGACAAAAAAAAGCCCTGCTCGTTTGTCTTTTAACAGGGTCTAGCCAACAGCTCACTGCAGCTGTTGACTGCAGCCAAGAAATTAAAAGACGCTCCTTGGGAGGAAAGCTATGGCAAATCTAGACAGCATGCTAAAAAGCAGAGACATCATCCTGCCGACAAAAGTGAGTATAGTCAAGGCTATGGTTTTCAAAGTTGCAATGTACGGCTGTGAAAGCTGGACCATGAGGAAGGCTGAGCACCAAAGAACTGAGGCCTTTGAATTGTGGTGCTGGAGAAGACTCCTGCAAGTCCCTTGGGCTGCAAAACGATCAAACCAATCAGTTCTAGAAGAGATCAACCCTGACTGCTCTTTAGAAGGCCAGATACTGAAGATGAAACTCAAATACTTTGGCCACCTAATGAGAAGGAAGGACTCCCTGGAGAAGAGCCTAATGCTGGGAACAATTGACGGCAAAAGAAGAAGGGACGGCAGAGAATGAGGTGGCTAGATGGAGTCACTGAAGCAGTCAGCATAAGCTTAAGTGGACTCCGGGGGATGCTGGAGGACAGGAAGGCCTGGAAGAATGTTGTCCATGGGGTCGCGACGGATCAGACACGACTTTGCAACTAGCAACAGCTGTTCGATTAAAGGAGAGTTCTGGTGATGATACTGTGATATGGTGTGCAAAGTTTGTAGTTTTTACCATCTTTATCCATGTCTGTGAATCTATATCATGTAGCTTGTTTGTATATTATTTCGATTTCTTGGAGTAGGTGCTAGCTGTTGTATTGGTTTCCCTGTTGAAGGTATTTACTGCACTAAAGAAAAACTGTCTTGGAAAGGGTGATACACTGCTAGAATTGAAGATTATTTAGAGGTGGAACTGAGCTCCATAGAAGCAATACAAAACCATAATATTACTGTTACGAGTTTAGCCAAATGGAGTGCAGCCATGATTATTCATTAGAAAATGAAACTCTGGCCAGGAGATAACACTGATGAGCAGGCTGGCAGACCAGATAGTCAGATGTGCTATTTATCTCCTTCCTCTCAGTGCTAGCCCCATCTTCTGACGGCATGCCTGGTTGAGACCGTAAGCCCCAAAGAGATAATTTCTCAGAGTTTGTCATCGCAAAAGCTGTAAAATAGCTTCTGGGCAGAGGCCATTTGGCAGACTGACCAAGTTTCCAGCCTGTCCTAGAAGAGCAAGACAGAACATTATATATAAACCAGCCTTCCTATCCCTCACCAAACCAGCTGTGTGTTTTTGAATGGAAAGAAGGTCAACAAAAAATGGTTGGAAGATAACATGTCTGGCAATGCGTGTGGCGGCTTGCTTTTCTAGTACATGTGGTTCTTTCCCAGTACACCACACCCTGCTGTATGATATCCCTTATGTAATCAGCAGTGGTATTTAAGTAATCACAGCCTTCAAGTTGATGGCAGGTCTCAAATGAAAGCCTCTGATCCCAACCCAGGTGGGCTCTGTCTAATTACACTGTGAGGCATTATTTAAAGCCGGAATAAGGATTGATATAGCAGCTTTCCTCCCCATTGCTAGCATATTCAGTATTCATTTGCTGAGTTTCTAACTGGTTTTAGAAGGTTGCTTCCTCCTCCCTCACAGTTCAATGAACATTTGGCCGAGTGGGACATCTGTTGCAAGAGCTTACCTCTCTTTTCAGCTAATTTTGTAATAAAGCACATTAGGAAACTTTCTGAGCTCCACATAAAATCACAAAGAGGAAAGAGAAAACAGTGAAATGCAGGATGAGATAGGGTTAATCACCCCATAAATGCTTATGGCAAATGTAAGATGGAAAACGGGGATAATCTGATTTGGGGGTTGCAGACAATTGTCAGGGATTTAATTGCTATCCTTATGATCCTTTTTCACCAGGAGTATAATCATAAAATATCTCCTGTGTGCTTAAAGACTTGTAGAGATACAGCTGTTGGGCACTGCTATGCTCACAAACACCTCTCTTGGCACCTATCGGTCTCCCTACCTCTCTGGATTTTCATGTTATTTTTTACTTGGAAAAAGAAAATTTGGGATGCTGACATACTGCAAAATGAATCTCCAGCTTCCAGAGTCATCGTCATTTTCTTAGAATGCATCTGGGCTCCATGTGGCATTCTTGGCCAAGTTACCTCATTAGTTTGCTTTCTGTAAAAGTTGTTTTGTTTTTTGTTTTTTTTTTTTTAAGCATAAAATTGTATCACGAGGCAGGCGTGTGAGAAAGTCAGCTTTCTGAGTGTGAGGAACATCACTGGCAAAGTGTCTCAGCCCCAGTGAAACAGTGTCAGCTCACAAATAAATACCCATGTGAGGTTAGCGACACATCAAGGAGGCCAGGACAGTCAACTCTTCCCTTTTCATAGTGCGTATCTGTAAACAAATTATTATAAATAAACTGTCTGCTTTCTCCTTGTAAGCAACTTAGTTTCCCAGGTAAACACATCCAATAATAGCAAGGTAGCTTTCTTAAATGCCACATGTTCCACACTGAGGGCCAGCCAGACAAGTGAAGTTAAAGTCTCAATGAGTGGATGAGCGAGGAGAGACTCAGATTTATTAGGCATCAAGGAATATTCAAGAAAATGCTGAATCTGTACAAGAGGGACAGGTTCCACCTGAACAAAAATGAAACCAGACTCTTGTGCTAAACATAAAAAGGTGGCAGAGCAATTTTGAAGCAGAACCCTGCGGGGGAAAGCTGACAGGAGCTGGGAAGCATTTGATTTGGATTAAATCATCCCTAGGAGATGAAGTTGAAAATGTTATTACTTGCCCAAATGTACAAGGGGAGGAAAGAAGGGCAGGGAAAGGGCATTATGTTAAACAAATTAGAAAACCTAAAAGAGCAGGCTATCCCATAGAAGCACTGTGGGTGAATATATCAGGCTCTGAAACTAATTTAGTACTAGGAACTTCCTATCTTGCCCAGTCCAGAATGCTCAGGGTGATCTTGAGATGGAAATGAAATCAGGGAAGTCTCCAAACAAGGAAGTGTTGTAATAATGGATGCCTTCAATTATTCCTGTATTGCTTAGATAAATCATGGCAAACTGGTTACAATACTCAGTGATTTAAATGACAGTGCCACAGAACTATTGGCCATGGAAACAAGCGGAGGGGAGTAGACTGAATTTAATCCTATGTGGTATCACCCAGGAACTAATAGAAGATGTGTTGTTGAACTAATTAGAAATGGCAAAACCAGTGCTCTCAGATTTAATATATTTTGAAGTGGAAAACTGCCAAGGAAGTCAACATAATCACAAGTGACTTTAAAAGAGGAATCATCTTTAAAATAAGGGAACTAGTAAAAAAAATATGTTGCAAGGGGGAGTCATTCAAAACATTTGGAAAATATTCAAAGCCACAATAATGGATACTCAAAAAGTGTACTACAAGTTACGGAAGGCAACACCTAATTTCAACATCACTGGTATGGTGAATAAGTGGCATCAAGGAAGGTATTAAAGAAAAAGTCTTTTTCAGAAACTAGAAGTTGTGCCCAAATGAAGAAAACGAAAGGGGAGTACAAGCTTGCACAAGGGAGATGCAAGGAGACAACAAGACAAGCAGAAGGGCATTGTGAGAGCCATATCATTAGGGTCAAATCAAGGCCAATAATGAATTATTTAACTAGAAGCAGGAAACAAGCTAGGGTGGCAGTTAGGCTCATGGATGATAACGGAGTCAAAGGAGTACTGAGGGGGGACAAAGAGATTGGGGAGAAACTGGATTGAAATGCAGGGGATGGATTGATTGAAGAAATTATTAAATTTAAAATTAGTAAGCATATAGAAGGATAAGCTCCACTGAGAAAGAATTGACATGGTTTCAGCCAAGTTAAGTCCTGTCTTTCTAACCTTTAGAGTTTTTCTGAGACTGTCAATAGACGTGTGGGTAGGGCTGAACCAGTAGATGTTGTTTACTTAGACTTTGAAAAGGCTGTATCTCAGTACTGATCAAACTCGGAAGCCATGAGGTCCTTATTAAAGAACAGAAAGCAAAGAATAAGTGGTTAATTCTCCCATTGAAGAGACACAAACAGGGGTCTGTTCTGAACCCAATACTTTTCAACTGACTCATGAATGATATGGAATTAAGAGGGAGTAGTGAAGTTGCTAAGTTTGCTGATGACAGAAAAGTATTTAGGCTAAAAGGTTTTGTAAGGAACCTCAAAGGGGTCTATCCAACATAGGAAAATGGGCATTGGAATGGCAAAGGTGGTTCTATGCAAGCGTAAAGTAATGTTCGGGCAGAATACCCCCAACTTCTGCAATAAGCTGATGGAATTTATGCTAGCAGCAATTGACCAAGAAAGATATATTGGGATTATGGTGTACAGCTTGATGAGTGTGGCTGCTATGGAAAGGTAAATACCATGTTAGGAGTAATTTGGAAAGGAATTGGAAATAAAATGATTGCTGTCCTACAGAATGTGGACATACTTATGATACTGTATGTGTTTCTTGTCGCCACACCTAAGAAAGGAATTGTAAACTTGGAAAAAGCACAGAAAAGGGCAGCTAAAATGATAAAAGAGCTGGAGCAATCATCTTATGAGGAATGGTTACAAAAGCTGGGTTTATTTTAGAAAGAAGGCAAGCAAGGGGAGACATGATAGAGGTGTGCAAAATTATGCATGGTGCAGAGGACATGGACAGTGAAAATATTCTCCCCCTCCTAATACTAAAATCTAGGATCATCCCATGGGTGAGAGATTCAGAAACCCATAAAAAGAAGTACTTCTTTACACAGGGCATATACTATGGAATGCACTTCCACAAGATGCAGTGCTGGCTACCAGTTTTGGACAGTCTTAAAGAGGATTTAACATATTCATGCGGGAGAAGGCTATCAGTGGTTTTTGATACGAAATAGTTTTATGGTGCCTCCATGATCAGAAGCAGTATACCTGTATATGGCAGTTGCTGGGAAGCATGGGTGGAACTGGTTGGCTGTTACATGAACAAAACACTGGACTAGATGGACCTTTGGTCTGATCTGTCATAGTTCTTATATTCTGAGCCATTTTGTGAGGGTGTCCACAACACTCAAAATTCCAAATGTGGTAACTGACCCAAAACATTTGCTGACCTAGAATATATTAAACAGATTTTGGTGGTGTTTACATGAAAGAAAGAATGCAGATGCTGTCTCCTCAAATATGTTATTTAAATCAGCTTATGTAAATCACTGCCTGGAAGACAGCCAAAGGAACATAATTTTTAGACTGTTTAAACAAGCATATAGACAGAAGCTATATACCTGGAGTTTCAAAAGTTCTCTGACTTATATAAGTCCTTAATGAAACTTATTAGTCTTGGGATATTGGGCTCTCTTATGGATTAACAGCTCATTAAAATAGAAAACCAAGGGTAGGAATAAGCAGTTCTCACAATGTAGCAAAGTAGATGGAATCTCTCAAGATTCTAAGTGGTAGTTGGTGTTATTTAAGAGGGTGGGTAGATCAGGGAGAGCTTTCATCTGCATACTCAACCACTGACTTTCTTGGCTGATTAAAACTGCAACATACTTTCCTGGGTGTAAGTCCTATTACAATAGGTCAATGATATTTCTTTGTAAACACATATAGTATTGCTTTGTAAACTGCCCCAGGTGGAACTTATGCCATGGCTAAGAGTGGTAAGGCCTCTTTCAGGGACAGGGTTGATTCCTTTAGCCCAGTGGTGGCGAACCTATGGCACGTGTGCCGCAGCAGGCACGCAGAGCCCTCTCTGTTGGTATGCGAGTCAGGTCACCCCAGCATCGCCTCATCAGCGGAGCATCGGATAACAGCACACACAGGGGCCATGCTCATGCTCAGAAAGGAGTAGCGGCACCAGGCAATGACGTCACAAACTGCCACTCATTAGCCGTGACTAGTCAAAGCATTTGCATGGCCGGTCAGTGCGCTGCCAAGGATATATATATATTTGCTTGGACTGGCTGTGAGTTTTAAAACATTCATTTTTATTAGTACAATATTTTAGCGTTGAGTTTGCTTATGAAAAATTGGAATTTAATATATAAGATTTAGCAAAGAGATGTTCTAATTAAGAGACTGAGATTCTTTTAATGTTGTCTCCCTGGCATATTTGAATCTGCAGCATTATATTTAGTTGTTTGTGAAGAATTTATGAAAACAAGAGCAAGGATATATATATTTGCTTGCAAAATGCAAACTTTTATCATTGAAAGCTCTGTTATTGTGTTTAAGACAAAATATGTTAATGTATGAGTTGTTTTTTCTAAACTAAAACCTCAGTATTCAGGTTTTATTGCAGTGTTGGCACTTTGCAATAAATAAGTGGGTTTTGGGTTGCAGTTTGGGCACTCATTCTCTAAAAGGTTCCCCATCACTGCTCTAGTCTAAAGGAGGAGAAGTAAGATTGGATACTAGTTTATTTTATTACTCTGTGTGCAACATGTCTCAGAAGCTGGACTGGATGAGCTCTAGATACAGTTTTCTGTTCTGTGACACCTTTCAGAAAATCAGTCTCAAGTTGTTTTTGAACAAGGTAATGATTTTAGTTAACTTACACTCTCATATATTACCCTGGTGACATAATTCTTGTGCTAACACAGCAGTAGTATCTATTTAGGGGAGCTTGGGTTTTGTCCCCCGCCCAACTTTCAATTATAGTTTCTGATTTTATTGTCTTGTGTGACGGTGGTTGCTCTGTAATTATGAAATTAGTTTTTATGACTTTTAATTACTTTATTTTGCAATCAATTGTAGATTTTTAATGGGTGCAGTTGTTAGTCACCCTGGTAATAACTCATGGTGGGTTAGGCATATGCAAAACAATCCATGGTGTGAGCCCAACAGACAATTGGACTTACCATGGATTATTTGCCCTGTTCTCCCCCCTTGATCCCCTTCAGGCTATCCCAGAGGCTCACTATTGTGAGAGGCTCACTAGCATCTCTCCCCTCCTTGCTGTGATAGAGAACCAGTTCAGGCTTCCCACAACTATTCCAGTTTTTTTTATCCTGCTTTTCCTTCCAGAAATTAGAAAAGCTAGCTATCAAATATATACAGTCCAGCATATGCCCAAACCAGCTTCCCCAGCATCCAGTTTGACAGCTACAAGCGGCCCCTTCAAAGTGCCCCAGTAGCAGTTTGGAGGGCCTGTTCTTACTTGTCCAGAAAGACAAAAAATGTGTGCAAAAAGGCCTTAGGTGTGCTAATGGGAATGATTGCCCTTCTGCAACTTGAAGCATAGGGTTTTGAAGCATTGGTTGCAGCAATGTACAATCTGCAAAATATGCAGCCAGGTGGAAATGACCTTTTTTTTTTTTAAGGATCTTGCTGCAAAGTGGGTTTAAATCCCCCTTAATCCCCCTTGTCACAGCTAAAGATCATTTGAGTCTTTGGTATTTCTTGACAGATTGCCATCTGACAACTATCAAGCAAAACCAAAATGTAGTGGGGAACATATCTGGAGTCCTTCCTTGGCAATGTCCCTTGACAGTCTCCCCCTGGACACTGCCCCAGATGCCGTGTCAGACCTATGTAGTAGCCATGTTGCTCTGTCATGTTGTGTGAACCCCTCAATGTGTTACTTTGCCTTGGATCCATTTCGGCAAACTGCTAACTTATTAACCATTCTTATATCATTTTTGGAGCAAACTCTTCCCTACTTCTTGAGCTGATCTATATCTCTGGCCATCACTTAAAAAACCAAAACAAACAAACATTTGGTTTTGCTCTGGGACAAACTGTAGATCTAATTAAGTCTGGAGTTCAGCACAAATCACTGTGGTTTAAAAGCAAAGCATTATTGCTCCTCAACAACAACATCTGCTCCATCAGTGGGGGAGGAATTACATGCTCTCCCCACCTGATAACCTTGTGTAATCACAGCCAGCAAGCAGAACATTATGGTCATTAGTGCACTTCAGCAGGTTTGGACTTTGGATTAAATGGTCCTTAGGTTTTATGCCCCTCTCCTGATGCTAACTGGTATTATTTCACTTACTTCAAAATGTGGTCTCTCAACTCTGCTGCCTTTGGGGCCCCTTCTATTCATTTTGTCAAATAGGAGTACAGATTTCTTCTTCAACGTCATGCACTAATGGCACCACTGATTATTGCAGTTAGCAAATAATCCCAACTGTGTGCTGCCAGCAACTGTTTATCGAAATAATCAAAGACTCCTGTAAGCCCTCCACAGTCCAGGCTGAAAACTGTGTCTCTTTATGATTTACAGCTATGATCTGACATTTCAACTGGCTTCTACTGAGACAGATAATTCTATCTATAAACTGGTTCATTCCCAATGTAGACACAAAGAAGAGGAGTCCATCTTTCAAGTAAACCAAAACGTCACTGTTGCTCTGCATGAGTCACTGGTCAGGACTTGCCTTTTCCCAAATAAAAAGTATACCCAGTACAGTGTCTCATGCAGAAAAGATAGGGGTGTGGTTCCTTGGAAGAGGAGAAATGCTTAGGAAACCTTTTTAGGAGAAGTGATGCCTCCTAGTTTGAGATGGGAGAAAGGTACAGCTCAGGTAGAGAGAATTTGTGCAAGAATGATCTTAATAGATAGTTCCCTGTATGCCTCCTTACAAATATCAGTTTACTTCTGTGATTCTTCCTGAGTTACATTCACAGCCGACACCCATTTTCTGTTGAAGAGCATTAGGAAAGCATTACCTGTCCTCGGGCTGATCCTGTTTAATCTTTTCATAAATGACATGGAAGAAGGGGTGAACAGTCTGCTGATCAAATTTGCGGACGATACTAAAACTGGAGCAGTGGCCACAACTGAGGAACAGGTACTCCAGATCCAAAAAGATCTGGACAGACTATGGAAGTGGGCAGGAGACAACAGGATGGCTTTCAATGTGGATAAGTACAAGGTCTTGCACTTGGGGCATAGGAATAGATGTCATAAGTATAGGTTAGGGGACAAGTGGCTGGAGAGCAGCACTTGTGAAAGGGACCTCGGGGTGCTGGTTGACTGCAGGCTAAACATGAGTCAGCAGTGTGATGCGGTGCTCAAGAGGGTGAATGCCGCCCTTGGTTGCATAGCCAGAAGTGTGGCTTCTAGATCGAGAGAGGTATTACTACCACTCTATATGATTCTGGTATGCCCACAACTGGAGTATTGTGCTCAGTTTTCGGCCCCTCATTACAGAAAGGATATAGCCAGGTTAGAGTCAGTGCAGCGCAGGGCCATAAGGTTGGTGGCCGGTTTGCAGGGGATGGGGTATGAGGCGAGGCTGAGGGAACTGGGTCTCTTCAGCCTGGAGAAGAGGAGACTCAGAGGGGATATGTTGGTGACATACAGGTATGTGAGGGGATGTCACATGGAGATGGGTAGAGACCTGTTCTCCCCAGCAGAGGAAGGCAGGACACGCTCCAACGAAGCAAAGCTCAGGGAGCCAAGGTTCCATTTGGATGCCAGGAAGCACCTTCTGACAGTTAGGACCCGGAGAGTGTAGAATGGGCTTCCACGAGAGGTCGTTGAGGTCCCATCAGTGAGGCTGTTCAAAGATAGGCTGGACATGCACATGGTGGGCATGTTGTGAGCGGAGTCAGCTGGAGCCGGGGGTCAGACTAGATGGCCTGGGAGACCCCTTCTGACTCGCTCTGTTTCTATGTTTCTATGAAAGTGGCTTGTACCAATGCCAAAGGCAGCTGGAACTGGGGGCTTCTTGTCTAGATTTTCCCAGAATTCCTTAGTTACAGTTAACTTTGGATCCTCCAGACCAATCCAAAAAAGAACTGGAAGTCAGATACTAACAAAGGTTTGGGTTGAAGTAAAGAATAGAGAAACAGAGAACAAGAAAATGATGAAAGTGTGGTAGATTAGAAAACAACCTTATCCAGAATGTTTAATGATCCTAAAAAATAGAGGGTTTCGCTGATTCCAAAGGGATTTTTTTCCATGTTCCTATATTTAAGGCTGTAATATCTCTAACCCCAGATTCCTGGATTAAGTCACATTGAATTCAGTTAAATTTTTTGAGCAGACATGTACAGAACTGTAAAATTCTAAAACATCACATAGGTTTTGGAACAGTTATATGCAAATGTCATTGGAGCAGCCACAGTCAATGGGTAAGACCATACAGGCATAGCATATTCCCTGCCCTCAATGAATTCTCAGTCTAATGTCAGGACATTAGAGGGTCAAGGAAACAGTGTCAGTGCCAAGAGTAGCCTCAACATCCAGACATTCCATCTGAAGCAATCTTGTGTTATCAGTGAGAAGCCAGCTGAAGGCCATGAATTTCTACCAGAGGCTTTAATTACCACCTAAAATCCTCACCCCCATTTTTATTACTAAAAGAAGGTGAAAAGCACTTTAAGCGGGTTGGTTATTGTACTCAAAAGACAATGAAACTCAACAGGGGGTTTTGGTCCCCTCCATCTGCCCAGGTTCTCCACAGAATACTAGGGGAAGCCATGGGAGGAAAAAATTGTCTGCCCACTTCATACCATGCTTGTGAACAATTTTTGGATATATGTGGCCATTCTCCCAGTCAAAAAACACCCCTGGCCTGTAAACCGGCAACAAAATCTTTTGAAAGGGACACAGAGAAAAAGAGGAGCTCACTTCTGCACTTTCCCTAGAACCTAGGGACTTGAAGAAACATGTGCACCAGCATGTGGGTTGAAAAAAAAAAGAGTATTTACATCAAAGGGGGCATAAATCACACCACCCCATTGTCATGAACAAAGGTGGAGAGCTGTCAAGAGAAACTATTTGGTACTTTTCCTGCATAATGTGCAGGGTTGGACCTGCTGTACCTTTGCAGCAGACACCCTCCTAGAAATTGATCCAGCTAAGCCTTCAAATCCCTTTCAGTTGCACAAGGGTGGTTAAAAAGAATTAAAAACATGGATCTGTGCATCCCCCCCCCCCCCGCACAGCTGGACTGTTTAGGCACTTGGAAGGAGCTGTCAGTGGCTGTCAAAATGGGGATTGTGAAAGTCGACAGTTAAACCAGCTTTTACACTATCTAGAAAAAATGGTGAAAGAGAGCTGTGATGATCCCAAAATGGCTGTGGGGTGAGGAGAATTAGCACAGATTCCTCAAGGTGTCTCTTGGCCACTTTTAGGGTAGCTACCATTTGTGGTTGCCCAGGAACTGCTTAGCAAGAGACACAAGTGTTTTGGGTTACTCTTGCCAAGGAATTTTGTAGCTTATTCCCCATATCTACAAGAGGGTCAGTTATCCAGGTTAAGAAAGCATGACAACTCATGACATAGTGGTACAATAACCCCTATAACAACAAAAACATTGCTGGGGGGGGGCTTGTTGCCCATGAAGATCCCCCCCCCCCCCCGGAAATTGTTCTAGATTAACATGATGCTGTGGATAATCTACCAATTATCATGTTGTGAAAACCATTGAGTGTGTTAATTCAGTCCCAATCTTATTTGGGTAGTCCTGCAGCTGACAGTAGCAAATGGTAATCTCACCTGTGGGTGACTGAGATAAAATAATGTCCTGAGAACTCAGGATACCTTTGTATCAACCAATTCCACATTAGAGCATTGAAGAAGTTGCTATCAGTCATACTTCCCCACCCATAAAATAGATACAATAATATGACATATTTCACATGGCTGATGTGACAATTAGCATGTAGACTGCAAGGCACTTTAAAAATAATAAAGTAGTGATTAGTAACAATCATGAATCTTTGTTTAAATAGGAAGCCTTTTGAGTTGTTATGTTCAAAGTGTGTTGAGCCTTTTGGAAACCAAGGAGGAACAAAAAAGGAATAATATTAAAGATAACGGCTCATCCTGTGAACTCCTTCCATGCAAATACAGTATACAAAATACTACAAAAGTAAGATTCTAGACAATGTGAAATACAAGCTACTCTCCAGCTTAAAGCAGTTTTTTATATTTGATACATAGGCAAAGCAGATACCTGTGCTTGTATTATGAATAAATTTTGGTTTTATAACAATCCTTTTGTTTTTTTGAATGTCCGTGTGTGCTTGTTTCTTTAGATCAAAGAACAGCGACACCCAAACTTCTATCAGTAATCTGCTCCAGACAGTAATACAGCAGCATACATTTCTCTCTCAAGTCTCAGCCAATCAATCACTCGGTGCCAGCAGCAGGACACAGATTTGGGAAGTGCTGCTCTGAAAATGTAATGCTGTGACACCAATGTTCCCCCCACCACACCCTTTAAGCACAAAATGCAGCAGTCATCTTCCTCTGAGGAGGTGCTGAAATACAGCAAACACGCCTGGGAAAGGCCATTAACCTCCATCTACTTAAGCCCAAATCAAGTGAAATCCTGGCTCAGGCATGCTGTTGAGCATCTTCCCTTCTTTGTTCCCTACCTGTCTGGGCTCTGTCACTTTTAACATTATATTTAACATTTAGCATTATATAACAAACCTGGCTTTCCAGAAATGAGGCTTATAGGAGGAATGGGAGGATAAAATGATTTGGCTGAGTGCAATACACCTTACTTTTAAAACAGCATCCTTGATATAAAGTAGCAAGGCCAGCCCCTCCTACCAAGCTGTCAATACTGAGCTCTCCACACAGCCGCCATCCTTGTATCAGTGCAAATGGCACTTCCTGTTCATATTTCTACCAAGGCCATCCACAGTCTCCTTTGAAAGCTCAATGAAAGTTAGTTTTCCTAACAAAAGCAAAGTATATGGAGAATTCTCCAGCTATTAACCCACCCCCTCACCCCACAGTGTTCCTATATTAAGAGTTGTGGGACAGGCAGGACCTCTACAGTTTGCCTCATCAGCACAGGAAAAACGTCACTTCTTGAATTTCTGCCTTCCCCACAGTTCTTAATAGCCCGTTATTAGCCACTGATAATTTTGGGGCATGAAATGTTTCACCAAATGAATCCTGCAAAGCAAGCTGCTATTGCAGGCACAGTGGCAGGCTAGCCAGACTCTTTTTCTTGGTCAGTGGTCAACACTTTCTCTATTTTTTCTCATCAAGGAACCCAAAACTTACGTAACCCTCCTCTTCTCCATTGCATCCTCACAACAATCCTGTGACATAGGTCCAGTTTAGGGACAGTGACTGGGCCAAAGTCACCCAGTGAATTTCATGGCTGAATGTGGACTAGAACCTACCTCCTTGCTTCACCTTCCAAAGTGTCCTCCCTAAGACATACAAAATAGCCCTTCTAGCAAAATCTGCAGGATGGGAGGATGGGCAGCCAAAGATCACTTATGTTGCTTCTCCTGCTCTGCATTAGATGAACCAACACTTCTGGGTTCAAGGACTTCTCATCACTAAGGCCAATTGACAGGAGTGTGTCTTAAATTATTGTAAGACTTTTGATGCAAGAGACTAGCATAGCTAGCCCTCTGAAATTTGTTCTTTATCCATGATTTGCAACCTTCTCTTGGGGCTGGTTCTAGGAGCTTGAAAAACTCAGAACTATGATTCTCTTCTACAGTCTCTCCCTGCACCCCTTTCCTCATTTACATTGCAAGATTTATAATTCAAAGAGCTTTGTCAATTCTGTAGCTAACTGAGTTGTGGACATTAATCATATTTAGCTCCATGGAATTCTCAATATTATGTACTAATTTTTACTGATTAAGCCTCTGTTAAAAAGCACAGAAACAGGCTAGGTCTGGATGAGGGCAAAGCCCTGGCCCCACGCTAAAATATTATTTTGCACCATAGATGAACAATAGCAAATTTCTAGGATGATATTGTCAGAACAAAATGAGTGAAAGTTCTGCTATAATCTGGCTGCTAAAAGCCTGACACTGCAAGAACAGCTTTTGAATTAACATCCTGATCTACTGTATGTTGCAAGACTGGCACTCCACATGCACCATATTTTTGTCTGTCCTGAAGGTTCTTCTTTTTGTCTTGTGTTGTCTTATTCCATTCAGTCCTCTTGTTTTCCTCTTATGTGTCTCTAGGAAACTGCCTAGGTGAATCCCTACCCTTCTCCAAACTGTGTATGTAACTGATAGGTTATAAAAGCAACTTGTAAAGACTCCATCTTTACAGCCCCTTCAGAGGTGACCTACTTGTTGCATGTATTTCCTGTATGTCTGAATGAACTGTATATGTTCTTTTGATTGTACACTCCCAGAGGACTCTCTCTGGCTTTTCCTTACACAAATACACAATACACAAATCACCTTTTAAAAATGTCGTTCTATTCTGCCAAAGCAGTAATCTTCAATATCTTCAAGCAAGCACACTTTGGGTTTAGGCACGAGAATTATGGGTAACTTTTCTGGGCTTCTCTTCTTCCCCTGCCCACCTGGATGAAGTAGCACTCGCACTAGACTTTGCTGGATGCCTTTTCAGCCCTCTCTTCCTCACCCACCTTCACATGGAACAAACTATGGCTTTGCAAAACCCTGTCATCAACTTTGTAATACTTTGCAAAACCTTTTAAAAAGTTCTGCTTTATTTTAAAGGGATGTTGCCTCAAAAGGATTCACAGTAGAATCTTTGGGTTTTGGAGGAGGTGCTCATGTGTCAATGAGCTGTCCTCACTTTTGCAAGTGAAGGTAACCTAAAGGTACATAAGCACCCACCAAAATCCAGATTTGCAGAAAAGATGTTCTTGGGAGCCACACTCTCATTTCCCCTCCCTTTTTTTGCGGGAGTGCTAATAGATCCCGAAAGTGAGCCATTGGGAATATGATTGACACATTAACCTACTCTTGTTCATAAGACACTGTGGCTTAGCATGCAAGCCCAGTCAGTGAATGAACTTGAGAGACGTAAGAGAGAGTAAGAGAGCAGCACCTGAGGTGATTGGGAGTTGCCAGTGCCCCTCGGGCCATTCAGTGAGGAGTCAAACAAAATCCTAATCTACACATGATTCTAGCAATCTTCTAACTCTGCACCACGACTGAAACTTGAGTTCTATTGACACTAATATAAAGCTTCTGTTTTTTCCTGCTGTCATTGAGCTTCATATTTCCCTGCTGCTGAAATAAGTATTGTGCAACAGGAAGACCTATGCTTCCCTGTACCTTGCAGCCAAGCAAAATGATCTGAACTGTTGTTTACAGAATTTCCTACATAATTTTGTGCTAGGTGTGGACTGACATTAATCTAATCCCTTCATACTTCCCTTGGGGTCCAAAAACTGTCACACACACAAAACAATCTTAAGTAAGACAACTCTCAAGATTTTAAGTCACTACAACCATGCAGAAATGCTCTGTAGTCACTGGAAAACAGTTTCACTCAACAGTGCTCAAACAAATGTTCAGAGATTTGAAAAGAAATAATTTTTGAAACCATTTCTTAATTCAGTCATTTCTTAAGTCATAACTGTCCATTCTAATACTTGAAATCTAAAATGAAGATATAAGTACATAAGGAACTTTCTTCCAATGTTCTATTGGTCTGAAAGCTCTTCAGTGAATTTTTGAATGATTTATATGGAAGTCCCATTGGAGTGCACATTTTAATAACCATGTTCGGCACTGGAATGTTATCTTACACCACAACATACCTTGGAAATCCAAAAAGAAGCTGTCTATATTCAGAGTAGGTAACAAGGGAATTATTATCATCATCATTTATAGACCACCTCCATTGCCAAAGCTATCTGGGCAGTTTTGCCACACTTGAAGAAAAACAACCAGGAATAATTCATAATGCAAGGGGGAGGTGTTTTATAGCAATCCCTTAATCCTGCCCCTGAGTTCAGTCTGACTTCGTTTGATTAGCTTCAAGATGCAAGTTTCAGGTTATTTTATAATGAAATCTGCAGTAACTAGAGGGGTTGCTTTTATTTGTCAGATTCATGCAATTTTATCCAGTTAAAGGCAGCAGTATATTAGTTTTGTCCAGAAAATCCATGATAAAGGTAATAAAGAACTAATTTTCCTTGCATGTGTGGACTCTGTGAGCAATGGGGTTGCAAATCAGACAATGCAGTTTTCCAGTTATTCTGGAACAATGAGGGTAGAAGTGAAGGTAAAATGAAACTTCTTGAAATCAAATTGACATGCCGTGGACAGGAAGTTGCTGTGTAGTGTTGTTGTTGTTCTATCATACACAACAACTGCCAACTGCCAAGTGAAGACTGCCAACATAAGACGTATGACAAAAAATCTGGTTCCATTTGTTTGACTTGGGGGAAAAAAAGCTGAAGTACACATTAAAGGCAACCTTAAAAACAACAACAATCTCTCCCTGATATCAATGCAAAGATTTAGATCTGGCTCTAAATAAGGTCTGCCTATTTGTCAATTCTGCTTCACATGTTTAAATCACTAGAGACCAAGAAGGGGAGTGTGTGGCTTTCTCAGTGTTGCAGGATTACTTGATCGTGTTGTATTGCATTATTATATTTGTTCTTGCTGTTGGGTAAGTGATAATGCGGAGGGTCAGATTATTGTTATTCTCAGCACATATATTTTAACATGTGTGGGGAGGAGTGTCAGGAAAGAAAGTGTAAGGAGTCTCAAAATGCCCGAGAAAACATCTGAACCACATTTGCTGTCTATCTCTGTAACATGTTCCCAGAGAGTTTTGTCAGAACTCTGAAAGGGAAAATACTCTGAAAGCTAGGGTAATTGTATACACAGAGGAATGTGCAGTTGTCTTTACTGACTGACACTGGAATGCCCAGCTCCTGCTGCTAGTCATCTCCCAAATCCCACAGTAATCACACCATACTGATGAATGCAACATTACATGGCATTGTGGCTAAAATTGATTTGTTTTGCTTTCTGGAAATTCATTTGTTCCACACACATGTAATAACTTTATGTAAGACATAGGTAGCAAGTTCACTGACATTAGCATATCTCCATTCGTCTTTAAGTTCATTGATATTGGTATATTACTATCTTCTACTATCAATACCAGGTGAACAGACTTGAAAGTCACAGGTGCTGTTTCTATCCATTCTGTGTTCTTCCTTGTATCAGAATATGAAATGCATCAGAGGAAAAAAACCTTTACTATTTAATCTTTAATGAGAGCCAACGTGGTGTAGTGGTTAAGAGCATGGGACTGGGACTCAGAGGATCTGGGTTCTAGTCCCCTCTCAGCCATGGAGCCAACTGGGTGACTTTGGGCCAGTCACAGACTCTCAGCCCAACCTACCTCACAGGGTTGTTGTTGTGGGGATAAGATGGAGGAGGAGAATGATGTAAGCTGCCTTGAGCCCTTCGTAGGAAAAAGGCAGGATATAAATTGAAATAAAAAAAAAATATGGCAGTCACTGAAATTATTTTAATGGCCATTAGACAAATTTAGTGACCCTTGGTATCATGGGCATTCCTTCAGGGTCAATTTAACCAACAAACAAGCATTAGTCAACTATGAAAGACAACCTGAAAATCAGGAACAGGTAACTATGGAAAGGGAGAATTCTACTTATCTCTTACCTGCCATAGTAGAACTCCTATCCGTCCCCCACCCAAAGTTGATCCTGTTTGTAATATGACTCTGTAATAATTCAACTAACTTAATGAATTTGCCCTACAGAAAATAGTTTGAAGCCTTCACATACTCTGTGAGTCATAGTCTCATCTGTCTTTCAACCAATCATATTCTTATTTATGCAGAAGTAAGTCCTACTGGAACTTATAGGTAACTGTGCATAACATTACAGCTTTACAGTGCAATCCTATGTATACTTTTCACTAATAACTGGGATCAGGAGGTCCAAACATGTAAGACCAATTTTTGCCAGTCTGCACTGGTCACTGCACTGCACCTTCTAAGCACAATTCAAGGTGCTAGTTTTAACCTATAAAGCCCTACATGGTTTGAATCACAGTGGTGGCATCCCAATTATGTAATATTGTCCCCAGTTAGGCCCACCTGGCACCAACATTATCATTTTTTTCAGAACCAGATAAGACTCTCATGCATATGATGCAACATGTCAGCTAGTTTAACAGGTATTGTTTCACTGAATTGTTTCAACTGTTTAAACTATTTTAAAGTTTGCTTATGGACATTTTATGCTGCATTTGATCATTTTCGTATTTTATTATTATTATTATCTATTTTTATTGCTGTACTTGTGTTTTGCATGGCTGTGGACTGCTCAGAAAGCTTTGGCTATTAAGGTGTACAGAAATAAATAACTATTTCCAGTAAATAAAGATCTATTGAAGACAGTGAGGTTTACTGCAAGGTAAGTGTGTACAGAATTGCAGTGTTACTGCAACAGGTCTGAGTGTACGTGTGTCTATGCCTCTTCCCAGGCCACAAATAGGTTGCTATTCATTATCTGACCTATTTAACTCAATTGTGGTTTTGTAGCTCTCTTCAGTCCAATTTTATGCATACAGGCAGAAATATCCCAGTGATTAGGATGGAAATTTCACCCACATGAATGCACATAATATTCTTACCTTTTTATATCACTGAGAAATACCTCTGCAAAACATATATATTTCTACAAACAGAAGCTTAGTTTTAACTTCAAAGAACATCATGTCTTCTGTGGCCAAGTTGACTATAATGTTGAATTACTCACAAGATCTGGAATGTGGGTCATCTCATGATATATAAATAACAGGGAAATATTCACTGCATCCATGTGCTATAGTTTACGACAGATAATCCTGATACTTTGCTGTAATTAAGGAGATCTGACAGTACCTGGATGAAAAACTGCCACTTTACCTTAAGTTTCAAGAAGAATGAAAGGTAGATCGTAATCATATCAAATAAAATATTAATATATGTACTATATTGCTTACTAATAATGTTTTCTAGATGTGAAAGAAATACATTTTTGCAAAATCTTGACAACTCAAGCTTTTATTAAAGTGAAATCAAACAGAACATGTAAACTGTTCATGATATGTTCAGTGATATATGATTGTTCCTACAAATATGATATTGGTTTTAGCTGGTTTGAGAAAGAGAAATTATGGTTTGTGTTTGCAAGCACAAGGGCAAAAAATACGCTTCTCTTTGGGAACTCAAAATGTCTGACAATAAATAGTAGACAGACATATATACAGTCTTTAATCCATGTATGAGAATGACCCCTTCCAAAGCTAAAATAACAAATAAATGTTTATAACTGCATTAGCATTTTGCAAGGTGCCTTGCATCTTCCTTTGAAGCATGATCTGTTCATTCTGCTTGAGACATATTATTGGACTAGACAGAACTGATCTTATTTCAAAACTCTCTTATTTCTGTCCTTGCCTGTAGGATTTTTAGATAGCTAAGATGTTGGGCTATTACCAATATTGTCTTAAATCATGGCCATAAAAGCCTACGTATTTAGTCACTGTACATTGTGTTGAAGGAGTCTGTGTCTGTATGACACTTAGCAGAGAATTCTGATATGGTTTAGGAGTTTCCCTAGCAGGGTTCCCCCCACCCTTGCAATCCCCACATTCTAGCTAGAGGTGTGGTTCTTATACAGGGTTTATTTCTCAGCCACCCTCCTCCGCACATTATAGTTTACCACTGCAACACTGCCTACAGTGCAGAATAAAAAAAGCTAATATCCAGTTCCTTTTGACTTTTCTTGCCCCACTTTGGGAAAATTGGAGCTATTCTTTTATCACAAGACAAGAATATGACATGAATTCTTTTGCTGCTAAGAAGATTTAGGAAAAGAAAAGACCTTTGATTTTATTTATTTACATGTATACACTGTTTTAAATCCAAATAAATATGAAATTCCTGAGCAGAGAAGAAACAAGAAGGGTTGAGGAGAAATCTTTGCAAAGACATTGTCAAAAGATGCCCTTTCCCCTCTACTACTGTGCTAGAAAAGCTTTGCATATCAGGCTTTCATGCAGCAATTAAAGAGGCATGAACTCCAAAAGAAAATGGAGGCAATTGGGCATGTTTGAACATCACAGTAACCCACCCTGGCAATTAGTCAGAGTGGATGAGTTGTTGCCCAAACAACCACAAACCCAACAGGTGATGAGGCTCAGCATAACATCCATTCTCCCTTGCACTGCTCTTCCTGTGGCTATCCCAGGGAACCCCCTAGGACTAACTTGTCTCCCCTCTCCCTGCCATGCAATTGTAAGCCATAATAAGCTTGCTATGCCTTTCTTCCATTTCCTTTTTCCAGTTGAGGAAAATCAAGAAAGTTGGCTTGGTTTTGACAGCCGCTGAAAACTACTTCAAAGTTTCTGAATAGCACCATGGAGAGACTGTCTGTGGCTCTTAGAACCTTTACAAAATTCACAAAAAGTGCCAAAAACACTGAAAAATAAATGTTTAACCATACTTGTATAACTGTGGAGAGCTGAAGCCTTGGTTGGCACAAAGTCGTGGGGGTGCCTGCTGCAAAGATGTAACAGAGTCCAACTTTAGACACTGCCCACAAGAAACTCCTCTTAACATCTTCAGAAAGATGAGCTTTCAAGACAAATGAGACATGTGAAGGAACTTACAAGCAAGCATGAGGTGTTTTGGGATTAACCCTTAACCTTTCCTGGCAAGGTCTTCATCCTCCCCTCCCCCCTCACCATCACCCAGCTAGCCTTTACACTGGTGTACAATTTGCACATCTTCTAAAGCCTCTCACTTCTCTGAAAGGTACAAACATCCAGTCCCCCACAAACACTTTTCTAGGGAAAAATGAGTGACAACACATTTGTCAAAACTTTGGGTCCCTTTAAAAAGGTGGTTCTGAAAGTGCAATGGGTGCTTTTTGACTGGGCATATGGTTGTCTATGTTCAGGTCAAAACATAACAGAACCCCATCTTTTTCCCCAGAAAAAGGGGTGTGAACTTTTGAACCATCTCAACCACCTAGAGGCTCAAAAAATGGTAAAGGGGAAAAAAGCCATGGTAATCCCAAAACAGCTCTTGATCAAAGTGGGGCAGAGGGGAGGCAGTGCCAGCTGCCTCCAAGAGCTACTTGGACAGCTAGCAATGGTGGCCACCTAGGCAAGGGTTTTTTGTTTCTCTGGCTGAAGAACCTAGTAAAAAAATCCCCATAATCATGACAGGACAGTCCCTAGGTTTAAGTGACAACAACTCAGATCTCACAGCAAAGGAATACATCAAAGTTCTACTTTAGGCATGAAAGAGAGAAGTGTGGAAACAGGAAGCAGAAGACATTCTTCTTTCTCCACCCCACCTGCTGCCACACTTTAAGTCTAAAATCAGGCTGAGAAATTGCTTTTTAAGCTTCAGTAACTAAGCTATTTCTGTGCCTGACTGACTCCACCTGGATATCCTAAAGGTGGACTGTTTTAAGTATTATTTCAGCCTATTAAATACAGCTATACACTTGCTAAAAGAATTTATTAGTTTAGTAACACTATACACAAAATACTGTAGTGTATTTGCATTCTGAATTTGAGCCTATTTGTGTAGTTTAGGCCTCGCAGGAAAAGGGCAAACCTTCTTTAATGCTATATGAAAATTTTGGGATTCAAAGTTGAACATTTTATGCTCTTGGGCTTAGGGTAAATTTTGGTGGGTGGGAAAGGAAAAAAGCCACTTCCTTCTCTTCTCTGTCAAAATATCCTGCTGTATTGTTTACAGTTTTTCTCTTAATTTTGCTGTGTGCTGCTATATTGAAATGTTTCTAAGATATTACTATACATCTTTAAGGGCTTGAGCAGACAAATTTCCTTTCATTTCCCTTCTGTTTTTCCTGTTTCTGTGACATCCTGGAGGGTCCAGCTGTTTTGCTGCAGTTTCACACTTATTTTCCTTTTGATTCACACACACAAATTCCAACACTATACCTAGGAGGTTCTCCAAGAAAGCAAAAATCACTGTCTTATGTGAATAGGACCAGCAATAAAATAAGCCAAGAGTAGGAGAACATTCCTGGGAGACAGAAACACAAGGTCTGAAAAAATCTGGAAGTTCTCCAGATGGTGCAATGAGTTAGTCTAACATCTTTCCTGGGCTTAGGTTTATCCCCATGCAATTCTCAGTTCTAGAATCTCATAGATTCACACTTTATTAGGGTGCTTTTGATGCAGCCTTAAAAAATTTCCTAATGCATACATTTATATACCTCTGCACACCTAGGAAATTCCCTACAAATGTAGAAACCCTGCCTTATCTTTTGTTGTTCCTCTTCTGTTTCCAGACAGTCAAGTATGGTATTAGAATAATGCTGATTAATACTTTGAAAAGTTTTCAGGGAAGTGTTTCTCTCTAAACTGGGAAGAGGGCATTACAGATTTCTCCAGTAGCTAGAAATTCTACGAGTTAACAGCTAATGGGCCACCATTCTCAATTCTAGCTGGTGCCAGTGCATGGATATATAGTCCACTATAAATGGGACCTACTATTATTTTAAGCTAGATACACAAATATAAGGACCCTTAATCACAGTGGATTTGTATTTACATGACAGCTTGGTTTTTATGAGAAATATTAGAGGACATTTTCTCAGCAACCCATGAAAAGCCTCCAAAGTATCTTTCTTTCAAGTGCCCAGTAATGTTTTATTCTTAAAATAGGCATTAGCTTTGTAAAGAGAAGTGAAACAGGTAATAATGGAGGCTGAGAGGCTTTCTACCCAAAACTAAGTTAATTTCAATTCCATATGTGCACACTAAAGTAATTTGGGGCTTTATTTCTTTAATCTTAAACCACATTTGTACAATGAGGGTGATAATCTAGCCCTTACTCAGATAAGTAGAAATACCCTAATATTGAAGGGTGTGGAATACTGTGATACACAGAATTACTTAACTACTAAGGTTCCCCAGTGCACCTACAGCTCCTGGAGATCTGGCTTTTATAATTAATGTAAATAAATGTTAACTTTCGGTGCCTTAACAAAAAAGGAAGCTTAAAACTTGAAGGTACAAAACACTTTACAAGGATCATATCATTCAGAATTACTTGTGGCAGTAACAAAACTGGCTAGATTTGCCTCCAAAGGCAGATCTAGAAGAAAGTGTCTTAAATGAGGACTGATTAGACTGCGTGAATTTCAAGGGCCAGTAAACTTTTCCCACCCCAGTGCCTAAAGGTGCTAAAACCAATAGTTACACATTGCAGGAGGAATAACGGAGTGTAGGTTAAGAAATCCGCTAATACGTTTATCAGAATGTTGCATTTAATCGAGTTGAAACATTCCAATAAAATACTTTGCTGTCCGTTTTAAGGTGAAAAGAATTCTAGAAGGAATCCTAAGAGCTTGTTTGTAGTGGATACCTGTTGCCCCGGCAGGAATTCAGGCCTTCAACAGAGAACGGTCAGATCTTCTTTTCGGCTTTGATCGGAGGCTCTCCACTGTCTGGCAGATCCAGAAAAGAGAAACGTGTGACCCTGGTTTCTTTTGCTTCACTGAATCGCTGAATGATTGATCCTACGTGAAGGTGAAAACTTAGAATGCGCAGGCCAGCATTCGGCACAGCGAGGCGATGACCATGTTAAAAAAGAAAAGAGGTAAGTGAATCCCTCAGTTACTTGCTTGGGATAAAATGTAAAAGGAAGCTACGTGACATGTGAAGCACAAGGGAAGGCTAATCTTTAAGATTCCGCATGTTGGAAACTTAGGCAAAGAAACGGACGCGCAACCCGATCCTGTTTAAACCTAATTAAACCGTGGACTATTGAGTGCAGTCCCCCCCGCCCCACCGAGTGCAGGCATTTAAGACTGAAGCCTAGGTAAAGAGTTGGGGTGCTGAAAGCCCGAATCCCTGAGGATTAGGTTGCTAAGCCGTCCCGCAAATTCTGCCCGCTCTGTCAGGCTGCCATCTTTCCTCTCTTGCTCAGCCGCACATGGACCATTGGACCCGGAACGACGGGCGCATCTCCAGCCTTGAGACGGCAGGTAGCTAATCCTAGAGAAAGCTCACATCGCGCATGTTACCATCCACGAGGGAGTCCTATTGAATTCACTAGGATTTTCCGCTCTCAGTAAAAGAGCAGAGGCTGAGGTTGTAAAACGTATTTTGCATCGTATCTTTTCACCAGATGGGAGATCCAGAGATGGGGATGCTGATAGCGGCAAGAGCATTTATTCACATTTCATAAAAACGTTTTGTAGCTGCGACTAGCGGAGAAAATGTTTGCTGTAATTCGGCCTATTTAGCTGATCATGGCGGCTAGCTTCGATGATTCCACGGAATCAGCGGAGCTTCAGCGGTCGTTGGTCACGTGGGCCTCCATGCCCTCCCCTATCTGTCTTTCGGCCCTCGGCTGCTTCTGCCTATCAAACTGAAGCGTGAGGAGTCGCTTGCGTTCCGGGCTCGACAGGTTCAGCCTGGCTCGGTCGAGGGGCGCGGAACGGAGCGGGAGCAGCTGCGCTGAGCTGAGGGGCCCTCGAGGGCGCGGCGGCGGCGGCACCACCGTGAAAGGAAGTGGGGGCCGGGCCGGGCTCGCTGGCGGGCGACGGCGGTCAAAGCCTGGCGGAAACGGCAGCTGAGCGGCCTGGGGGCTGCCCGTGGGCTGGCCGGCTCGAGAGGGCCGTGGCGGCCGCGCTCCCCCTTGCCGGCGCCGTATTCCAGGACTAGGATGCGCCCGCTCGTCCCCCGGCAGGCATCTCCCGGCCCGGCCCGTGGCTGAGACACCCCCAACGGCGGCGAGTAAGTACCGTCCTTCAGGGCGAACTTGGGGTGGGATCGAAGGGGACAGGCCGTTGCGGGGCCCTTTCAGCCCCTGCTGAGCAAGACGGTTCTTCGGTTCACTGGCCGCCAGTGAGGCCTTTATCGGGAGGCGACGGCCGAAGATCGCCAACAAAAGTGAACATCATCAGACAGTTCTTGGTGCGTTGATAGCCCCCGCAATGGCTCGGTTATAATGGGCAAATTTTCGGGGAAAGTGTATTTCTCCAGATCGCAGTACACCTTTCTTCCCCCTCCCCCCAAACCCCGTTAGTTGAATCTTGAAGAGACATGTTCAGTCGTGGGTTTCCCTACAGCGCATTTGTTGAGGGAGAGAGCGGGTGGAATTTTTACTAATTCTTTCCTATCTGTTACGTTGCTTCTGGGAACTGCGTCCCGTTTCGAAGTGGCTTGGGAAAATTGAGTAACTCACCCCACCGGCTCCAATTTTAAATTGGAGTACTTTGAAAGAAGTCTTCGTACAAGCTCTTAGAAGGCTGAGCTTCTGCTACTGGTAGTTTTGCTATACCTGTTGAGCTGGTCTCCAACTTTTTACCAAAGCTAGTGTGTTACTTAAGGCAAAACAAAGTCTTGTCACTCTCAAACAAGTTCCCCACTTTGAGGCATTTAATGCTAAAAACGTTTAGTGTTTTTCAGATTATATAGTAACTCTGAGATAGTTCGAACTGCTGTTGACTTTGCCAGTAGCCCCAGCAGAGAACTCTTTGTTTACATTTGATTATGTTGATAAATTCAAATAAGTTGTATTAATGATGGTGTTCTGTTGCTGCAAATGCTCTTGTCAAACTTTCCACAGTGTGATTGTGCTTTTAACCAAAGCAGGTCTTAAGTGTTGTGTACAGAGAAAAGCCCAACATTCTGCTTTGGCATTAATTGTAGGGACCTAAAGATAAGTTGTCTGTCTGTTGCTAGATTAAATGAAAAGTCTGTAATCATCTATTGTAGAAATGATTGGTCTCTGTAGAATAATTTCTGCTATAAAAATTGTCTTTGATCAAGACAAGTTAAGTCTTGAAATCCTCAACTGATGTTACTTGGAGTAGATATTACGACATGTGAATGGGCAGTTTAATGTTTTTCATTATTAATAGATACTGTGTTGGTTGATCTATAGCACATGTACTTAAAGATCTTCTGGTGGCACTGGAATCATTGAGCCACTGTGTTTGTCTGTAAAGTGCACAGATTTTAGGAAGGCAGACATATTCTGTATCAGTGGTGGGCAACCTGGTTTCCTCCAAATGTTTTTGATATAGCTCCCATAAATCTTAAGTAGAATTAACAGCAATCGGGGATTGTGATGGAGGGCAAGTACCCTGGTATTCTTTGCTGTAAGTAAAGAAGAGTAATGATCTAATCCATCAAAGTATTTATCTTAACAGCCTGTCTAGTCCAGTATTCTGTTCCTTTAGCAGCTAATCATATGTATGTGGCCTGATTACAGGGCCTGATTACAATAACTCTCTGCTAATGTTCTCCAATGGCATTCAGAGGAATACTAGTGACAGGTAGCTGTTGATAGGCTTATCCTCATTGAATTCAGCAAATCTTTTAAAGCTGTACAATGTGGTGGCTGTCTCTATATCTTGTGAAAGTTAATGTCATAATTTAGTTATGTGCTGTATGCTTCTGTTGGCTTTGTATTTCCCTCCATTTAGCTTTATTAGATGACCTTAAATTCTAATATTATATGAGAAGGAGAAAACTTCCTGCCCAGTACCTTTAATTTGTTATGCTGTCTGCTTATGAGCAAAATAATTGCCTTGTTGCATAGGATCAAAGGCTTATCTAGTCTAGTGCTCTGGTTAGAAGTGGTCATTCCAAGATATCCCTGGTAAGCCCTGTGTATGTGTTGATATAATAACTGAGCAGATAACAGTCTAGAAATCAGCCATGATAGTACAGTCCTGATGCTGAAGCTATCTAGGTCATTACTCAGACATGCAGAATCTGCCACTGTTGAGAACACACCCTCCTATTTATTGGAACCAGATGAGGGTCGAGCGTGAACTTGCACTGTTACTGAGGAAGTAGCAATAATGCTGGAGAATTGGGTAGCAGCAAACAGTGTCCATTTGTACTGATAGGATTTTCCACTCAGATTAGTTCTATGAAGCATAAATGGTGCTGATGTGGCATCTGACCTTCCTTACATGTATGTTGGGGTGAGAATTTCCTGGATACTGATAAAAAGCATTTTACTGGAAAAGTATTGTGGTTGTTCTTTGAAACTTGGTAATATCTTTAGCATAGCATTTATCTTAGGACAGAAGTTGCCCAGGAGGGAGAAATTGAAGGGACATCTCATGGAGTCAGACTCTTTACTCTTGCTACTGGTTTTTACTAGCCCTGTCAACATGCTGTAGAGCTCAAAAATGAAAAAAAAATCCTCTTGGAAAGGATTTTAACTCTCAAAAATACTTGACTATGTGCCAATATTACAGAGAACATGTACATGCTGCTCCTTCTTTAAAGTAGGGAGTATAAGACATTGCTATCTGGTTATTGCTTCTCTTTTAGATGAGGGCAGCCACTTTTAGTGTAGGATGGATTAATTAAACTTGATTTGTAGTAAGATATGAATACCTTATGTTCATTGTTACAAAGAAGATGAGTTCATATGATGTCTTGAATGTTTTTATTTAGGCTCAGACTGATGAGGCAGCTTAAACAAATAGATTAACAGTTGAGCTTAGAAAGACTAAACATACTAGCATTTTCAGAGTTTGGAAGAAATACAGCATATTTAAAAAGTGTTTGTCTTAGGTCTAAAGCACTGTTGGATCTTACAGGGTGCAGGGGGCTCAGTATTTTCTGCTGTGATGTTGACATTAGAATAGCTAGTTGGACAGTAGATTGGCAGTGTAAAGGAAGTTCAAACTTTTTTCTAGGAGTACTAGTGACTTTCTGTTGTGCTGTTGTTTGTCACTTCAGTTGGCAAACAGACACATGTTTTGAAATGGTTGTTTTGGATAAGGCATATTTTTGTCCTGTGACATGCTTTCATGTTTTCTGGCTGTCCCGAGCTTTGATCATATCGTGGAAGGTTCTAAGAAACACCCTGTTTTTATGTTAGGGTAATCTACATTCCTGAGGAGGTGAACTCATTACACACAATCCATAGGGATCTCAACATCTTTAAAGTGCACTGAAATATGGCGTACTTCTTCTGGGTTGTGTATACCATCTAGTATTACTTTGGCAATCTCCATAGCTACATGTTATGACATGGAAGAAATTCCAAGTAGAATTGTTTCTAGTAAACTTTTCCAGTTTTTGCTGTACCATTCTTTATCCTACGTAAGGAGGTGTGTGAACTTGCACTTAGCATTAGTTATAAGAATGACATGTGCAGAAGAGCCTCAGTGCTCATATGGGCAATATTTCAAATTGTACTGATGAAATGGTTTCAGTAACAATGCTGGAGAGAAAGGTGGAACCAAACTGGTCCATATCAAGCAGCACAAACAGTGTCAACAGCACTATGAATGAATCAATCACTCTGTTTAAACCAATCAGCTAGTTAGAGCATGATTATAACCTACGAAAGTAGTCAATTCTTAGTAACAGTCAAATGACGCATACATGTACTTACTTGGGTATGGTGTCATATTCGTGCTAATGTTTTGCAGAAAACATAGCTTAAATAGCTGTGGATATGTAGACCTTAAAAGAATCTTAAGTACAGAATTTTAAAATCTCAAGCTTTTATAAAATATGTTCAAGTTAGAGAGGTAGTTTTTGACCCTTTCCTGTCAGCAAGTGTCCTTGGTTCTAGATAAGTAAATAGTCAAAAAGTGCCTTACTATTAAGCTTGTGAGCCTTTATGGATGACACATGCTAAAGCTTTAATAGCAGATTAATATATCTTCACCCCTGTCTCCAGTGAGTTGACAGCATGCAAAGATTTAGGACTCTAATGCATTCTTTGCTTGCTGTCAGTTCTGTGCTTACTTTACTTTCCACCTCTTGGGACTTGAACATAAAATGTATAAGTGGGCCTATAGTTTACCCCAAAGTTATCCTTTCATTGTGATGAGGTTTTTTTAATGTATATTTGTTATTATATAGATAGCCAAATTAGTGAAGAATAAGAGAGCAATGAACAGTAAACTTAAAGCACAAGAAAATATTGGTCCAATAGCACCAAGAACCACTAGCATTCGATACTGGCATTGCTTAACTTGAATTGTTCTTTTCACAGTATTGATGAAGTTGTAATAAATACTTTACACTGTGAAACTTTTATGCACATTAGGGAAGAAATGCCTTAAAACTCACAGCATGGATGGCTAGGAATTGTAGGACTTTATCTGTTTGAACTTGTATAGAATTGCACCCTTAATGTAGCACTTCTACTCTTACAGTGAAGAATAACTTTTGTTAAATCATGTTGTTCTTCAGTTAGAAACATTTTGCTTTAGTTTCTCAGGATAAACTAAACTAGTTTCTCAGGATAAATGAACTTTTCCAGTTCATTTTTATAATAAATAAATGTCAGGAAGTTCAGTTAATTAATAGTGATATCATAATTTTTATCTGTGACTTATCTATAGGAGTGATTGTTGGAGAGGCAGTATGACTCCAGTCCTTAATGAAAGGTGTCTTATACTTCTGGGAGAGCAAAGATGGACACTTTCTCTAGTCACAGTTTGGTGGATTATTCAGTTTGTGTGTGTTATTAGATTAAGAGAAAATTGTGAAACATCTAGAAGAGCAAAAAGGTGCACATGTTAGACTATCAAACATTTCTACTATCTCAGCCATTCATACCAATTTTAGTTACTTGCACTAACAAGTAGTTAGTGGAGATTATCTTTTGTGAAGATTATCTTACGATTATTTTGGTTGTTGCTTGCAATCAGGTATGAGAATATTTATTCTGAAAGAAAAGTCGTACATTTTGCCTATCCAAAACTAAAATTATTTTGAGTTTTTTATTATGTACTGTCTCCATCCATAGTGACCCAAGTGAGGTTAAGATGGTGAGCCATGATATGTGTATATTTTTAATCAGGCTGTATTTAGACCTCACAGCCCCCACATTTTTTTTGGCCCAACAACATGAACTTTTGGGAAAATTCTTGTTGAGATTGCACAATGGGTTCTTAATCAATGGATAAAACCTGTTATTCTGGATGCCCTTGCCTCCCATGTCATTTTGCTTCATGCACTTTATATGTCCTATTTGTTGATTAGCTCTTTGTTTTCCTTCTCAGGTATGGCCTCACAGCTGCAAGTGTTCTCCCCTCCATCAGTATCTTCGAGTGCCTTCTGCAGTGCCAAGAAACTGAAAGTGGAGCCCTCTAGCTGGGATGTTTCAGGACAGAGTAACAGTGACGAGTATTACAGTCACAGCAAAAATCTCCCAGGTGCTCAAGGACCAACAAGTTCCTCTCACCAGGTAGCAAATTTCAGCATCCCTGCTTATGACCAGAGCCTCCTTCTTCCTGCTCCTTCAGTTGAGCACATTGTCGTTACAGCAGCGGACAGCACAGGCAGTGGTGGAACAACATCATTCCAAAACAGCCAGGCCCTAACACATAGGGCTAACATTGCTTTGCTGGAACCGTATCAAAAATGTGGATTAAAAAGGAAAAGTGAGGAAGTTGACAGCAACGGTAGCGTGCAAATAATTGAGGAACATCCACCTCTCATGCTGCAAAACAGACCTGCGGTGGGTGCTGCGGCCACTACCACCACTGTAACAACCAAAAGCAGTAGCTCCAGTGGTGAAGGGGATTACCAGCTGGTCCAACATGAAATCCTTTGTTCCATGACAAACAGCTATGAAGTCTTGGAGTTCTTGGGCCGTGGGACCTTTGGGCAGGTGGCAAAATGCTGGAAACGCAGCACAAAAGAGATTGTAGCTATCAAAATTCTGAAAAATCACCCTTCATATGCCAGGCAGGGGCAAATTGAAGTGAGCATCCTCTCTCGACTGAGTAGTGAAAATGCTGATGAATATAACTTTGTCCGCTCATACGAGTGCTTTCAACACAAAAACCACACGTGTTTGGTGTTTGAGATGCTGGAGCAAAACCTGTATGACTTCTTGAAACAAAATAAATTTAGTCCCCTGCCTCTGAAATATATTCGGCCAATTTTGCAACAGGTAGCTACTGCCTTGATGAAACTGAAAAGTCTGGGTCTAATACATGCTGACCTAAAGCCTGAGAACATCATGCTGGTTGATCCTGTGCGTCAGCCATACAGGGTCAAGGTCATTGATTTTGGCTCTGCTAGTCATGTGTCAAAAGCCGTGTGTTCTACTTACTTGCAATCACGCTATTATAGGTAAGTTCCTATTTCATGTCTTCAAGCATAACCTTGTGTGGCATGCCTCCTTTGCCTTCTGATACCTAACTTCTGTTGAAGTCACATTGGCTGTGTTCAGCTTCTGCTCTTCCCCATTTTCTTTTTAAATTTTACATTTGAGTAGCAGCTTTCTCAAAGCCTTTACAAAACAGGAACATTTCTGTAAATAACTAAATTATTAAAAATGAATGGGAATTTGGGAGCCTGACTGTTGTAAGATGACTACAGGCTTCAAGGGAAAACAAATGTCATTACTTGATATTTGGAAGGTGAACATTTGTATACTTCTAATATCTGATGTGAGTTCAGTTGGCCATTTGTTAAGAATTTCAAAGATCACATAACAAGTTCTGTGTTCCAGGGATGGTGGGGAGGGTTGAACTCCCCTTGAATAGTAGTCACCTGTGCCACATGACTAACCACTTGAAATTTTTTAAAAAACTGTTATTTCTCTAGCTATGCTTAAGTATATGGGCACACCTAACGTAGCTATTTTGGATTTGGGTGTATGGATGTTAGTTCCTATAAGTCATAGACTAGGTGTTAAAATAGGTTGTACTTGTTTTGTGGTGTTGAACAGGCAGGTACAATGTGCAGATGGGTACTCAAACTATATTATCTTTTGTGCACCCTCATACTGAATGGCACACCCCCCTCCCTTTTTCAGGACAAACCACATGTGTGTTCTCACTTTAGCATAACTCTGTGTTGTAGAGGGGTTACTGATCACAGGCTGTTATAGGTCTTCAGTGTTCTGTCCCCTCATAGCCTAACAGAAGGGAGCCATCTCAGGCTTCAGGAGAGGGAGAAACAGAATTGTACTTTGTGTCATGTTAGTGGGACAGGAAGAGGGGGAAAATTAAGCAATTGGCAATGAAACAGAGGTTGGAGTCTGTATTTCAAAGGCTACTTGCAAGGCTTCTATAGATGTTAGGTTGCAATACAACATCAAACATACTGTATTCCTGAATTTCTCTTGGCCTTTTTGAAGCTTTTTATTTCTTAGAGTTACAAAACAGAGTTAACATTGCTGTGCAAAATTACTCCAAATATTGGAAATATTCCAAGCAGTTCATGGATCTGATGAGCCTAAATACTAGCTATCTTAAAACCTGCAAACTGACGCCAATACCGAGTAGGCTTTATCAATTTTAACTGAAAAATATTATTGGTTATCCTACCCTTTTGAGGTCTTCAAAGCTAAGTTTTGTCATCCCACCATCTTCCAGTTCTTCACTCTCTGTTCTGGTGTGAATGTTTGAAGAACCTTGTAATGATGTGAAGGAGCATAGTGAATGGAAACGTATATATGAGCGCACTGTAAACCTATCTATTTGCAATATATAGTATCTGAGTAGTTACTCCTTCCCCTTCACCTGATCTGAGCTGCAATGTATCCAGTGGAGCTATCTGTCTGACCATCTTACATTTAAGGCAAAAGAAAAACATCTTATTTGTGTAGCCTAATGTGAAGCTAATCCAAAGAACTAATAGTGGTAAGTGTTGGTATACCCGTTTCTTTGCAAAGGGCCCTGTACAACGTGACATGAAAGCAGCTGGTCTTTGTCTCCTTTCCTTAAGCTGAACATGGTATTATAATTCATCTAGCTGTGCGTGAAGCGTTGTCTTGCCATTTCACTGCTCACAGATGTTAATTACTTAAATCAAGGAAGATTGACCATAGCAGAATAAACTATATACAGTGGCTTTGATGTGAGGAAAGTAAAAATAGCTCTTTGTTTGATTATGCTTGATATTTCTTTGAATGGCAGTGATGCTTCTAAGGCACTTTAAGATGGGGTTGACAAGAGCTATAGATCTCATCTTTGTATGTTCCACCCATTGCATATCTTCTGCCAAAATCTCAAGGTTTGTTAGTGTAGGCAAGAAGTAGTGGGGGAATGAATGAAAGCTGCTTCCAGGTGGGAGGCATCTGTTGCATCTGTGCTTGCTCTTCTACAGCCAAGTGAAATGCAAATCTGTATCAGTCCCAGAAAAACAAATTGCATAGTGCTTCCCTGTTCACAACCATGACTTCAAAGTTAGAAACCCAGCTGCTGCTTTTAGGTAGGGAACTAAAACTGTGCAACAGTTTGGCACCTCTCAAGAAGAGGACCCAGCATGAAATCACAGAACTGAAGCAGAGTTATCCTTGAGATCAGTGAAACATCTGTTCTTTCTGCCCTGTATGCTGGCAGTTGTGACCTGTCCAGACCAGGAATGCACATGTGCTCTGCAATAACTTCCTTGATTTTCTTAGCGCAAGTTGGACAGCCACAGCAGTTCTTTGAAGCTTGATTTCCAGTTCTGCTTAATGCTGACCTTCAAATATCTGATGACTGCATTTTGAAGTATTAGTTATCCTGCTTCACAAAGATCTATTATATGTAAGAGCTGACGTTGAATTACATTTTGTACACATATAAGCTGATGAGAGAGATTTTCTGGAAATTATTTAACTGGAAAATTTTCCTTTGTATACGTATCCTTTCTGGGTTAAACATTCCCAGAAATTATGATAATTTTCAGAGAATCTCTTTTCCCATGCTGTAGAAGGTGGTTTAGCACATTAATATTATTAATAATTAGTATTTGACCTGGAATATTTGAAGAAAAGAAAGTACACTTTTTTGAATAAATTTTATTATTATTTTCAACAAACTAAAAAAAAGAAACTAAAAAACATCAATCATCAGAAACATCAGACCTGCTGGGTCACCCCCTATTTTTTTTTTTTAATAGCAATCCGTAAATATATTCAAATCTATGCATAGTCCCGTTTCTCTAGTCAATGATAAAGAGTTCCAAGTTTGACAGAAGGATGTATCCTCTTTCTCCTTCAGAGACAAAGTCAGTCTGTCCATTTCAGCGCAATCCAGAATCTTTTTAAAAATCGGTTCATCGGTGTGTGGTTCTTCACTCCTCCAATGTTGGGCAAATGCAATCCTTGCTGCAGTAGTTACATGTAAAATCAAATACATAGCTTGTTTATCGACATCATCATGTACAATGCCTAGTAAAAAGACTTCAGGTTTAAAAGAATTATAGTACACTTAATGCAATTTAAATTATTATGTAGACATTTTTAGTAGAATACTTGTAAAATGTAAGGACAATTGCATGTCCTTTCCTTACTTGTTGACATTAAAGAAAGAAAGATAAAGGTAATGAAAATAGACAATGCATTTTAGCAACACAAAGAAATGTGCAGATTTATTCATAACCATTTACCCGGATCAATAGGGTTCAACTCTCTTTTACTGAGGTTGTTGGGTTACCTTCAGTTTTTTTTCTGTTGGTACTTAACATTTATTTCCTACTGAGAAGTGTATTTTGATTACACATATATTCTCTCATACTTGTTAGGGATAATCACCTGAAAAATAATGGGAACAACTTTGAAAGTGCCAAATATGCCTATCTTTGTATTTTGCAATCGGGAGTCTTTCATTGGGATCCCATTTATGTTAGATCCACTGCAGTGGAGAAAGTGGACTTCCCCTCCTCTTCTTTCCCCAAAAACTTTCTGGTCCCTTGAAAACACTAAACTCAGAAGATATTGCTGAGAAGAGGGCAGAATCCCCCAAATCTCTCCCCCCACCACACACACACCCTGAATTCTCTTCTTGTAGAATAAAGACATTGGATCAAACCTATTCTGTTCCTTGGAAAGGTAAAACACTAAAGTCTCCACATCACAGAAACTAATATCACATTGTTGCAACTGGGTAGTTAATTAAACAGGTGACACTTATGTACTGGCATGAGCCTAGGCTTAAACAAATAGGGCCATTATGTTTGAAGCTTCTACAAAGCTGAATGTAAGCTTCCTAGACCCCATTTTCAATTAGGGATTCTGTGGGAAATTCCAATATATATGGTTTTCTTCAGTACTTCTAGGACAGCAGTTAATATTTTCTACCTTCTCTATTTGTCTAACAGCCAAGATATGTTACACGAAGGAAAGGGTCAAATACTATCTTTCCTAGTAGGCCAAAGAATAAATCATAATAAATGAGCACTAAGTATATTTCATACACATGTTCACTGTGGGGAGATATTCAACTAGTAACATTTTTCAATGTACTTTATCAAAATTACACAGTGCAGGCTTGCAGTATGGTTTAAATGGCCCAGTCTTCAGCTTTTCAGAGGGAGATTACCACTATACTTATGCATTCTTTTGGTTGGCCCTTTGAAGGTGGTAGGGATTTTGGAATTCTATATTCTGAAGTATTTAAACACTATCAGTGGTGTTCAGAATTGCCATAAACAGTGACAGAGATGTAACGTGATGGATCTTGTACATTCTCTTGGGAGTTGGTGCAGGGTGGCTGCTTAGCAGCTGCAACTCTGCCATAGCTAATTCTGTATCTGTATGCTGTTCTTTTATGGAAAGTTAAATAAAAATAAGCAGGTTGAGAATGTTACGTTCAAGTTTATGGCCTATCTCCATTTGATATTGATACATTACCTGAATTGGCACCTTTAAATGCTTCAACTTGGAGCTTTTTCTGTAAACATTCATCATTTAACAGTGCCTGAAATACTGTCAGTAAACTTTTATGCAAACAAAGTGTCAGTCAGTTTCAGACCCAAGTTGTGAGGAGGGGAAAAAGGCCCAGACAAAGACAGGCTACAAGTTGACATTTCAGAAATAACTGAAGATTAGAGATTGAAGGACTACTGCATCATTATACCCAGTACCATTCTTCTTTCCCAAGATGAGTCCCTGTAATTCTGTTGAGTATATACCACAAGCAAATGGCTCAGTATGACTGAAAAGGATCTGGCTAAGCCATCTAGTTCTGGGAAATGGCTGCCTCACTTTGCTGAGTTGGTGTTTTATTTTCTGTTAACTTTCTTGATATGTTGCATATTTTCCTTTGGTGCAAATTTGTGCATATTGAAAACCCAGTTTATACATACCTGAGGATGAAGGCAGGATTGCCAAGGATTTTTCTTTATTACTAAGTTTGCTTGGGAAATGGAAGTACATTACTTTGACTGTTCTGTCCCTTATTAACAGGGAGCAGGCTGAGTAACCTGTTTCTGTGTGAAACATTTGCAGTATACTTATTATCTACTTCATGACTTACTCCATTTTCTGATGTTCTGGAACAGCTATGCGGTGTAGGTGGGATCTGAACAAAGCACATGATTGTGACGTTATTATAGATAAATTCCTTCTCCAAACTAGGATTTATTCTAGTTTATTGAAACTGCCTTTTATCTGGAATGAATTTTTATGGCACATATTGATATTAGGCTGCGAATATTAGAAAAAGAGCTACATATTAAGGTACATTCACATATCTGAAGAAGGTAATGGTCTGTGTTTTTTGCTGAACTGGGATTACAGTTAAGAAGAATAGACATAATAAGGGCTACCCTTTTGTTATGGCATTCATATATGTCCTTTTGGCATAGACGTTAACAAGTCTTAATTGTGTTCCATCACTAATTAGTTTGCTATTGTGCTTCTATTTCTTGCAGAAGTAATTAGTCCTTATTTTCTCCATGTTTTATTTCCTTGTGCACACTGTGAATGTTTGGAAAACAAACTCTATCCAAAAAGCACACAAAATAAGTCTCCCCCTCACCATTTCAGACCATGTGTCATCCTAAGTTTCTGAAATATTCATGGTGGTTACATTAGTGTATTTCAGTTCAAGATGATTGAAACCAGATTGGCTGAAGACAGATGACCATGGTGGCCATCAGGGGCACCCCAGTGCTATGGAGAACCTACTGGTGGAAGTGGGGAGAAGGTGTTCTTTACTGATTTTCCTTATTTTATTTATTTATTACAAACATTTATGTCCCCTCCTTCTGACAAGCACTCAGGACGGCTTACACAGTGTAAAATATTACAAAAATGCAACAATAAAAAATTATTAAAACAGTATAAAACAGCACATCATAAAAGTAAGAGAAAGAGAGGAGGAGGAAAAGAATAGAAAATGCGACTGTGGGAAAAAAATAAAACATCGAAAACCTTAATTTTATATTAATATTAATAGTTTAATTATTAAAATGAAAATGGTTAAAGAAAAAGGTCTTTACCTGGTGCTGGAAGGAGTTTAACGTCTGCGCCAGGTGGACCTCTCTGGAGAGCAGATTCCATAGTCTGGGCACCACTGCAGAGAAGGCCCTTCTCCAGGTAGACACCCTCCGTACCTCCTTCAAAGAGGTTTCCCAGAGCAAGGCCTCCCCTGGCAATCTTAAGGGGTGTGAGGGTATATAGGGAAGGAGGCGATCTTTCAGGTATTCTGGTCCTTCTCCCTTGTTCCAACCCTGGAACTTTGTTTAATTTTATCGGTGCTTAGTGTACACAGGAGGGCTTTATAAACTACCAGTGGAAGTTGGTTGTAAAAGTAGAATTAACCACAGTTTGCCAAGTTCAGATGGCAGAACAAGCTGTGGTTTATCAAAAGGTGACATGAAAGTTTCCAAGCACCTTATTGTTGCTCCAGGAAGAGGGTATAGTTGGAGGCAGAGGCTATGTTTACAGAGAGATTTGAGTGCAAGAAGTGAGAATAACCTTGTTTAGAAAAACTGCTAAGCTGAATCCCTGTGTGCAGTTCTTCCCTATGTACTAAAGAAGGGGACAACTTTTCATTCTCCAGATGTTTACAAGAGTGTTAATCCTATAGTGGGCATAATGCTTCACCCCAACACCTTGATGGTAAATTACTTGTGTCATGTTTTTGGTGGGCACTATATTCGGCATTGATTCAGGTCTCTTATCTGCAAATCTATTGAGTGACTCTACAAAAACACTGTTTTTCAGGATTTGGTTGCATATTCATTCATTCATTCATTCATTCATTCATTCATTCATTCAAGCCTTTATAGACCGTCCCATAACTGGCATCTTGGGATGCTTTACAACAAGCACAAATAAAATAAAATTGGCACAGCTTTCAATGATTAAATATTAAAACCACAATTAAAACCACTTGACAATTAAAATAACATGAAAATAAAAAGGGTTTTGCCTGGTGCTGAAAAAAAGAAAGCATTGGCGCCAGGTGAACTTATCTGGAGAGCATATTCCACAGTTAGGGCACCACCACAGAGAAGTCCCTTCTCTGGCTAACCACCCTCAGTCTCTTTCAAGGAGGGCTCCTGAAGAAGGAGCTGTGCCTCAGATTTCACAGGGTGGGAGGACATACAAGGAAGAAGGCATTCCTTCAGGTACCTGGGACCCAAGAATTTTGGGGCTTTATAGGTCATCACCAGCACCTTAAATTGGGCCCAGACTTCAATCGGTAGCCAGTGTAAGTGATACAGGACCGGCGTATGTGAATGCCTGCTGATCCCTGTTAACATCCTGGCAGCTCTATTCCGAACCAACTAAAGTATCCAGACTGTCTTTAAGCCCCACATAGAGCACATTACAATAATCCAGTCAGGAAGTTACCATAGCATGGGTCACTGTTGCAAGGCAATGCTCATCCAGGTAAGGACACAGTTGGTAAACCAGCTGAAACTGCAGAAAAGCACTCCTCACGACCACTGCCACCTGTTTGTAAAAGCAAACAACTGGGTTGTGTCCAACAATTGTCCTATTTGGAGTAGTTCTATTGCAATGAATAAGACTAACAGTAGTACTATACACAAACATGGTTAGACCAATTTTCTTATGCAAAATACTTTATAAATTGCACCGAATGTCTTCAATTATCTATCCATCACTATTTCCCAATACCACTCTGTTGTTTTAGGCTCAATAGGTAAAAACCAAACCAATGGCAGGCTGGTTTAGACTACATCTCCTATCAGCTCTAGTCAGCATGGCCATTGCTTAGGTATTATGGGAACTGCAGTGCAAAACATATGGAGCATATTGGGTTAGATATCTGTAACCTTTCACTAGTTCCACTTCCTACTGAAAAAACTGTACAAGAAAGAAGTCTTTCTTTCTCCTGCTTAATGGGAGGTGGAGGAAATTACATCATAACCTTTGTAACATCAGCAGCAATTATTTAATTATACCCATTCTCATCTCAGAGCTTTAATACATTGACTTTTAAGAACACAAAGGAATTCTTCCACTCCTGAAACAAAAGGTCCAGAAAAAACGTGAGCGTGCACAAATAAATTAAATTTAGCATTTGTACTGTCCGGAAGTGCAACTGAATGTCAGTATAAGACTTTAAGATTGTATTGTCTAAGAGCTGGAGAATTTGCTAGGGCATCGGTCTAAAGAGAAGAGGTGAAAGAGGCAGCTAAAATAAGAGACGAAGGACAGTAAGCAGAGATCAGAGTCCTTTGGGACAGAGAGTAAGGAAACTGAGAAAAGTGTGTTGCTGGACAGAGGGGTTGTCTGATGCTCAGTCAAAATAGAAGTTTGTGAGCACATTTCTGTGCATTGGTGGAAATGTTTGCTAGTGATTAATAGTATAGTAGGCAGTGGGGTTGCTTTCAAAGACTGTTTTCAGGCCTTAAGTGGTAACTATAAGCTACATGAAATACTGTAGTGAACTGTATGCCAAACTGGTTTGTTTATTTATTTCTTATATGTAATATAAATAAATATATTTATATCCCATATTTGTTTCTTTTGATGGAACTCAAATTTGTTTGCACAATTCTTCTTTCAGTCTCACCCTCACAACAGCCCTGTGAGGTAGGTCAGGCTGAGAGTCTCTAACTGATCCTAAGTCACCCAGTTAGCTCCATGACTAAGTGGGGACTAGAACCCAGATCTCCTGTATCCCAGCCTCACACTCTTAACTGCTGCATTACATTGGTTCTCACTGCATTTATGTATTTAAAATAAACAAACATTTATTTATTTTTGTTATACTGTTAGTCTTACACATTTGCAGGGGCTAGGGGTGCAGGACTCCTGCAAAAGTAGTAAAAACAGGAATATTTGCCCCCCCCCCCCCGCCCCTGAGCATATGTGCACTGGATTTGTTCTCCCTCTCTTTCTCAGGCCTTGGTCTGATCCAACAGGGCTCCTCTTCTTCATTTATTCCATTCTTATGTTCTTGTACCTTTTACTCACCAGTGCCTCATCTGTGCACCAAGGAAATTCCAGAGGGATTTCCCTTTCTGGATGCCCTTCTTTGGATGCCCTTCTGCCCTCCCTTTCACCTTTTCTCTCTCTGTGGTGATAACAATTTTGGAACTGCAAAACTCCAAAAAACTTCCCATTGAATAATTGATGGCAAACTCGGAGATAATCAAATCTGTCAAACCCTCAAAAGTTGAGGTTTGACTGTATTTATATCCCACCTTCTTCTTGCACTTTTAGAGCACTAACAGGCCAAGCTCTTACCTGGTTACTGAAAAGTAATTCCCTTGGACTTTGAACTCTGTGTCTTGTTGATTCAGTCTAACTAAACCTCTTGAAATAAAGACTGCACAGTAATAGCGGTATGGAAACTGTGTGCATTAGTGTTTCTGTCTGAATAAATAAGTTAGATACATTTTGAGGTAATGGTATGAGTTCTGACAAATTCCAATGTAATTCTCTTGCAGCCAGGAACAATGAAAAGCCCACAGAAAGGTTTGCTGGCCTCCACTTTATTAGATGCCAAACATTATCAGGCATGCCACAATACATGTTAATGCATTTTAAGGATCATGGGACTTTTTTTTTTTGGCTATCAGTTGTACATTTCTTCTGCAGAAGAAATGCTGAGTGAGTTACCATGGAAAATACAAGATGGTAAATTTGATAATCTACTTTAGTTTGCACTCAGGCCAATGGGATTGGTAAATTTGGTAGTATATTCTGGTTGCAGAGTTCCTGATTAATGAGTAGAATATTACTGCATGTTTTGCAGAGCTCCTGAAATAATCCTGGGTCTGCCATTTTGTGAAGCTATTGATATGTGGTCATTGGGCTGTGTGATAGCTGAACTGTTTCTTGGTTGGCCTCTATACCCAGGAGCTTCAGAATATGATCAGGTAAGTATGTGATGTTTGTTCAATTATTATTAAAAACAGAATCCATATAAGAGTCTGATTTTAAGAAGACTTCAGCACAGAGATGGGGAATTTCCAGCTTGTCTTAAATTCCTCATCTGGTCCACTGAAGTCTTTCTTCTAAGCCCCATGTATTCCCCCAGGCACCACCACTTCTTTGCAGGAATTCCCCAAGGGGAAAGGAATCCCCACTGTTATCTCTGATAGCTAATTTGCAGTGCATCCCAACTCTGGATGAAGTGAAGGCACTGAAATTAACCAGCACCTCTATGTCTTTCTCTAATTTCTTTAGGGGGTGGGGGTGGGGGGACACAATCCAGTACTGAGACCAAAAAAAGTTCCCCAGTTCACCTTTGGCACTTCGTGAACTGTGCTAATTTAGCTTCATTTTTGGTAACACAAAGGTGTTGTGAGCTGACTTTGTACTATTTAAGCCTACAATTCTAAGGAGACTTACTATAAAATAAGTGCCACTGAACTCAGTTGGATTTTCTTTAGTGTAAATAATTGAATTTCTTTAGTGTAAACATAAAAATGTGAAAGCATCTTCTTCTCACCACTTAATCCCTAAAGCATTCTAGCAAGTTGGTGTTTTAAAGGTTTGACTGTCCTGAACAGTGACACACAAAGCAACTCTAAGCTCCAGAAAATCCTATAAGATAGCCACTAGAACAGGGATGTACAACTTGTTGTCTTTTACAGGTTTTGCCCTAGTGACTCTCATCAGCTGTAGCCAACAGTGAAGGATGCTGAGTTTTGTAGGCCAAAACATCTCAATGGCCAGGAGCCCAACTCTGCCCTCAAAGGATCATCTCTTTCATGAAGCTTTTTAGAACTAACATAACATGGTAGGCATGTCATGAGCAGAGCTAGCTGGAGTCAGAGTAGATGGCCCAGGAGGCTCCTTCTGACTCGCTCTGTTTCTATGTTTAATTTTGTAGTAAGGAAACTACCCTACTTCTTCACAGTTATTTTCAGTTTCAGATGTACATTTTCTAAAGTGTGTACTTTTTCTAAATTCCCTTCCATGGAACTGTTTACTTGAGTGACTGCAACTAAAAGTGTGCATATAGGCATCTCCAGTAGAGGCACCTGGCAGCAGCACTGAGTCAGGTCAAGCAAATGTGCATTCCACAGTCCTTCAGTAAAGGTGAATGCTGCCAACAGCACCACACAGACATAGCTAGTAGAGAAAGAAGACTGTGTACTGTGCCAGAGGGCAGTGGGTCATAATCTCTTCTCTGCTGTAAGTAGAGGTGAGTCAAGAAGATACATCTATCAATATATAAAAGTACTTCTTATTGATTCATGTTTATCAAACTGAGAACAGTAGGACTATTGATTAAATCCAATCAGTGCTCATTAATTAGATGGCCCATATTTAAACAATTAACAAAACATGTAGAAGGCTACAAGTTGTCCATTGCTATTCTAGTGGTTATCTTATAGGGCAGTGGTGGCGAACCTATGGCACGTGTGCCACAGTGGGCACGCAGAACCCTTTCTGTCGGCACACAAGCCAAGTTGCCCCAGCATCACCCCAGCAGCTGAGCATCAGATAACAGCGCACATAGGGCCATGTGCATGCTTGGAAAGGAGTAGCGGTGCCAGGCGATGACATCACGAGCTGTGACTCATTAGCTGCGACTCATCTGAGCTTTCACATGGCCGGTCAGTATGCTGCCAAGGATATATGCATACATTTGATTGGACTGGCTGTGAGTTGTTTTTTCTGAACTAAAACCTCAGCATTCAGGTTTTATTGAAGTGTTGGCACTTTGCGATAAATAAGTGGGTTGCAGTTTGGGCCCTCAGTCTCTAAAAGGTTCACCATCACCAGGTGTCCTCAAACTTTTTCAATAGGGGGCCAGCTGAAAGGCGGCAGCTACATGCGTGGGCTGGTGAGGAGGGGGAGCTTGGGCGTGCAGGCCGGTGAGGTGTCGTTGGGTGCACACGAGGCGGTATTGGGCACGCACTGCGGCAGCTCGCTCGCTCGGAAATCTCCCAGTGAGTCCAAAACCATCTCCGAACGAGCAAGCCACCACCTCCAGCCTGCGCTGCAAGGCACCGGCGAGTGTGTGTGCATGGGGGAGGCAGGTGGCAGCAGCGGCTTGCTTGCTGGGAAATGCTTTTGAACTCGCTGGGAGATCTCCCAATGAGTCCAAAACCATCTCCGAACGAGCAAGCCACCACCTCCCGCCTGCGCGGCAAGGTGGGCCGAATGAATTGGCATGGCGAACTGGATCCGTCCCGTGGGCCATAGTTTGAGGACCCATGGCCATCACTGTTATAGAATTTTCTGGATCTTAGAGTTGCTTTGTGTGTCACTGTTCAGGACAGCCAAACCGTTAAAAATCCAAATTTCTGGGAAGCAATTTAGGGAATAAGTGGTGACCAGAAGATGCTTTGCCATTTTTATGTTTTTTTCATGATAATGGGAAATGTACTTGTCTTCACTACAAACCCCCAAAAGTTAAACTAAGAGTTTTGTTGCATTATTGAATTCCTGGATCCAAACCAGAAACTGATAATCTGGTCCAAAATATAGTTGGAGCCAAATAATTCAGCAGCATCCCTGTCCATAGATAATGGCATGAAGATATATGCATATACTGTGCTACAGTGATTTCTGCACATTGTGACAAAACATGTAGCATTGACCTAGTTGCCCTGTCAAGGATGCTTTATAAAAATTACATGCCTTTTTGAGCTCCTCAGGTAAAATCAAAGACTGTTTTTTAAAGGGCATGAAAATCATGTTTATGAAAATTATCGCTTGCTTTGACTCAGGCTAATTTCTGTAACATTTTTAACAAATTGGGAATTGGACAAGTAAATGTGTGATCTACAGTTTTCCACTTAAGATGTGTTTGGAATAGTCACTACAACAACTAGGTGAATAGATTTGTAAAGGGAACTACTTTGCTTCAGCACAAAAATCTAGTCTGTGAATCTTGCCTGAATATATTCAGAAAATCTTCATGAACTGCATTTAACTATTAGTGGAGCTGGACTCATCATATTTATATTTTCCTCATTTCTGTTACAGATTCGTTATATTTCACAAACTCAAGGACTTCCAGCGGAGTATCTTCTGAGTGCAGGAACGAAAACAAGCAGGTTTTTTAACAGAGATCCAAACTTGGGATACCCACTGTGGAGGCTAAAGGTTTCTTGTTTTCTTCAGAAATTCAGTTTTTTGTTTGAGAGTACCACTTGCTGTTTACCTTGGAGGGAGGGGGAATCTTGGTTGTTATGTGTCTTGATTGTCAGTCTGATGGTGTCAGTTCTTCCATTTTTATTTTGAAACTAGTAGAAGTAACTTTCTGACTATAGTAATTGAGTGCTGTATCTATGCAAGATAGTCCTTTATAAAGATCAACATCTTAGCATCAGGAATCTAAGGATTTTCTAATCTAAGATTTACAGACAACATAAACTTGAGTGTGTGCTAATTTTATCCCTCTTATACAAGCATAAGAGGCCTAGCCATTGACATGATTCACATAGTCACTGTATTTTAAACAAGCCATGATACGTGCTGGAGACCATTTACCTAAGTAAGAACATAAGAAAAGCATGTTGGATCAAGCCAAATGTCCATCTGGTCCAGCACTCTTTACATAAAGTGGCAAACCAGCCAGCCACAGGATCATCCAACAGAATGTACAAGACCCCCACCTGCCCATTTTCTGTTATATGCAGACATGCCACTTCTGGTAAAGGAGGCAGCACTCATCCAGCAGGGCTAGTAGATAATTATCTTCCTGGAGCTCATTTGTCTTATTGTTCAAGCCCAGACAGCATTGCTGTTTTCAGGAAGAAACAACAGCAGGCTATGGGTTAATTGAAGATTGTTTTTCTTCTGAATAAGTCATGCCTCTGAAGTTCACAGAATACAAACTGTGCTTGGGCAAATAATTAGGCAAATGGCATCTGGCATGCCATTGTTTAAGCACTCCTGATCATGCAAACCAAGCCATGTCTGTTATCTGTCCCCAGAGAACCTGCAGGCTCAGTCTCTATACATATACAACAGGAAGTGCTTACAGGCAGGATATGAGAAAGAGGATAAATAGACTTCATTCCTCTCCTCTATTGTACTGTTTTGTTTTTGTCTGACAGATCTGGTAGCTCTCTGGTATATCCAGTGAAGTGCCTGATCCTGCCTTGGAAGCTAAGCAGGTTCAGGTGAAATTGAAATCTGGATGGGTGACTTAAATTTTGTGAACCACACAGAGAGCTTTGGCTATGGGTGGTATAGAAATGTAATATAATAATTATAAATAATAATAACCAGCTCTATCAACTATTGGTCCTGAAAGGATTCAAGGAGTATTTAATTGGTAGTCAGTAATAATAAAATGTCATTTTTATTACATTTCTATATCATCCTTAGCCGAAGCTCTCTGTCTTATTAGCATTTGTTGAGCGGGGTGGGATTGAAACAAGATCCCATTAGGGAATAATTTAGGAACTTACAGCATATAAGTCAGTAGAAAGCTGAGAAAATTTCATTTGTGGCACCTACAAAATGAAGAAGAAAAACAGTTAACGTAGAAAATTTAAAGCCATCAAAATTAATTTTGAGGAATATAGTTGGCTGCATTTTTTTTCATGCTCTCCTGCCCACTCACACACACATCAGAAAATTCCTTTTGTTTTTGCTAGTTATTCCTTCCATAAAGCCATTCTAGTGACTTAAAATGCTCTTCAGAACTTTTTAGAATCTGCCTGATGGTTGTATTATGACTGCTTTGTGAAATACCTGATACTTTTCTCAAGTTAGTTAGTATTTCTCTTTGAGAATGTAGATGAGAACATTAATTTAGTACTGACTCATTTTCACAAGATTAAGTAGCAAGGTTATGATGGCATATCATTTCTGATTCACAGGGCATTATATTTGTCAGTGGCTGATTGCTTGTTGACTTAGCTTTACTTTTATTGCAAGAAGTATTAAAATCTTGTTACAGTTGCTTGTAACCTATATTTTATCTGATAGACTCCAGAAGAACATGAGTTGGAGACAGGGATAAAATCAAAGGAGGCTCGGAAATACATTTTCAACTGTTTGGATGACATGGCACAGGTGAATTCTCTTGGCATGGTAAAGAACAAGCATAATAATCCAGAGCAGAAGTCTTTTTCCTATTGTTTATTTTGATTTCTTAGTTTAATACGTTTCTGTATAGCTCAATAGCCAAACTCTTTGGGAAATAGGCAACAATTAAAACCATAAATGATAACATGATTAATAATATAACTGTTTGAAACAACAGTATAAAATAAAAACTGAATAGAACCTAGCAGCAGTGTACATATTTGGAATAAAGTGTCAGGTTTAAAGAAGAAATGGAAAACTAAAATGCCTTTGAAAATGCAAAGAGCTTTACCAGTGTGGACACTAGACAAGCCTCTCGGGACGCTTGTTATGCAGCCTTTGCACAACAGAAAAGGCCCTCTTCTTAGTAGCCAGCCACCTCAGTTACTCTGGTGGGAGTTTCTGGAGAAGGACCACTTGCGGTCCAGGCAGGTGTATGTGAGAGGGTGATAAACTTTTAGGTAACTTGTGTGAAGCTGTTTTGGGCTTTACTAGCACTTTAAATTAGGCCAGAAATGGAGTAGTCACCAGTGCAGATGGGAAAGTACTGGCATAATACAGTCGCATTGGCAGTTCTCATTTAACAATCTTGCTGCCCTATTTGGACCAGAAGAAGTTTTCTGACCATTTTCATGAACATCACCATGTATAACACTTTGTGATAATCCAGATGAGACTATATTGGAGCATGGAATATCGTAGCTAGGCTATTTCTGTCCAGATAAAAATGTAGATGGTATATCAGCTGATAAAAGATGCTCCATGCTGTGTCCACCTGTGCTTGTTGCCCCAAACTACAAACCTCACTTGTTAAGGGTGAGTGCAATCCATCAGATGACTACCAAGAGTACCTTCCTTTTGTCTAGATTGACAGTCTCTGCTTTACTGGGCCTCACCCATTACATTACCACATACAGGCACTGGTTCAGAATGCCTGCTGCCTCACCTGCATTTGATCAAAATGAGAGACTGAGCAGGTTGTTATCTGCTTACTGGTGCCACTTCAGTCTGTCACTGGAAAACCTCTCCCCTGGGTTCCATGTGAATATTAACAACAAAGGGATAAAAGAGTCCTGTGGTACCCCATGACATACCTGCCAAGGGGCAGAGGAATACTCCACTAGCACCACCTTTTGCAACTGGCCAATGAGGTATAAACAGAGACAGTATCTCTTACTCCTACCTCAATAGCCTATCAAGAAGGATACAGTTTTTGATAGTATCAGAAACCTCTGAGAAGTCCAAGAGGATCAGGAGGATTGCACTCATGCTGTTCTGCTCCTTACAAAGATCCTCTCACAGAGTAACCAACGCAGTTTCTGTTCCAAAACCAGGCGTGAAGCCTGACAGAACTGGGTCTACATAATCAGTTTCATCCGAGAGTGCCTGGAGTTGCCTGGCAACCATCCACTCAAGCACCTTGCACAGGAAAGGAATATTATCCACCCTCTTATGGCTGTTAACATTTTCCAGGTTCGTATTAGGCTTTTTCACGAGTGGCCTACCTCCTTTAAAGTGACTGGCACCATTTTCTCTCTCAAGTATAAGTTGAAAACCTCTTGGACCCAGCCAGACATAATCTCTGTTTACAGGAGTTAGATAAGTGGTGCCCTCCACTCTGTCCTTTTGGAGAATTAAGGCTGTAGTCCTGGCAATAATCTCCCTTGCATTTGATAGGTTTCACTTCTGAGTAAACATGCTTGAGGACTGCATCCTAAATTCAGCAGGCTTCTCTTGAATGTGCTCCTTAAATAGTATGGCCACGGAACTTGGATAACAATATCTTTATACTAGGAAAAAAGTAGGGATAGGATGAGATACTGAAGCTAAAGATGAATTAAATCTGCATGGCTGAAAAGCTTAAAAAGAAACTATTTCCATGTTCCGGTATTTTTTCCTGCTATAAAATTAATAGGGGTTGTTTTACAGTAAAATACCAAGTTCTGACTTCTTTTTTCTTTCCAGGTAAATATGTCTACAGACTTAGAGGGAACAGACATGTTGGCAGAGAAGGCTGACCGTAGAGAATATATTGATTTGTTGAAGAAAATGTTGACAATTGATGCAGATAAGAGAATTACTCCGCTGAAGACTCTGAACCATCCATTTGTGACAATGAACCATTTACTTGATTTCCCACACAGCAACCAGTGAGTTTGTAGCACACTGTCAATTCATTGTTCAAATTTGTTAGGACTAATACATTTAAAGTATATATGAAATCCTACTGTGAATTCACATTTAAGCAAAATAACTCAGAACAGAATTAATTAAATCAAAGGAATTTCCCAACAGTGGTTTTAGTAAAATACTCCTAGAGGTGTCACAAATTGCCATGATGTCTGTTTACTCTTCTTTCTATCTCAAACTTGTATCACTTTCTTCGATTTCTTGAAGATATAATTTCTATGTAGTAAGGAGAGGATGGAACCAGAGGTGGTAGTGGATGCCTGCAACAAGTTAAAAAAATAGAACTTACTAGAAGCATGAGGCTAAGTAAATATATCTAGGATTAGCTAGTACTCAATGTTGCTTGAATCTTGGGATTGTGATGGTGGCATTCACAGTGTGCAACCTAAAACATTTGATAGCTGATGATTCACAGGCCCACAAATATGTCTTTTTGATAACTCACCAAAATGATTAATGTTTATGACTAAGTTGTCTTTTACTTTATTTCAGTGTGAAATCCTGCTTTCAGAACATGGAGATTTGCAAGCGAAGAGTTAACATGTATGACACAGTTAATCAAATAAAGAGCCCATTCACAACACATGTCGCACCAAATACAAGCACAAACCTCACCATGAGTTTCAACAACCAGCTCAATACAGTGCACCATCAGGTAATCAATAAATTCTTTGAAGAACAGAAACCCAACAAAAACTATTTTTGCCGTTCCCTGGAGTGATTCTCCTTAGTAAGCTACACTTTGTTTTCAGTAGCAGCAATGTAATCTGAAATCAATGCACTATTAATAGACAGCCCCAGCTGTACTGTAACAGCCTGTAAGTTCAGATCTCTTCAAGGTTTTGAAGGACTTTGAAGCCCATCATATTCTGGGGCCTTGTAGAGCAGCTTGCCTATATGATTTTCCATCATCTCTATGTGTAGACAATTGGCTGTTTAATTCTAAGTAACTAATCAGCATTTGAGGACATAGTGATGTGTAAGATATGTAAGGGATATTCAACATCTGGTTAAAGTGGCAAGCCTGAAGCTTTTCTGCTGTTGATTGTATACTGGTTTTGTTGAGTTTCAAATGCTTGAGAGCAGTATAAATAAAGTGTTCTAACAGTAGATACTGTTGTATTTTCCAGGCTAGTGTTCTGGCTTCCAATTCTACAGCTGCTGCTACCCTGTCACTGGCAAATTCAGATGTTTCACTGCTGAATTATCAGTCTGCTCTGTACCCATCATCTGCAGCACCAGTTGCTGGTGTGGCACAGCAGAGTGTTTCCTTACAGCCTGGAACAACACAGATCTGTACACAAACAGACCCATTTCAGCAAACCTTCATTGTGTGTCCTCCTGCCTTTCAAAGTAGGTGTGCTAAGTGTATTGGGATCTTTGCATACTATTTGCACAGAAAGATACTGTAGTTTTTACAACTTTGGTGCCACTGTGATGTATTTGCATGATGTAAAAAATTGTAGAATCAGTATGGTACACTATATATACATTAACATCTGAAAAATGTAGATTTGGAAATAGAGCAGATATATAAACATCAAAGTGAAATTAGGATGAGACAATATCACTTTTGAATGTGAGGTTGAGCAGCTGAACTCAGGTATACTCATATTAGACATGTTTGGACATTTGGGAAGATGATTTGAGAGTTCCAGGGATAAACATGACTTGTCTCCTGTAGAGCTGAATTTCAGCAATTCAGTATCATGCATTTTTTCACAGTCAAGCATAACATGAACCATTGTTCCCTTTGTGGGTTGTGAAAATAATCTTTTATTGTTGGTATACTGCTACTCTTACAGTGCAGTCATCTACTTGGCTATTCAGAAATACACCTCTTCAGGTTTAATGATGAGGGGTTCCTAAAGCTTACTCCCAGTTTAGTCAGTATAGGATTGCAGCCTTATGAAGTAGGTGGTTGATGAGCCTAATAACATATTAACAACACTTTTACAACATAAATGTAATCAAGTAAATTTAATCTCCATGGTCTTCAGAAAGCAAGAAATAAAAGATGAAAGTTGAGTCCAAAGTTGACTTCTTCAAAAGCTTTATCTGTGAAATTATTATTCTAATTATTCTGTTACGTGGAGTAACACAGCTATATTATAGCTTCTTTTTGTTTCCTTTGCTGGTAAGTGGGCCTTGAAAAAAAAACTTGATTAATTAGAGAAGCATGTTTAGGTAAAATTTCCTTTTTTCCTTACAGCTGGTCTTCAGGCAACCACAAAGCATTCTGGGTTCCCAGTGAGGATGGACAATGCTGTTCCAATTGTGCCACAGGCACCAGCAGCTCAGCCATTACAGATCCAATCAGGAGTTCTCACACAGGTAAAAACGAGGGCATAAAGTGTCATAGATATCTTTAGGTAATAGTGAGTTCTGGATTGAAACTGGGAACCAGAAATTCCTGATTTTTCTAAAGTTATTGGCAGAGTTCTACCTACCAGTATTGAAGGAAAAAATAACAAAATGTAACAATTAGTGTGTTTCTTTATCTAATCAATTTTCTGCTTTAAAGGTTTGGCCCCTATATATGAACCAAATACTGCCCAAGACCAAAATATTAGGCCATTTTCATTTAGAGGTACAGATCTTTTGTGCCTGTAGCCAAATATATTAGCAACTGATGGCCTGTATGAATGTAAGGCATTTGTCTGCATGTAAAGAGGTACCAGCAAACAGTAAATGGTTGTATATTGGCAGGTGGGAGGTGCCAGCAAACAGTAAAAAAATGTATATTGACATGTTGAGGTTAAGCAAAATCCTTTTCCTCTTCCCTCTCTCCCTGCCCCCATTTACAACAAGAATACCTGTTACATCTCCTTTGGGTACATCTGTGAGGTTGACTTGAAAATTAAAGTTTATTAAAATAATTAAGTTTCTCTTTACTATTTCAATACTATAAATTTATTTTGTATTATGAGATGAAGACCAAAAGGGTTTCTGATTCCAGAAATATTTGTATCTTGCTAAATTTTTGTTTTGTATAATTGGAAGATTTGTTCCAGAACAGAAGATCCTGAAATCCTAAATTACTTGCTAACACAGTTTCATAGTCTTTGCAATGGGGCTTGGGTTACATCATTGCAAACACTGTTCAGGTGAAGCATGACTAAATTAAAGCACTGCAAATCGTCCATTTTTAAAATTGTATTGTGGAAGGCATTTGGAAGCACTTGAACTTGCACTACACAAATCTCATACTATATTTTACATACCTGCAACAAATACAAGGCTGTTATTTTCTAGCAAGCCTAGTGATCTAAGATTTTTAAAATTGTGGATACATTAATACCATTACAGTGACCACTGAATTGCTCCGCCTTTTAATTTTTTTTTTTTAAGTAAGTCAGTGGGAAGTCAGTTAGTTCTTTTTGAAGTGTCAGAATCCCAAAATGCTGGTTTAACAACCTGATATTTCTGATAAGCCATTTTAGGGAGTGTTTCTGTTTTCATGCCTTCCCTGCACTAGTTTAGAAACCACTTATGATTAAGAGTATTTTGAGTGTACAAACACACAACGTTTGTTTGTTGACTTATAGGTGTACTTAATCTCACTGCATACAAGAAATACTGAATTAAGTTAGTAGAAGAGCATATTGATTTTTTCAGTGCATACCTATGAATTCTGCAAGCCACTCAAAAGCACCACTATTATCCTTGGGAAGAAAGCCTTTCTGGCCCTGTTGCCTCAGTACATTTGTTTCACTCACTGCCTAATCTACATTTCAGGGAAGCTGTACACCACTAATGGTAGCAACTCTTCATCCTCAAGTAGCCACCATCACGCCGCAGTATGCGGTGCCCTTTACTCTGAACTGCGCAGCCGGCCGGCCAGCGCTAGTAGAACAGACGGCTGCAGTACTGGTAATTGCCTCCCTTGATTGTGTTCACTAACGGAGTTTTTGTTTTAACTTAGACTTGCAGAGGGCATGGAAGCATGTGCCATCTTGTGGCTGTGTTCTTGCTACATCTTAATGTCTTGTTGTTTTTCCTCCCCAACATTGCTGAAGCACTGTCTGACTCTGATGTTTAGTGTTGCTCTGTAAAGAATCCAGATCCATTGACTGTTGTTCTTTACTAGCCTAGTATGCTGATCAAGCTCTTCTCCTAGTCTGAGAAGAGTGGTAATTATATTTCTTCTTTTCTTTACTCTCATATCTTTTTAATGTTTTATTGATTGAAAACAAAGGGGATGGCTTTTAGGCTGACACTGCTGCAGTTCCTGGGTAGCCATAATTTGACAGGTTTAGCTCTTTTTATTTTTATTTTTTTAGCTTCTTCGCATGTAGAAATGTTTCAGGCACTGAAAGCCTTTAATACTAGCAAATGCTTTATTAATTTATGGCTTTAATCCAGATTTCTTAACCTCCATTGAATAATGATGACTCCAGTTCTCCCTGGCCTTGCATTACCTTTGACCAATCATTGGCAGTGTGCATCATCTTATTAGAGATGTTGCTTCCCACCAGTGCTTTTAGTTCCGTTTGCATTTCTTGGTTGAGATTAAAGGTGAGCTCTTACCTTCTAAACTGTTTCTCAGGACAGTTTGTCTTAAATCTCTAAAGATATCAAAGGAAGCAGCAGAGTACATTTTCAAATTTTCCTTTCCTTATTCCGAATTTGTCTGGTATTGGATTCATGCCACAAAACAGTCAATTAGAAACCCCAGAATCAGATCAGTGAAGCTTATGGAAACATTGCAGTGTGCTTGAAACTGTGGTGTCCTCACGTGTCTTGCAAAGCACACATCCATTTGTTACATACATCATTGTCTTATGTGGCTTCAAACTGATGATTCATGAGCATCTTTCTCTTCCAATGGAGAGAAATGGGGCATTGTTGGCTGTAGACAAAAAAGTCCAAGATGAGTAACTGCTCCTTTATAGCATTGCTACCAGAAAGTGCAACACAGCAGGCAGGATAGGTAAAGGTTGTAGTTTCATGTGTTGAAAAGACCTCTGAAGATTTCAAGTTGTATTTCATTTGCTGAAACATGGAATATGTGTAGCAGAACCAAATTTTCTATGTTTAGTTATTATCAGAAGATTATTTGTGATTTCTTAGATGGCAGGCTAATCTGATCAGTCGCTCTTTGGACTTTCTGCTATGAGACTGAATCCAGGGCTACATATACTCTACACTTAATCTAAATTCATTGCCAAAGAAAGTTGAATTCTGAGGCATATGTAATTTATGCAAATTAAGCACATTGTACGTGCATGCACACACATGCACATGCCACATACACACGAGGATAGTCCTTTCTGCTTATGGAAAGAGAAGAAGAGCTCTGCAAGGCACTGACTGCTTGAACTTCTTTTCTGCTTGGGCCCTCTCTCTCTTCCTGTATTTCCTCAGGCATTGCCTGCGTGCTTTCAAACGTCTTTGCAGTCTTAAGGATTAGAAACTTAAAAAAAACCCCAAAGCTGAGATTCTTGGAATGTTGAATTTTGCACCCTCTACTAATTTCTGTGCTTTTGTGGTGCGATGGCAGAATACACATCCCCCTGCCTAAATCCATTTGCCTACTTGGATCCTACTTTTCTCTCTGTGAATTTTGGCTTCTAATAGCCTTTTGCCTGAAGTGCTCACCTTTAGTGCTTTCAACACTTCTCCCTTTTGCCGCTTCATCTAAGTTTGCATTAGCCATTTGCTAAGCTTTGCATATTTTTGTCCCTCCTCTGTCAAAACAGTTCGTCGCTTGGAAGGCCCGATTTCTGCCTCCTGGTGGGACATTAGATCTCGCACTGTATTAAACTCTCTGCTTTGTCTTGTGCAGGTGTTGGCTTTTGGAAAGAGGCATGGTGTGACTTTTAACATAATTCTCTTTTTTAAAAAAATAATTATTCCGCTTGTGTTGGCAGAGGGGTTAGCAGTTCTCTGCTTGAAGGCTTCTTATGTGGAACCAGTGTTTGTAATAAGTAGACCATGTTACTTGCAGAAATATGTTATTTTAAATAACAAATGTCTATAGTTTTGCAATTTGGCCTGTATGGAATATGAATAAGCGTATTGCACGCTGAAATAGTCTTCTGCAGAACTTGTATTCTGTAAAATAGATACTTTTTGTGAAGGGAAAACTACTGTTCCTGGGTGGGTTTGAATCTAAGTGGGACAGGCACATTACAAATACTAAAGGCATGTTTTACAAGTGGCAAGATCCACAAATACAGTTACCAGTGACTATCTTCATAGTAATATTAGTAACTAGCAGGATATAGTATAATCCATCAAAACAGTAATACATTTTAAAGAAGATGCCAGCATATAATGAAGCAAAAAGTACCTTTTTGAGGGAAAAAATGGTGGTAGGCTGTGTTTTCTCCTGGTTTCAACTTTTGCATCATGAGTAGGAGGGGAGAGTTACGCTAGAAAATGCATTTTCTGTCCACACTTCAACCCTTGTAAAAACAAGCCACGAACTTCTTACCTGGCAGTTACTATAAACAGGATATACTTATCTTGGGCCCAAAGAACGGGAAGTATGTTTAATTTAGCCTCAGTTAATTTAGCCTTAGTAGCTACTCATAACAACTGTAGGTTACAATGCCCAGTTAAAATATATGACTCCTGATCAGTGAGAAATAGTTATTTGTGTAGTTAAATATCATTATTAAATATTCATAGAGTCTTTATGCTTGAATGATGAAGATATTTAAGATCGAGAAATTATTGCATTTGTTTCCTTGCAAATCTAATACCTTGATCATGCACAGAATTAGATGTGCCTAAGCTCACTATATTCAAGCAGCTTAGTCATGCCAAATTTTACATAATAAAAATACCAGTTTCCTACAGAAGATATTCTTTACGGAGGGAGGGAAGAAAGTCTCCAAGTTCTTCTTCATTGTCCTGATAGAGAAATTAAAATAAGACTGGCTTAAATTGCTGTCCTCTTTTGGAATAGTTACATCATCTTATTTCTATAGTGCCTGATTATATAAATCAATCATTTCCCAAACATTTTGAATGAGATCCTCATATTACCGTCTGTTTCCCTTCAACCCCCGCATAATCTGTTATACAAGGATCTCAGCATGCTCATTTGTAGATGTGGCAAGTGCATTCAGTCTACTGCGTGCAAAGATCCATTGATCAGTATAAATTGGTAGGTGGGCATGGATGGGGTGGGGGGTCAAAATCTCTTGAAAAGTGCTTATGTTTCTGTGCAAGCATCCATTTCCTCTCAAGTGTTAAACACTAGCACTAGAAGAAGGTTAAACTTATAAAAAGATACTCCTAGTGTCCTGAAATTCCCTAGGACAGCCTATTCTGCAGATTATTAACCAGTTCTTTCAAATCCATTCCAAGAATTATGACCTCTTGTTGTAAGCATCCAACATACTGTTTAAATGCTTTGGAAAGGTGTGTGTGGATACATTTTCTGCAGTACAAAATGTGAACATCAAACTCCTTCACAGGAAGCCCCTGTGATACAAATGGCAAGCAGAGTGATAGGGAATGCTTTCTTTCTCTGCATTCTTTGCTTGCTTCTCATCATAAAACTATTTGCAAAGGTGCAGTGACATGCCTTTATCTCTGCAAGTTAACAGTCTGCTAATTTCTTTTACTTTGAACAAATTCATCCACAGTGCTTAAAAAGATAATCTTATTAAACCTTTTGTGTTTCTGTTTGCTGTTTTGCAGCAGGCCTGGCCTGGAGGGACCCAGCAGATTCTGTTGCCTTCTACCTGGCAACAACTTCCAGGGGTTGCACTGCACAATTCTGTGCAGCCTACAGCTGTGATTCCAGAAACAATTGGTAGTAACCAGCAGTTAGCTGACTGGAGGTGAGTCATTGACAAAGCAGAAAACCAGTTAGTACATACAATATGTACTAACCTATTGTACAATGGGAAGGGTGCAGTCTTTTCAGACTATTAGTTTTCAGGCGTGAAATTCTGGATGTGTCAGAGATGAGTGAACCAAAACAAAATCAGCTTTCTGTGTCTCTTAAATATAAAATATGAAGTGATTGATTCAGACACATTACATTCCAGAACTGCATCTTTTTTTGCTTCCGTAAAACAGTGATATCAGGTGGAATGTTTCTACCTGATACCACTACCTATACTTAAAAAGTAGTGATTAACAACTAATTAAAATGTCTAAACCTTTTCACACAAAGAACTTAATGATTCAGTGCATTGTGTCAGATTGGCTAGAAATGAAGGTTTTATTGTGACTTCTTTAGACATCTCTAGTTGGTAAGAGTTTCTAGTGTTAGTCAAATCCACTTGTCTTTTGAAAACCAGTGTTTCAGTGGCTCTTTTTCGTGGCTTGTCAGTGTATTTTACATGTTATATTTTAAGCATGTACTAGGAATAAAAATGCTCTAAATTATATGCTTTTGGGAAGCATGTGAAGTTGATCACTAAAGACAAATATTAGGAAAGAGACTTTGGTTGGTGTCCCTCTGCTAGTGGAATGGGGAGAGGAGATTTGAAGTAAGTGCAGCTGTCTTCTGCAGTAATTTGTGCCACCTCCCACAGTTTTTTTGGGTATGGGTGGCTACCCAACAGCTTGGGAGGGGCATTGCGGGTACAGAGAAATAGGAATAATTGTAAATCACTTTCTCAACTCAGTATTGAATTTTGTCCATCAGTGGAGGAACATCAAGTTGGATACCACCATTTGGGACTGCTGTCTTTTTCCTACCAAAGAGCAGTTGGCATTTCAGCACTGTCTTTCTTCTTTCCTTTAGAAATGCTCATTCACATGGAAATCAGTACAGCACGATCATGCAGCAGCCATCATTGCTAACCAACCATGTGACACTAGCTACAACCCAGCCTTTGAATGTTGGAGTCGCACATGTTGTGAGGCAGCAGCAGAACAATGCAGTGCCAGCAAAGAAAAACAAACAGCCACCCCATAATGCCACAAAGTAAGGATGTCTGACTGACAGATATTTCTAGATAGAAATAGATAGCACTTTTGATAGTCCATTTGGATACACTTAAACATTTTAGGAGTTGCCTGATAAGATAATTCTGGGCAGTATTGTGGAACTGAGAATGTCTCACATGGTAGCCTTATTTTGGTTACAGATGGTGCTTCAGTAGTAATCGATAATATATCTGCCTAATTACTGTGGCATGGAGAATATGAAAAATCTTTTTAAAACAAACAATTTATATTTTTTGTACTTTGTACTGATTTGTAATCCTTTGAGCGAGTTCAAATCGCCTTCAAATCATTCAAATCGCCTTTGAGCGAGTTCAAAGGAGACAAGCGAGTTCAAATCGCCTCAAAATGTAAGCTTTGCCATCCTTTCAGTAAGTGGTATTCTTCATAATAATGGTCATTTTGTCTACTTGTAGGCCTGCATCTACATTGGAGGCCATTCCTTCTCAAGTCTACTCTCTAATTGGGAGCAGCCCTCTGCATGCCACATCTTCCTCCTCCAGTGCTCTCCTTCCAGGGCAAGAGCAGCATCAACCTATTGTTATTCCAGACACTCCCAGCCCCCCAGTCAGTGTAATCACCATCCGCAGTGACACTGATGAAGAGGAAGACAGCAAATACAAGCCTGGAAGGTAAATTGCTGTGTTCCTTTTTAGGAGAGCTTTGCTAATACAGTTCTTTATAGAATTCTAATGAGAAGGGAAGTGTCAAAATCAGAAGACTTGGAGCCCATAGCTTAGTGATGGAGTGTGTACCCTTGACAAGGAGATGATCCCTGGTCCAGTCCCTGGCATCTCCAGGTTCAGCTTGAAAGACCCCTGCTTGAAACCCCTAGCCAATGCTGATGGTATTTAGCTGGATAAACCTATGCTCCGACTTGGTATAAGGGAGTTTCCTGTGTTCATAAGGAGTACTAAGTATGTTGTGCTAAGTTATGGAGCATGATGATTTTTTTATGATTTTGAAGCATTATGCATTCCTTTCATACTAAATTAGTTAAAAGTTCTGTGCTTTCTGCTAGAAATGCTAGACATGGGCCAGACCTCAGCTCCTCTCTGCCATATCTGAAATTTATGCTATGTATGAATGCATCCCTTTAGTGTTTGTAGATTTCCTCACATGCTTGGCCCTGTTTTGGAAAGTGAGCCAAGCAGAAAGGAAGTCCACAAATGCTCATGGAACAAAGATCGCAGCATTGGCAATCTTCCTGCACATTTGCAGCAGCATAAACAAAGGCTGCTGCATGTGCTGCAGAACAGAAGCACAGTTTACATAGCATTTATGAAAGGCTTGATTTCCTGGCAAGCTCCACATAAATGCTGGGTGCACTCACCATGAACTTAGACTCACAGCTGTGTCAAAGTGAACTGAGGTCTGGGGAACTGAGCCCAGGGAATCTGACAGATTCTAACTCCTAAAACGGATTCTTCACACATTGCTAATGCTGTGTAGGTATGTTATCTATGTTGCAAGAGTCAACAAAAATCCAGAACCTATATAAAAAGTTGTTAATCCCACTGTAACTTGAGCTGGTGCATGCCAGAAGATAGTCAAAACAGGTTTTAACATTTAAATTGTGCTTAAAGCAATGCAAATTTGTGCCTTCAGACCTTATATGTCCTGTCATTTTATATGAAAAACAAATTTCATTATAGTTCTTTTTGGCCATAATAGCTTCAAGTTGAGTGAAGCACAGAATTAAATATGAAATTGTGTTGATCTGTTAAGTTGGAGGAGGTAGCCTTTAGCAGTTCTGAAAGTGCAGTTACCTAAATACAGATGCATGGATTTAGGCCTAATATTAATAGATTGTGTCCCTGTTGAGTTGAATGCCATGGTTTTCCCAACCAAGGGAGAGTTAAGGGCTATAACTCAGAAAATTTGGAGTGGTGAGTTTGCGTGATATAACAGTAAGCCACAGTGAATTGTTATCCTCTCTTTCCCCTTTATCTTCCTACAGGTATCCCAGGTTGTTTACCCCTGTCCACTGTGATTATAACCTGTTTTTGGCTTTCTGTGGTTTTTTCTTTGTTTCTTTTGGATCACCATGGCTCCCCCGCCCCCTTTACTGAGCTGGCTCTTTGGGGGAAATATCAGTGACTGTAAAAATGGAGAACCTGAAAGCCACTGAGCCACGTGGGTGGCCCTAGTAGTGGCCGTGAGCACTTTGGGTGGCTAATGCTAGCAGTGGCCAGGGTGAACTTGGCAAAAGCAGAAAGAGGATTTTGCCAGCCTTACAAAATGGGTCAGCCACTTGGATTCAAATGATACAGTAACCTTTCATAGGTACAACCCCTGCAACAGTGCATGGATTGTCGGTATGGCTTGTTGTCCTCAAACAGGCCACTCTGTGGGAATCCAGTTTCATATGATACAACAACCCATCATGCCCTAATACCCATGATAGTTGTCTTGCCATGCAGACTTATCCATGTGGTGCAGCAAATGGATTGCTGAGCTTGGAAGATAGGTTTGTGTCTCACCTCAGCCAGGAAATTCCCTTTTGGCCAGCCTAATGCACTCAGCCAAAACTAACCATAAGGCCTGTGTGTATCACCTGAGCTCTTGGACATAGGCTTAGATACAGATCATAAATGTAGTCCTCAAAACTGAATGCACCTTGAGTAAAACTACATTTCTCTCTATTTTGCATGATCTGACTTACTTGTACCTCTGAAATTTATGGGCATCATTTGATTAAATACTGTTGAAATGAAATGTTTTTTTTTTCCTTATAGCTTGGGCATGAAGCAGAGATCCAATGTCATCAGCTATGTTACTGTTAATGACTCCCCTGATTCAGACTCCTCATTGAATAGCCCTTATGCATCAGATGCGCTTTCCACGCTCAGGAGCTCTGGGGGTGCACTCGAGCCAAGCAGAGGGGCAGCTGAAAGCTCCAGCTCCCGCACCATTATTGTGCCTCTGAAAACACAGCTCAGTGACTGTATTGTTGCCACCCAGGCCTCGGGTAAGGTTGATTTGCCTACAGGACTACCCTCCTGTAGATTTTTTAACAAAATAAGTCTGGTTTTGCTCTAAAGTGTGTGTCTCTCCTTGTGAACATTTGTCTCCATAGTTTTTGTAACTATTATCTCCTGCTGTTTCATAACCATCCCAAATGTAGAAATAGGAAGCACAGACAGCTGTTAGTTTCTAATTTGTTTAGTTAGTGTCAGTACTTTGCTAAATGATGGGTATCTGCATAATGTAAGAGAGAGAAAAAGTACAAAGACCACAAATAAATGTTCCACATCATTCAAAATAATAAAACACACCTGGTGTGCTTTGACCCCTGTGTTCCCTCCCTCCCTGAGCTTATTTATATTTATTTACTTATTTAGGTCAGTTCATCTTACAATATATTTAAATATTTAAAGCAAGCAAAGATTACTAGGAAGGGCAAAAGTATATGCAAGTCTCCCTATCCATTATTTTCCAGCATAGCATTATTTTCCCCAGCCATTAACAAAGTTGGTGATAACTCTGTCATGGAAACATGTCAATAATATAATGGCATCATTTGAGAGCCTTATATAGGTATATTGTGCCTGACACATCACAACCCCATGGACAACATTTCTCCAGGCTATCCTGTCCTCTTCCATCCCTCAGAGTCCACCCAAGCTCACACCCACTGCTCCAGTGACTCCCATCTAGCCACCTCACCCTCTGCAGTCCCCACCTTCTTTTGCTGTCAATCATTCCCATCATCAGGGTATATTGGTGTACAGACAGCTATAATAATCATTTTCTTGAAGCTATCTAAATTCATTTAGTAGAATCATCAGAACCTATTATAGTTTTGAAATCTCTAGACATTTAGAACTTACACAGAGGGAAACATTGCCTCAGTAGAAGTTAAATATTGTTTCAGCTTTCCCCACTGGTTTTCCTGTTCCCATAGATGTCAAGATGAAGGAAAGCAAATGAGCAGCAACATCTGTTACTGGCTATTCTTGATTAAGATGAACATAGCAAGTGGTTTACAGCTACCTCCATGTTAACAGCTGCAGAAACTAGACAATGTAGCCCTACTTTCATTCCCCTGCTAGCTGCAGAAGGGATTGCTGCAAGAAAGAAGAAAATACATTCATTAAGCATTAACTATTCACAAGCCCATATCTTGTATCCTCTGGCACTCTCTCCCTATCTAAATGTTCATGCCATCATTAAAGGTGGTCCAAAGGCAGTATACAAGATAAGAACCATCAATACAAAATAACAGAATTCAGTGAAAAGTATTTATAAATAAAAAAGCCCAGCAATTTAAAAAGGGCAGTGAAAATAGGTGGGTCTTGGATAACTTTTCTAAAGACCTGCAAAGAATGAAGCTGATGAAATCAGTGGAAGCTTGCTGAAGAGGTATGGGGCCACTATCGTCCCTCATCACCTAGTTTTCTATGCTTTGAAAAGTAGGTTTATCTTGAGGAGTAAGCTCTGTGGTTGTCATTGCAGGTGTCCTGAGTAGCCTGAGCAAGACGAAGCCTGTGGCATCCGTAAGTGGGCAAGCATCAGGGTGCTGTATCACACCAACAGCTTACCGACAACACCGGGTTGTGACAAATGGTGTGCAGCCACTCAATCTTAGCCAGGTAAGCAGGGCTGTTCTGTCTGCTGGATCCCACTGTAGCACTGAGGGGATAGCAATGGGCAGAGACAACTGCTCTGATTGATGTGGAAGAAGGGGAAATTATCCTGGGCACGAATTTTGAGGGGCAAAAGCACTGAGGCAAGTTGCCTGTATTTGTACTTCAAGTCTCTGAGTTTTGGAGCAAAGTTAGGTCCCTTGCAGCATGTGCTGTTGGTTATATTGGATCAAGATCTGTGGTTCCTAACAACAAATTGTTAGCATGATGCCTTTATCAATGTACGTTTTCTTTGCTTTTCAGAACCAGCAAGCAACTGTACTGGCTTCACAGGAGAGAAGCGGAAACCCAGCTCCACGCAGACAGCAGGCCTACGTTGCTCCCCTGCCAACCACAATTGCTCAGGCTCCCTACACGTTCCAGCATAGCAGCCCAGTGCACCCCCACTTGGCAGCAGCAACAGCTAGCCAGCCTCACATGTATACCTACGCACCGACGACTGCTGCCACGCTGGGCTCCACCAACTCTATTGCTCATCTCTTTTCCCCTCAGGGCTCCTCCAGGCACACCACATACACAACCCATCCAAGCACTCTGGTGCATCAGGTCCCTGTCAGTGTGGGGCCCAGCTTGCTAACCTCTGCCAACGTAGCACCTACTCAGTATCAGCATCAGTTTGCCACTCAGTCTTACATTGGTGCTTCTAGAGGATCTGCTATTTACACTGGATACCCACTGAGCCCAACCAAGATTAATCAGTACTCTTACTTGTAGTTCTTGGAGCAGGGGTTGTTGGTAATCATTCCCAGCTTGATGATAGAAGCAAGAGATCTCCAGTAGGTTTTCAATACTCTTAACAGCTCCACAACAGGATCCTCTGTGGAAACAGTGGAGGATAATGGGGGGGGGGGGACCTTCCTCTTGTTGACAATTCTCTTTATGCTCTTCAGAGTCTGGTTGTACTGTTGGAGGGGGCCTGCTGTGTGGGGGAAGCTCAGGTAATGACTGGGCTGAACCTTTTAGATCACATTTACATTTAAGATTTTACAGTTAATTTTTATGGATGCTTTAAAAACAACAAAGGCCTGTACCCAATTTTATTTAATGCTATCAGAGGAGGAAAGGAAATCAATGACTTTTTGAAAAGGCTGTTTTTTAAAAAAGAAAAAAACTCTTAAACTTACCTAGTACTTGTTTAAATTATTTTAGCAGCTTGCACAAATCCATATTGCCACTAAAAATGCACATTTAACTCTAGGTTGCTAGGGCAGATTTATAAACTTGAGTTAGTATTTTAAAGTTAATTTTGTAATTCACATTCTTGATAGGCAATAGCTAAATTCTGCAGATGCATTTCTCTCTTCCACCTTTCGCTCTGGGTCAGGGTGTGTATATCTATGTATCTGTAGATACAGATATACCCCTAAATTCTTGGTTTAAATTCTTTCTGTTAAAAGCTATTGTAGCAATTTATTTTGTTCATAGTTCCCATTGAAACTATGGTTATTTTTCTTGTAATGTGTGAATTTCCAAAATGAAATTGAGAGGGTGTTTGCTTTTTATAAGTGCAGAAGCAATGAATTGTATACAAAATCACAATCCATATTATGGTTTCATTGTTTTGCCAGAATGCTCTTGTTCTCAACTGGAAATGCAGAGGCCTGCATTATTCTTTTGAGGGCAGAAGCCACTGGGGAGGCCTCAGTGAAATGAATAGAAGCTACACATCACCTGTTTGTTTCCACAGACTTCATCAGAGGCCCCTTTCAGTTTCATTTTTAGAATACCATTAGGAGCTGGATTCCTTTCCCAGAAATGCAGGGACCTCTTTTCCATCATGTTCTTTCTTGCCTGGTCCATTTAGCTGAGGAATCCAGAATTTGCCAAAACATCAGTCTACTGATATGTACAAACTTTTTATACTCCTGCAAGCATATCCCTTTGGGACATTGTTGGCAGAAAACTTTAAAGCGCTCTTATTAAGACTTGTATACAGTAGGTGCATGTAGGAATTGCAAAAAACATGACACACAAATTGCAGATTTTAAAGGTTTATTACTGAATTTAAAACTATTTTAGAAGTTTTGTAATGGTGGTGTTTTAATATTTTACAGAAATGAAATATGTACATATTGATTAGAACAAAATATAACAAGCAAAATTTCCTGCTAATCCCAAATGTTCTGTCTTTGTAATCAAAATGTGTAGTGATTATACTTGAACTCTGTACTTAGTGTTTGTCTAACTCTTAAATGTTTCTGGGGATGAAATTGATCTATTCCTTTGTATTTAAACCAAAATGAGTTGATACGTGTTGGAATGTATGTGAAATAATGCAATCGTCTAGCGCTCATCACTGTAGCACTGAGAGAGAAAAAAATGGAGCCGCATGAGAGACAAGGATCCCTTCTGATTTGTTTTGCACAGGTATGTGTGACTGGTGTGTCTCCCCCACCCCCAATATTGTAGTGCCTTAAATGATTATGTAGTGCGACTAGAGTTTACAGTGCGCTTGCCTTATGATGGACCAGCAAGCCCCTTCGCTCTCCGTCAAACTGAAGCAATTCATTGAGCAGATCTGAGGATAGAAATAAATGGCAAAATAGGTTGCTTTAAATTTCGTTGCCAGCAGACAAGAAGCTATGAGCATGAGCCAGCTAAAGCCGAGTACTTTTTAAAGTTCCGTTGATTTGAACTAGAAAATTAAGGAGATGCTAACTTCCTGCCACTAACTGATGACTAATTTGAATAGAGCCAAACCATGGTTTGCACTCACATTCACGCTGGTTTGCATGTAACAATGGCAGTGTAACAGGTTAATTAACTCAAGATTTGCCACCATTGTATGCAAAGAGAACCATTGTTTAAAATCAGATCATGGGTTTAGTTTTTTACTGCCAAACTACATGCCTGCTTTTGGTAGGGTTTTTTATTTTTTTGGTCCTCTGGGTTTTCATATATTTGTAAGTTCCCTTCACCATGGTAGAGTTGCTTAAGAAGATCCCCATGATTTTTTGAGTGTTGATTTAAGTACCACGTCAACCATAGTATAAACCCATAGCTTACAAACCCATTTGAAATCATTTTCTGTTTTCTGGCCAGTTATAACCAGGGTTTGTCAATAGAAACATCATGACAAAGTTAATTCACTGTATCCATGGTTAGAAATGTCTAGACTGAACCAATGGCACCTAAAAGTACTTCAGTTTAACTGGATTGCGTCCTAAGTATTTTATTTGGAATGAAGCTTCCCCCAGACTCTCAAAACAATACCTATGTTTTTAGCTGTCGATGCATCTTTAATTGTGCTGGGAATGCATTGGAAAATTTATCTGATGTTGCAGAGGTGATTAACCACGTGCAATTACTTTTCCTTAGATTATATTGTAACTATCTCCCCCTCATCCTCTTGTGTGTAGCAAATATTCCTTGTAAAATATTACTAGCTTGGTGTTAAGAACTTTTTATACCAAAGAGAGCCTGCTGGAAAGCACATAATATTCAGAAGTTTTAATTAACACCACTAGTATCATGGCGCTTTTGGGAAGGGTGACAGCTGTAGCACGTGGTGTTGTGAGGAAATGCACACTTTTACCTGGCCTGCTGGTGGTGTGCTTTTAAGTCACTGTTGATTTCATGGATTCTATCAAACTGTTCTTTGTTTCACCACTGCCATTATGCAGAGAATGATCTTGGCCAAACGGAGAACAAGCTGGCTTGGAGAGTGGTATTGCTACAGCAATAAAAGGCTTTGAAAGCCTTGAAAATTCAGTTTGTATTCTGTCTAGTCTGGATTGTAAGGATAGTTTTGGTACATTAAAAAGAATGCAGAAAAGTCATGCCCATTTTTGAAACATGCATGATAGCATGCCCAAGTGTGGACAGCTTGTAAAATAATATAGGGCAATAATCCTGACCCCACTGAAGTTAGGAGGGGGGCTTTGCTAATAATTTCATTGAAGACAAGATTTCAGTGATCTTAAAGCCACTTTTCCCAGATGAAGTAGTTCATGAACAACAAGCCTTACAGTTTCCCTTATAATAAGGAATCTGTTGTCTTTGGCAATAGAGAAGAGTGGTTGCTGAACACCGTGACTAGCCATGAACCTTTCTTTCTGCTGTACTCTTGCTCTGTTGTTTTAATCTTTTTCCTCTGTATTGATGTGAGGATAATCAAGGAATTTCAGTTCTTTACATAATTGGTGTCAACAATGCTTTCTGTTGCTGCAACAGTATTGAAATGGTTTTCTGCTTAGTGTCAAGTCCATTTTTATTTTTTTCTTCCCCCAGTTCTATGGCCTGTATGCCAGTCCACCCCGCAGAAATCCTGATGGCATTTTTTACTCAATTGCAAAAATGGAAATTGGTCATGTTCACTGTAGAGAAGTATAATCTTTCAGGAGAAAAATGCAAAACATTGACTTAAAAGTGCTGGCCTCCAAAGTAACATGTTTTTCCAAGATACAAAACACTTTGTTTACTTCAACTCTAATAGAACCTATCAGTGTTAAGTGATAGAAACCATGTCTAGGAGATCTTTCTCCAAAGTAATTCTGGCCATTTTAATGCTTTGCAGCTTTCAGATACTTTGCAGCTATGGAACCAGCCAAGTATGTACTAATATTTCGTCCATTCTAAGGCCTCTTTGTCAGAGCAGATGAGGTGGCAACTGTATGCCTGGATGCCGTTGCTTTCATCTGCATGTGGAGCCTCATGTGGTAGAATATTCCACTATCCAAAGCAAATGATCCCTTGTGCATAGGAAACTGAGTTGTCAGGCTGTCTAAAACCATTGCACCATTCTTAGTAGAAAGGTAAGGTACAAGCCAAATAAATGCACTTCCTGGGTTAGTTTCCTTGTGCAAGGATTTTGTTTGCGTGACAAAACTTAGATTCATATGAGCTCCAGGATTAATGGCAGAGTTGTGACAATATTTGCCACTTAATAGGTCTTAGCTGCATCTTTTTTCCCCAGTGCATATCCAAGTTGCCTCACTGGACAGAGAGATGTAAGCTGATAGGTACTGACTGCCTCACAGCTGTGCAGGCTTATGTATTAATGAACATAACAGTTTTTCCCTCAAAACTAACATAATAAAAAATTTCCTTGCCATTCCACTTCTGATTCTCCACACCGTGCTGAGGCTGTATTTTTGCATGCAGCTGAATGTATATGCAAATCCTGCCGAAATCTTTGGGACTTGCATAGGTGCAGCTGTGTTCAGTTCTGCAGCCCAGTATCGCAGCAAAACTCCCCTTTTTGTAATGACAAGAGAATATATTTCATCTAGTCATTCCTGTGATCAGTTAATTCAGTTACTTAAAAGTTCCTGATAGCTCAACTCTCACCTCACAGCTGTTGATATTCCACTGCAAAAGCAACTTCACAGCTTTACTGTATGCACATCTTGTGACCAGTGCAGTACTATACCTCTGACTCAATTAAAACAAAAGTTAAATTTAATTGCTTCTAGGTGACTGGGATTGGCACAGCCCTGCTTTCTCATTTTAATTTTAACTTATGAATGGTGCCGCATGTTGACATAGTTGTTTGTTTGTTGCTAAACTTTATATAATGTGTGATTTCAAATTCAGCTTGAACTATTATCTAACTCACTACATGTAGCAGTGCATTATATGTAATGTTAGTATTTCTGCTTGAATCCTTGATATTGCGATGGAATTCCTACTTTATTAAATGTATTTGATATGCTAGTTTATTGTGTAGAATTTAACTTTTTTCTGGTTGTGCTCTTCCTTTTTACAAGCCGCTAGATAAAGGTAGTTTCTGACAATTACTGATCTATGTTTGTATTGCCAATGTACTTAGGGGTAATGTAAAAATCATTTTAACAAAAGGAAATACAGATATTTAAAAAATTTAATACTAACTATATGGGGAAAGGGTCCATTGTGAAAACATAGTTTATCTTTGGATTCAATGTTTGTCTTTGGTTTTACAAAGTAGCTTGTATTTTAAGTATTTTCTACATAATATGGTAAAATGTAGAACAATTGCAATGCATCAATAAAAAGGGTTAATTTTCTGTACTCTATTAATTTGCTGTTTTCTGACTTGTGTTTTAGGGTAAAAAGCTCCCAAATTAACTGAAATGTTTTTGTTTAAATCAGTTTTCTATGCCAAGATAAACTGAATGTATGACAAGTGTGTGTGTGTGTGTGTGTGTGTACACATACGACACAGCTAACCCTTGCCCCCACTAACACACGTGTGCACACATCACAGTTCAGGCTACATTCTTATACCACCTTCTCTAGTAAGTAAGCCCTAATGATCTCCATGGCACTTGCTTTTGAGTAAATAAAGAACTGTGCTCTGATTTCTGTTAGTCACGAGAATGGCAAGTAGCAATATTTAGCACTGAAGCACTGCTCCTGAGACATCTAATGAGTGCCCCTGCCTTTGCAGAATATATTAAGCATTACGTACACATTTTCAAACATACCTTTGCATCTGTGTAGACTAGCTGAATTTTTAAAGATGGAAGCTAATGCTGTCAACACTCACAAAATAGCTGTCATGATTGGACTTGCGGCTTCATGAAATGACAGCCATATTGGTCATGGATGGTCACAAAACATTCATTTCCCAGAAGACAAATTGGTGAGAAGTTGATGGTCTGAGTTCCAAACAAAATCACTCTTTGGAAGACAAAGATGGTGCCAAAGGGCAGTGCTTTGCTTTGTAGCATGCCAGGCTTCCAGTTAAAAATAAGTTTTAATGTTTAAAAGCTGTAAAAACAAGATAAAATCAGGAGGGGAAGTAGCCTGCTGTGCCCAAAGAGAGGTGTCTGTAGGTAAATTAGTGCTCATGATCATCACTACGTTGGAGCTCCAGGTATAGATTTTAAGGATGCACAATTATCTACAGGGAATTGTGAAAAAATATACAGATGTCATATGTTATGAGAATAGTAGTGTGGCCCACTACTAGAAGTAGCTAGTAGAGATAATGCCTTCTTCAATGAACAGTGCAAAGAAATAGAAGAAAACAATAGAATAGGGAGGTCCAGAGATCTCTTCAAAAAATTGGAGATATGAAGGGAACATTTCATGCAAAGATGGGCATGATAAAGGACCAAAATGGCAGGGACCTAACAGTCAGAAGAGATTAAGAAGAGGTGGCAAGATTACACAGAAGAACTATACAAGAAAGAGCTTAATGTCCCTGATAACCACGATGGGGTGGTCACTGACCTCGAGCCAGACATCCTGGAATGTGAAGTCAAATGTGTCTTAGGAAGTCTGAGCAGCAACAAAGCTAGTGGAGGTGACAGTATTCCAGCTGAGCTATTCAAAATCTTAAAAGACGATGCAGTAAAAGTGCTACACTCAATATGTTCAAACTACCACACCATTGCACTCATTTCACATGCTAGCAAAGTGATGCTCAAAATACTACAAGCTAGGCTCCAGCAGTATGTGGACCGAGAACTACCAGAAGTATAGGCAGGATTTCGAAGAGGGAGAGGAACTAGAGATCAAATTGCCAACATATGCTGGATCATGCAGAAAGCTAGGGAGTTCCAGAAAAACATCTGCTTCATTGACTATGCTAAAGCCTTTGATTGTGTGGATCACAACAAATTGTGGCAAGTTCTTCAAGAGATGGGAGTACCATCTTATTTGTCTCTTGAGAAACATATGCGGGTGAAGAAGCAACAGTGAGAACTGGACACGGAACCACTGATTGGTTCAAAATTGAGAAAGGAGTTTGGCAAGGCTGTATACTGTCGCCCTGCCTATTAAACTTTTATGCAGAGCACATCATGAGAAAGGTGGGGCTAGATGAATCACCAGCTGGAATTAAGATTGCTGGGAGAAATATCAACAACCTCAGATATGCAGATGATACCACTCTAATGGCGGAGGAACTAAAGAGCCTCTTGATGCGGGTGAAGGAGGAGAGCACAAAAGTCGGCTTGAAACTCAACATTAAGAAAACTAAGATCATGGCATCCTGTCCTCTCACTTCCTGGCAAATATATGGGGAAGAAATGGAGGTAGTGACAGATTTTATTTTCCTGGGCTCCAAAGATTTCCGCAGACAGGGACTGCAGCCAAGAAATTAAAAGACGCTTGCTCCTGGGGAGGAAAATTATGGCAAATCTAGACAGCATACTAAAAAGCGGAGACATCACCCTGCCAACAAAAGTGTGTATAGTCAAGGCTATGGTTTTCCCAGTTGCAATGTATGGCTGTGAAAGCTGCACCATGAGGAAGGCTAAGCACCGAAGGATTGAGGTCTTTGAATTGTGGTGCTGGAGGAGACCCTTGCGAGTTCCCTGGACCGCAAGGCGATCAAACCGGTCAGTCCTAAAGGGAATCAACCCTGACTGCTCTTTAGAAGGCCAGATAGTGAAGATGAAACTCAAATACTTTGGCACCTAATGAGAAGGAAAGACTCCCTGGAGAAGAGCCTAATGCTGGGAACAACAGATGGCAAAAGAAGAACGGGATGGCAGAGGATGAGGTGGCTAGATGGAGTCACTGAAGTAGTTGGTGTTAGCTTGAGTGGACTCCGGGGGATAGTGGAAGACAGGAAGGCCTGGAGGAATGTTGTCCATGGGGTCATGATGGGTCAGACACGACTTCGCGACTAACAACAAGTGTGGCCCATAGAAAGTTTATGTAAATTGCATTCTCAGTGAACATAGAACCTTACAAAGTTACACAGGCAACATAGATGTGCTCCTTCATCCAGAGCTTACAATGTAAAACAGGCAACTGGAAAACGAAGGAGAGGGAAAAGACAAAGGTAGGGAAATGCCATTGCATATACTTAAATCTGGGAATGAAGATTTAAATATTTAAACCAAAAATCACATGGGAAAAGCCTAGGCTTCAAGTAGGGAGTGGACCAAAGAGCTAGCAGTAGGTGTATTTTCAGCAAAGGGAAATGGGAGTGGTATTTAAGGTAGCAGTGGTATTGCTGGAGGAGTAAAGATCATAGTTGGGGATCCCTTATTGGGGAAATAAGGACCAAAAGACAATGATGCAAAAGGCAAGATTATGTATTTATGCTGGACGTGAAGGGGGATAGTAAAGGTAATCTGAGAATAGGGTATCCTAGTTTGAAGAGGTATAGAATTTTGGCAGTGGTATTTTATGGAACAGGCCTGAAAGAGCAAAGATGAGAAAGTTGTGATAGTCAAGATGAGTTGGCCAGGTCCAAAGCAGATCTTTAGCTGAAGGAACTGAGAAGCAACAATTGATTTGAATGCTGAGTTTGCTCACTTTAGTGATTGTGCACATGGCTTAGTTCCTCCTAGCAAATAGCCTTATCAAGATTTGAACAAAGTCTTCTTGACTTGAGGGGTGGGGTGAGGTTTAATTTCTGGTGTTCTGCCACACTTTCCATACAGGGTTGCCAGAATAAAAACTAGGCAGGGGAAAAAAACAAGAAAAACTACCCCAACATTACTGCTTACACATGATTCACTTCTGAAAGCCCTTGGGCCCTCTAATCTCGACGTACAGTCACATAAAAAACAGATTTGCATTACTGAACTCAATTGACCATGCCCCTGAGGAGCCATGGACTGAAACAATCTATTGTATGTAGGGGAAGAAGGCAAAAAAGACAATTCCTGTAGCAAAACAACCTAGATGGATGATGGAAGAAACAGTTTCTTGCCTGGGTGAGGTTGTCAGACAGCCACATTGTTTCCACGCATGCATAGTTTCTATCCCCCTGCTTCATTCTTCCCTCTGGCTGTGGTATCCCATCAACCACTGGGACTGGGTGCTCCTGCTGATGTTGCCTACCTGTTCCTTGTTGGTCTGTTTATAGAGACTGGATGGCTAGAGTAATTCCTGCAATTGCTGCTTTTACACTGGACTCTAGGGTAGCCATGTAGAAACTGTATCTGAGTTTAGTATCTGAGGCTCCAAATGTACTGCACAGTAATTCCATAGCAAGATTCAGACGACATGAAAAATCATGCAGAGCATTGTGAGCCTGGCTCTTCCCTTCTTGCCCTTAGACTCCCAAACACTAGGCAGTCTCTTTGCAATGCAAGCTCTTTATTGACACTTTGCAGCTGCAAGACAAAGTGACTTTAAAATCTCTCTAGTGAGTTGGAAAATAAGCCACTTCTCATGTCAAGAGTGTTGAACCCAAACTGGAAACCTCTCGCCCAAATCCTTCCCTTTCAATAATTCTGTGGGCTCCCTCTTAGGATGGCTCCCACTGGTAAGGGGCAGTTGGTGAGACATACACTGGTCCTTTAACAGGACAGCTTGTCTCTTCTGATGGCTTGTCACAGGGTCAGGGACTGGGGAAGGCAATGGCTCACTATCCTCCCTTCTAGGACCTCTCCTGTCTCTTACAAAACATCTCTACTCTCCCAGTCAGCCTAGGAACCCAAGTGTGATTCAAAGGGCTGTCCCTCTCCCCAAGTTTCTAAAGCGCCAATCACCAAGTCTTCAAGGTCCACTTCTTCAGAATCTAGGTCATGATGACTAGGATGTCCACCAAGAATGGCAGTTGGGTTCACTCCCTACACTGCAGTGGAAATCACCATGAGTTATTATTATGTGTGATTTGTCATTGAGCCAATGATAAAACACCATGGCTAGGGTAAAGAAACAAAGAACAACACAAGAGGGAAAACAAGAGACCTCTTCACCTGATGGAAATTCAAAGCCCAGCAGGGGAACATACTAACTGGCCAGGCTAAAATAAAGAGACAGTGGAAAGAACGTATGGAAGAAGTATATGGGAGGGATAAAAAGATGACATACACTTTTGAAGAGGAATCCGTATCAAACATTGTAGGTTTTAAAGAGAAGTGAAAACTGTTCTAAATGTGCATGGAAGGAATAAAGCACTCAGAGTAGATAGGGTACCAGTGGAACTATTCCAAGCCGAATTGGTTCAAAGCCTACCAAGAATATGCCAACAAATATTTAAAACAGAACAATGGGTCACAGACTAGAAACAATACAATGTCCCCCATTGGATGAAATCTAAGCCAGTTTGACCAGTGATGGAACTGCTTCTTTCAGCAGCAGCAGCAGGAGAAGTTGTTGGCTGCCATGCCTGTGTGGGCCCTCAGATCTGATCTGGAAGGCAGATCTCTGGTCAAATAGACTTTGAATTTCTTGTACCACAAGACAAATCAATGACATTTCATTGTATCACTATCAACAACAACTCATGTAGGATAATTTCTAGACTTGTGGCAACTGGAAGAACCATCTTATTAAAATTTAAAATTGTTTTGGAAGGATCGGTTATAAAATGTGTCTTAAAAGTTTGCCTCAGTTTAGAAGACAAAATATTATTATCATTTTGGTGCAGCCTGCAGATGGCACTGTGAGACTGTGAGTTAAACTTGCGCAAAATACAGAAGAAGCAGAAAACAGAACTGTTGTGTTTGCCCAGCAGAGAACCTTATGGTTAATTCACACGCTGTTTTAAAGGCTAGTGACCCATGACACAAAACTTTGATTAAATGAGTTCAAAGAGCGGCAACTTTTTCTGAGGGGTGAGGAAAAAAGAAGCTCTCATTCATATACAGTTTTTGTAGCATGAGAATAAATGCATAAAGCATAACCCAAAATGGCAACCTGTATTGAAATGTAATGTGGCATTCACATGGCTGGTTGGCAGTGGCATAATGGTGTGGGAAAGGTTCGCTGTGCAAGTCTCCCTTTCTCTTCTGCCAGGGAAGGGCTGTTGCTCCATGGTAGGGCTGGTGCCTGTGCCAGGTTCAACTCCTTGCATCTTCAGGTAGACCGCAGAAAACCCTGGAGACTCACTGCAAGTCCGTAGAGAATCAGACCCATTTTAGGCTGCAGGGATTTGTCAGGTTGCCATGTTCTTTCCTCCAATGTCACCAGCATTTGCCTTGTGCTGGGCATTACCCATTGTTTTCATAAGCCACCAATCACTCTTTTTGCCTTGCTTTTTAAAGTTCTTTTTTTGGTTGTTGTTATGTGTCATCAAGTTGTCTCTGACTTACATCAATTCTATGAATGAAAGCCCTCCAAAATATGCATTTGTAAATTCAAGACTGTGGCTTCCTTTGTAGAGTCACTCCATCTCATATTTGGTAATCCCTTTCTTTTGCTTTCAATTTTCTCTGGTCTTCTCCAGGGAGTGTCCATGCTTTGGTGCCATAACATGATCTGATCTGCTGTAGCTAGTGACTTCCTTCGATTCAGAGAGAGAGAGAGAGAGAGAGAGAGAGAGAGAGAGAGAGAGAGAAGACCTGAGCTTTCCAAAGGGCTTACACTCCCATTCCACTCAGTTCAGGATTCTTAGAGCTCTCCTCGGCCTGTCCTTGTGTGGACTTCAATTACTGAAGTGATAAAATGAGAGGGGGAAGTATACAAATGCAGCATTGAAATGCACATGCACTGTGATTCCGTTAGTAACAAAGAAATTGGGAAGAGGTATTTTTAATCCTGCCCACTTTAGCTTTTCATGCTGCCCGCTACCAGAATGCAGACCCTAAGAGCTTCTCCAAAATAGAATTTGGCACTTCAGATTACAACAGTTCATCACTCCTGTTCATCACAGACTTTAGAATGGTCTAACTCAATATAGGGCAGCCTCCTCTCATCTCTCCTAGCTCATAATGGCATGGCTGTCCCAAGTCACTGCTGCCTGGGGCAAAGTTTGGCACCCCCAACTCCATTCAATATACACAAGCAGATAGGAATTGTAGTTGCATCATATTTCAGCTCAGCCCAGGCAATGAGTTCCTTCACCATACAAGAGGGCAGCAAGTTAGTTTTAAGGGTGCAGGACAAATTATTGCACACAAAGCTTTGTCATCCAAGAGAGGGGAATGGCCCAGGGGCTCAGGAGGATGGCTGCCACTGCCTTCCAACATCTACGGCAGTTTCTTCCTGTGAGACAGTTACTTCCTTGTGCCTAATGGGGACCCTGCATAACAGGCAGGCTGCCCCCTATATACCAGCATTGGAAAAACAGCCTATCCTGCCTCTAATAGCAGGATAGGAGACCTTGAAGCACTAAAAAAAAGAGATATGTTCTTGCCTGAAAATAATCCAAGTGATTTGCATTCTCCAATAATGTAGACCGTCTTACAGATATTGATCTGGTACCAGATCTGTTGAAAACCTGACTGCTTTGCTAATTCAGGCAAGCAGTGACTCATTTCTAACTGTCTTTGTTTGTCAGATTGTTATTATTTTATTTTACTTTATTTTACTTTATTTATTTGTGCAGCCACTTTAATAAAATGTGGAACATTGAAAATTAAATGTTTCTGGACCTCTTGTCATTAGTTACTCTTCCATTGTCAGTTAATGTTATTGATATTAATGTCAATTGTACGTGTCCAAATCCACCTCTTCTTTTGTCTACTTTTGAAAACCTTTTAAGAAAAACCAAACACTGGACCAGTTTTAAGAGACATCCTTTCTTGGGACACCAGGCATTCATCCAGAGTAGGGTTTTTTCAAATCTATTTCCAGGGAGCACTTTCAGTATTAATGTGTCTTTTCAGAAACAGCTGGACATTGCATAAGATCCTGGGGACCATTCTAGGGTGCTAGTGGGACAATGCCTGGGCTGGTGAACCTTACCTGTGTGAACTGGTATGATGTCCTAGAACTTAGCAGTTATTCCCCCATATCTATATATTGCATGGAAATATTGGCAGTGTTGGGCAAAGTATGTTTCAGGGAAGCTTTGCTTGCCATTCTCATGAAGGAACTTTCAAACTGGGATTCAGTGGCAGCTTCTCTGGAGTGATGAATTGATCATGAAATAATTTGAAATAAATGTTACTACATAATGAGAAACCTGCCCTCGTGCTACAAGATCAGATGTCAATTTCCTTGAAAATCATGCATTATAGCTGGTTCAGAACAGAGCAACAAGGTTGGTAATGAGGACTGGTCCATGAGATCATATGCCAGTCCTCTTTCAGCTGCACTGGCTCTCTGTTGAAGTCCGGGTTCCATTCAAAGTGCTGATGCTACCATTTAAAGCGCTGGATGGCTTGGGCCAGATTTAAGGAGGAACACCTTTCTCAGTATGTTCCGAACCCAGTCTTTAAGATCTTCTACAGAGGTCCTTCTCTGAGAATCACCCACTAAAGAAGTAAGTGAACAACAGCTGGGAGAAGGGCCTTCTCTGTGGTTGCATCCCGTCTCTGGAACATGCTCCCTAAGGAAGTGTGCCTGGCACTGTCTTTGTTTTCTTTCTAGTGTCAGGTGAAAACCTTTTTATTTACCAGATGTTTTAACAGAAAACTTGGTTTTCATATTCCTTTATTTGAACTGCTTTTATGCCATGTATCAATTTTCTTAATCACCGGGAGTTGCCAAGTTGTTGTATCTGGTTTAATTGGTTTTATTGTTTTGTACTGTTTTTATTGTTGTTCTATATTTTTATCTGTAGGCCACCCAAAGATAGGCAACAGGGTTGTATAAAAATGTAATAAAAATGAATAAGAACAAGAACAAGGACTAAACCAACAATGGCCAGGCAGCACCAACAAAAAAGCCCTTCCAAAACAGAACCAGGTGGTAACAGAAGGTCAGGATGCCACCAGGTAATGTTTCAAATTGGACCTCACAGGGTAGCACACTACAAAGAAGAAGCCCCCTTCCATTGCCTTATGCCTGTTCCTTTAAGAACTCACTGGGTAGAATTTATGCCCCTGCTGATTGTCCAGAGCCCCACCAGTTCCGGTCAGCAAGTGGTGCCCACTATTTCAGTGGTACCTCCAGCTTGTGGAACAGGGGCAGCCAGAAATGGTGAAATGTTTTTAATTTTAGAATGGGGCAAGTTGGTGGAGTTCACGTAAGATGGCTCTGGTGACCTGCCCCAACCCAGAAATGAGCGTATCTACTTATTTCACCTCTGAGAAGTGTTAAATCTCTGTTGTGCAAGCAGAAACTGTGGAGTGCAAAGGAATCTGCAGGGGGAGGGGGTGGTCAGACAGACTTCCCATCCGTCTTGTTGCTTGAATTATTCTGGCAACAAAGGAGTTAAGACTCCAAGCTGGTCTCTTTGTGGGATAGAACAGCCTCTTCCCTCCCAAAACCAGACATCTGGATTTAATAAAACTGAGCAGACAAGGCTGTGCTCCCTCCCCCCTTTTATGAAGAAACTGTCAAAACATTCCAATGGTGTGAGCTAGAATCCAGCACAGAGTTTCCTGGCAAAACACAAGATGCCAGGTAGAGTCATGGCTCTCCAACATGCCTTACTCCTGCTGCTTATCCTGGCCAATGCCATTGACGGGCAACAGCAACAGTTAATGGAATACATGGAGAGGCGGATGGCTGTCTTAGAGGTGAGAGCGTGAGACCGGAATGGAAAAGGATGCACCCTCCATACTGTGCACACAGTGTGAGGAGTGATCAAACTTGCTGTTTTAGGGGCTGGCTCCTAAGAAAAGGCGCTCCAAAGAAAAGGGGAGTTCATTACTGGGGGCTCATCTAGGGCTCCAGAGACTTAAAAATTATTTTCAAACTGATCTATGTCCTAAGTAGCTATAAGAGACAATCATATATTTTAAGAGAACGACAAGCAGTGTTGCCTATGACCGTTGGTAGTCTGAGAGCTGAGAGAGTGGGGTAGATGTGCAGACCCTCTGACTGTGTGTGTGAGCATGAGTTTCTTTTTTCTTTTGAGGGAAGCCCAGCATGGTATGGGTCAGATACCGTCCCTTATTCCAGAATGTCATTGCTCCTTAGGATATACCTCCTTAGAAAATCATTTCAGAGCATGGTGCTCCTGTACCACGCTATTCATTTATCAATGAAATCTTTATTTGATAACTCTACAGCAGTTACTAAGATGGTTAGGAGATGGGTGCATGGCGCTGACTGAGGGGAAGAATAATGAAATTGCCAAGACAAGGCCCCTTTAATGTGTAGAATAACATAACTGCATTTTGCTACCTTTAAAAAGAAATATATTTGTAGGAAAAAATGACAGTATATCTGCAGAGTATAGCTAATAATGCAGAAGGCAGATTAAGACATCTCAGAATGAACTGGTATCTAACATGTTGGAATTTTAAAGAAGAGTTCATGGAATTGGGAGTCCAACACTTATTTATTTAGTCTACAAAGCAGAGGTTCCTGTAATCTTTCAAATCCTATGTAATCTGGTGCTCAGTGTCCAGCCTGGATGCCATATTTAGCATTTTGGAACCGGTCTTTTCTATCCTAGTTGCCTGAACCCTAATCTGAACGGAGTGTGGCTTGCTGAATGCCCTACACATCACTCTTCCTATCTTTCCTCAGGAGCGGATCTCCCAGTGGCATGACCAGAGCAGCCGATACTCCAGTGAGCTGAGGGATTTCAAGAACAAGGTGGTTTCCATGCTAGAGTCAGTGGAGAAAGAACGGGAAACTCTCCGGGCAGAGGTAGAAAACACAGCAGTGCGAGTGGACCGCCTGGAGCGAGAGGTAGACTATCTTGAGACCCAAAATCCTGCCCCGCCCTGTGTGGAAGTAGATGACAAACTCATGGAAAATCAGGTTGCCACCACCAAGAAGCGCAAGAATGAGAAGTATGACAAACTGACAGGTGAGCGGCAGCTCTCTCAGATGTGCTTACTGAACAGCAGGCTTCAGCGGCTCTCTTTTGTCTGTGTGTGACCCTCCCACTGAGCTGTGGCTCGTTAGTGGAGCACCTACTTTGCAGGCAGAATCCCAGCTCATGACACCTCCAGGTAGAGCCGGAAAAATTCCTGCCAGTAGCCCTGGAGAACCACTGCCAGGCGCTGTCAAGGGTACATTGGCGTTAAGCAATGGGACAGCATATAACAACTCTAAATAAATACATACATACATACATACATACATACATACATACATACATACATACATAAATACATACATACATACATACATACATACTGGGCTAGTTGGACCACCTGACTCAACATAAGGCAGCTTCCTGTGTTCCCGTGTCCCTCAGAAGAAAGCGTAAGTGTCAGACTTGGTCTCCATCACACAGAATGCATGCTTAGCGGCATAGGAGACAGCTATGTCTTGGGAAGAGTCATAGTCTTACTGTTATGGGACCCTTTAAAAAATGTGTAGTATACAGCTTGCCCCAGAAGGGTAGTGGTGGTCAAGACTGCCAAAAATGCAAATAGGAAAACTTCGGTGGTCATTCCCAGTTCTGTGAGATTGAAGAAGGGATCACAAAATTCTCAAATGACACCACCCCCTCCACTGCTCCCATTTAATCATCTTTTACAAAATAACGATTGCTGCAGAGGGAAAGAGGGCAATCTTGATGTTTGTTACTTTGTGAAAAGAAGCGCACCTTAAAGGAGCAGCCTTCTACTGGTTACACACCGTAAGGATGTTCATAGGACATGCACAGGCCTTTGAAGATCACCACCACCATCATCACAAAGAGCCTATTGCATAATGGTGGGACTGGTGGAGCAGTAGTGCTGTACTTAATCATCAAGTGATGTCATAGGGACAACCCGACTGGGGAGGGATATTGAATCTCTCACCCCAGGAGCTGAATACTATTTTGTAGGTGGAATTCTTTCCAGTGGTGAGTGGAGCTGAAGACAAAAGTGATGGAGCCAGAATACAAAAAATGCTAGCATATTTTCTCTCAAAGCTCTTACTGCTAGTGGTAGAGGCATTTTAAGGTTTTATAGTAGGGAAGTGGGACTGTGCAAAATCACCAAATAATTAGTGGCCACTAGAAAAGTGTGTGATCCTCTGGGGAATCCTGTCAGGCCAGCTTAGTTGCTCATGCACACTATATTCAGCCCTGGACTTGAGTTCCTGGATCCTTGCAATAGAGATTTCTGATATTTGTACAACTGCATTCTGCACACTGCCTCATGATCAATGGATAGTTATTGAGACGAGAAGCACTGAGAATGATATTTTACTTTGAATGCGGGAAAAAGCCTTATCCCTGCAACAGAAAGGGAGATCTTTTAAAACAAATGTGCAGCAGCTATTGTTAGGCTATGTCAATATTAAAGAGATCTAAAGAACCAGCTTACTTCGACAGCAAGTTGGTGGTGTATGATGCAATGCTGCATCTCATTGACACCAGTGAGATGTATGTGTACTTGTGTGCAAAGATTACAGCCCCAGAGACTTACAGCCCTTGCACATGAGCAGCTCTTCAAGGCATAATGAGTTGTTTTATAAGGCACACAATTTCTCAAATTCTCACAAAGCTGATTTTCTTGTAGTAGGGTTTTTCATTCATGGCAGTGATTTTGGCCCCAAACTAAATCCTGTCTTTTGCTAGCTGCATTGTTGTGTCCTCCCTGGAGAAATCACACAATATCTTGGTTCCTCACCTATCAGTTGAAATCCTGCTTACCCTTAAAGTGCCTCCACACATCTGTGTTCATACCGCAGCACTCCTACGCACTTGCCTCTTTGCTCCCGATCAGATTCTACTGAGTTTACTGGCTTTTGCTTGGAAGTATTTGCATGTAATCGGTTTGCTCAGAAGTGAAATCTGTGAACATATGGCAGATCATAATTACATCCTTAGCTACAAAGGGAGCAATGGTACATGTTAAGAACCCCTGATGCCACATTTTTAAACAAGTCAATCAGCACTGGGATGATTTTGAGCAGAGAAGTGGTAGGCAGGGAAAGGATTTAGCACACATCCCCCATTTTACTGCTTAATAATTCTTCCAAGTTATTTTTCTCCTTTTTAAAGAAGGCATTTGGGGGTGTCATTATGCATATTTGTATGGGAGATGCATTTACCTCTCCGGGTATCCTGTGGAGAACTGAGCTGATTTCCTTTCTCCTCAGGCTTTGCTCTGCCCCTGTTCAGTTTTTATTATTTATTTATTTATTTATTAAAACATTTTTATGCCGCCCCATTCGCCGAAGCCTCCGGGCGGCTCACATCATCCACAGTTTCCTCTGTGGTGGCTGATGGAGTGTCATGTAGTAACTGCAACATACTTCCTTTGCTTTTTCTGGGTGAGGCAAAATGCCCAGTAGGAGCAGGCACAGGAGAAATGTCTGCTCACTGACAACTCCAAGAGCAGCCAAGGGATGATCAGTGGATGGAAAAGGACATCTATAATGGGCTCAGTAAATCAGACACATCCACAAAACTCATAAGCTGAACAGTTTTAGAAGGCAGTCCCATGTAGAGCACATTTGAATAGTCCCAAGCTGTTTTGAGAAATGACAAAGAGAATCCTCCAGAATAAAAATAGTGGGACAAAGAGCTTCTTACAAATGTGTCATTCCTTCATGCAATCAAGAGATTGTGAGACAGACATTGCTCTTTTTCCCAGCATGGGTACAAAGTGAGGAGGAGCACCAGTAGTTTAATTCATAGGAAATCAGTCATGAAAATAGCATATAAGTGAAGTACTTCTCTACTGAATGTACTGGAATAAACTAGAGCACTCCGAAATGGTAGGTGTTGCACTTTTGTTGGTAAGCATTTCCTGAGAAATCTGATGGGCAGGTATGGGCTGGATTACACCATCATGTTCTTTATATTCCAGATATTCTGAAATTTACTATTTGCTCACATGACTTTATATTGTGTTTTCATGTACAATTTGCAATTCTGTGCTATAGCATTGCGGGACAGATCCAAGCATATAAGTATCCTCTAACTGTTCTTTATAGATTGCAGTGACACCGTATCACAGGTGAAAGCCATGAAAATTTTAAAGCGATTTGGCAGCACAGCTGGACTCTGGACCAAAGACCCACTGAGCAATTCAGAGAAGATCTTTGTCTTTGATGGTACTAGCAATGACACTGTGTATGTCTTTCCCAGAATGAGGGAGTTCACACTCTTCTCTGCTACCCGAAAGGCTACCCGCATCAAGTTACCCTACCCATGGGTTGGCACTGGACACTTGGTATATGGAGGGCATCTGTATTATATCCGCCGGCATGGCACTTTCCAAGTCATCAAGTTTAGCTTGGCCAACAAGACTATTGTTGATAGTTCTGTCTTTCCAGCTGAGGAACAGATCCCTGTCTTTGGTCTTTCATCCTACAATTACATTGATCTGGTGGCTGATGAGGAGGGGATCTGGGCTATCTATGCCACACAAGAAAACGAGAGAAATATAGCCTTGGCCAAACTAGACCCCACCTCTCTAGACATTGAGCAAATGTGGGACACCCCATGCCCTCGCGAAAATGCGGAGAGTGCTTTTGTCATCTGTGGAGCTCTCTATGTGGTGTACAATACGCGGCTGCCCAGCCGGTCTCGTATCCAGTGCGTTTTTGATGTCAGTGGCTCAATGGCACCTGAAGATGCTGCCCTGGTCTACTTCCCAAAGCGGTATGGCTCACATTCCAGCATGAAGTACAATCCCAAAGAGAGGCAGATCTATGCCTGGGATGATGGGTATCAGCTCATTTACCGAATGGAAATGAAGAAGAAGACTGAAGTCTGAAAATGGCCCACAGCTGTGGTGGGGTGAGCATCAGAAGCATATTACAGTGCCATAAGATGTGATTCAGCTGCCTACTCCTACCAGCTGTACCAGAAAACCAGCAGCCTCAAGAAGCACTGACTGGATCGGACTTTTAAGAAAGAAACACCTCTCTTATGTATTAAATGCTTTTTAGCAGAAATGGCTTGCATTTTTATGGGACCTACCACTTTTGTTTTGTTTTGTTTTCAAGTCCAAACTCAAATTAAAAACAGCATTTTTTAGAAATTATAAATTATCTTATGTTAAATAAATGTTCATGTTCCAGCTGAAAGACTGGAGAAAAGCATTGCTCCTAGCTCTCAGGCAGAAGGCAAGTGTCCCTAAATGTCCATGCTTCCCTATAACTTAGAGGTCAAATTGGCATCTCTGTCCTTCAGAAGGAAAGCTCAGAAGGGGGTTGTGAGGTGGTGAGGAGGCATTCGGGGCTTTATTAAAAAATACTCCCCTAGCATATGTTTACTGAATTAAACCAGAATGTAAAACTTATTTGTCTTCTTGCTCTTCCTGCTCTCAGATGCTGTAGCATACCTGGACAGTCCAGGTGATAGCTTCCTGATTGTTTCTTGTACCTTAATTGTTGTTATTGCTATATCTATGTCTGCCTTCTGTTGACTGCAGGATTCTGCATCAGCTTTTCTTTTGATTTTTTTGCATATGCCCCTGAACATATCACAGCAAGGTAGCTGTTGCAGCAGATTTTGAGGTCCCACCTGGAGAGTTTCTTTGGTTCATTATACTTTTCTGAGTTTCTTCACCTGTTTCTTCTCTATTAAAGAAACATTAACTTCCATGTGATTAGTCCAGATGCCTTAGAATGTCCCCATCACACATGCACAATGAAAGCATGGAAAGATAGGTGTAGAGGTTCAGCACATGAAGGGCACCAAGTTGGGAACTAGCTCCATTGCAATGTCATCCTAATTACCAGAGTTGTGTGGTTCTTCCAGGCTATTGCCTTGCTACCTAATTCCTGCTCAGAACAGTATATACCCGAATGGCTGACTTGTCATTTTTGTGGCTCTTCGAACAACAAGACCTTTCAGTTTTATTGGTGGTTGTCTCTATCTGTGTGTTGCAGCATGGCTTGTGCCAAACAGAGATTGGGTGGAGTGTGCAAAAGGAAACACTATTCTAGTGTTCTCAGGGGGCATGCCCTTACTTGGGACCTAACCAGGTTGAAAGGAAGGCATTAGGCTTCTGACTCTGATGGGTCACATGTATGCCCCACTACATACTTGTGGCTGTTGTTGGAACCTCAGATCACTTGGGGGCTTTATAAAATCTCCAGATGTCCACCGTGGCACTGATCAGGTCTCTAAACCATCACTGCATCTTCCATCGGTTCTCCATGACTTCCATCAGTTTATGAAAAGGAAAAAAAGGAAGACAAATGCAGTTAGTTCATTTTAAGATCATTCAGGTGTGAATGCCCCATAACAGACTTTTGGTTAAAGTACTGTTTGAATGAGTATGATGGTGATGCACATACCAGGACAATTGGTGTGATGCCATCTGGAAGCATAGGGGTAACATCCTGCAATCAAACCTTGCTTTAAAATATAAAGAAGGACTGCATGCAGATGTATCAAAGTTATGTACAACCATCAAGCACTGTGTGAATGCCCTTTTGCTCTTCTCAGGATCATTCTTTGTAGCTAATCTGGTTTTGTGAAAGGTGATTTATTTCACCTGAGTCAATTGGCTACAGCCGCACCAACTATGATAGTCATTCCGTTCCCAGGTGATGATGTGCCTCCTGCTCATGAAGCTGAGCATCTTCCTTCTTTGTTCCATGCACAGATCAGGCTCTTGCAGTTCTAGTGCTTTCTCTTTTGGAAAGCAATCCTATCACCCCTAGGTAGCATCTGAGGTACCACAGGATGTTCTTTCTCTCTAGCATTTGTAGGCAGGGCTAGGAGTACAGAGGAGGACATCTGATCATGGATGTTCCTACTCCCAGCCCCTCCTGGCCTCTGCAGAAAGCTTGTTTTATGTGGTTGCAATGGCATGGTCAGAGAGAGAGAGAGAGAGAGAGAGAGAGAGAGAGGGAGGGAGGGAGGGAGGTGGTGTGCTGGTGGAATAGAAAGTGAGAAGAGAGGAGAGAATCTCCTCTAGACAGGCTCAGAGGCTGTCTAGCTCTTTGAGGATTTAAATGGAGGAATGGAGGAGAAATTGCTTGCTTGCTTGCTTCTGCTGCTGCTGCTGCCGCTGCTGCTGCTGCTGCTGCTGCTCTGCTGGAATTTGCTGGCAGGGCATAGGATAAATGGAGTCTGTTGAGCCAGATATTTCAGCCCCGTTAGTATTCCGTGAAGTCATGTTGTTCTGCTTCATGTTGAATCAGGGTGGCTTGGCACTTTTTACTAAGAGCTGCTTTGTTCCATCTACCATACATTAAAATAATACTATATTTATACCCCGTCTTTTTCCCATTTGTGTGACACCTTATATGGGTCCTCCACCTCTTCATTTTATTCTCACAACAACCCTATGAGGTAGGGTAGGCTGAGAGTTGATGATTGGCCCAAAATCACCAAGTGAGCTTCACTGCAAGTGGGAATTAGAACCCAGATTTCCCAAGTTTCAGTCCAGCACTCTCACCATTAAACTGCCCCGGATCTCAATATAAAAATTCTTTGTTCCAAGCACAAAACAATCCCTTTCATTGTTTTATATGTTTTCAAATATGGCAAGCACTATCAGTCTGCCCCATTGCTTCTTGTATCCCACCACTTCCACCACATGTCATGGGTCAATCATGCTCTATTGTTGCTCCCTACTCAATTTATATTTTCTAGGTTAAAACTTTCTCACTCTTCCTTGAACTCTTTTGTTGAACATTATAAAATACCTTGCTTCCTAAACAAAACTGCCTTGCCTCTATTTTTCTAACTAAACAATTGGTCTAAATTGTTGACCTTTTGGCTGAAATGGACCAGCACACACAGAACACATTTAATGCCATAATCTCCTAAAAGCCAAACTAGACAGAAAAATAGAGGACAAATCTCTTCCTTCACACCAGACATGAATGAAACATTTCCCCACCCAGGTGGCACCTCCAAGCTGCAATCTTCAATTCCCATCAATATTACTTGCCCACCTGGATTGTCTGCCAGACACTATTCCAACTCCACTTTCCCTTCTTCTGAGTTCCTTTCCTCATTCCTTCCTTTTTCCAGTTCACAGACATTATTTTCAAACTTTTGTTGCCAGTACTTGTGTCAGGATTGGGCAACTTCTCCTTCCATTGAAATGTTTTATAATCCTGCCTGTGGGACTCAAGCCCTGATCTTATGCCTCAGAGTTCCAAATGTACCTTCATTCCTTCACTGCTGCCCAAACCTACTAGATGATTTCTTATTTAATTGCAGCTGTTTTGGCTTTAGTTAAGAAAGAGAGTGAGAGCGAGAGAGAGAGCATCCAGTGGCAATTGCCTGGCCAGGCATTTGATTGCCAGCACCTCAGTGGACATCAACCACTTGTACACTGAGCCCAATTCATGTGGGAAGGAACCTAACATAGAATTCTCAATGTCTTATCTGAAGTGACATGAGATTTTACCAATTTTCTGCATTTATTACATACTAGTAATTCCTCACACATGGTAATTTGCAGGTGTCTTGCCCAATGTTATCTTCTGCCAGAGACTTTCCTATACTTTCCAATCACTTCTGGAGCATTTTTTTAAGATTGAAGAAGTGTAGAATTATTTGGAAATACTGGAACAAAAGTCTCTGATCTTTATGCAGCTCTTCTAAATCACAGCATCATCTAGTGATTATAAATGGAATCCAGATCAACGCAGAGAAGAAACCTGAAAAAAGTGTAACTGAACCAAAGTGAATTCAGCAAAAAATCTGGAAGTAGGAAGATATTCTTACATGCCTGACTGATGTGTGTGTATGTGTAGGGTTAACCTTTCTCTACCCGTACCTCCCCTGAATATCACCCCCTTCCTGAGACAATGAATCTAAAAGACTTAATCACCTTATGAGCCCGAAGTCTGACAACAGAATTATTAAGAACAACATCAGAAAAGAAAATGAAACCCACCCAACAGAATGTATCTGCAGTTGCTGAGGAAGCGGAGCACCGACATAATACAACCAAGATGTTGAAACTTTATTTTTGCCAGGATAAATTTAAAGTGTATTTTGTTGCAACTATAATAGTTAAAACAACAGTTCTGGTTACTATGCCTGTTTAGTATGTAATCAAATACAGTTAAGTGACCGATACTGAAATCTGCAAATCCCCATTGTTTATATGACTAAACTTGTTTTTATGTTATCTTTAAAAGAATACAGACTCTCTTATTATAGTATATTTTTCACTGCTCCCTTGATACTAGTGGGAGGAAAGGAAACTGCTAGACTCTGCTGCAGATATATATATTTTTTTCCCTTAAGAAAGGCTCACTCGTATCTGCCAAGTTCTGGTCCCAATCTCTCCATTGTCTTCAAAAGCAATTGTAAATGGGAGAGGATGTCCTGCCAACTGGACTACTTCAGCTTGCCAATAGATCATCCTGCCAGAGATGCAAGAGGGAGGTGAAGCAGCCTAGGTCAGCTTTCCCCACTCCAGATGCAGTGGACCACAGCTCTCAGAACTGTCCCTCTCCTAGCCAGCTAGGCAGGAAAAAGCTGGCCCAGCTCCTCAGACACCAGACTGAGGGCTCAGTAGTGGTTATGCAAATTTGTATGTCATCATTTTGGAAACTTCAGACCAAAACGAGTCAGACAGGCAGAGGTCAGAAAACCAGTGCAAACAACAAAGGCTGGATGGTGTATATGTAAGCACTTGAGTTGGAGGGAAAAGATGCCTAATTAAAGTATGTGTCAGATCCAAAAAGAAAAAGGAAAAAAAGATGCTGGAGGAAGAGTAAAGATGGAGAGGCAAACTAGAAGAACTGGTTAAAGTTTGAGAAACCATTTTGGGACCTTAGGCAAAAGCTTCAACTAAACAGTTTCTTAGGTCTTTTTCTCCCCTTCTACATGCCTGCCTCCATCACTTTATTCAAGTTTAATTTAACTCTATGTCTGACTGCAGAGTTTAAAGAGAGAGATTTATGTAACAGCTGGGATCTGGCTTAGCTCCAAGAAATTCCATGTAACTGTGAAGAAAGAGTATGGCTTACTCCTTTGGCACGCCCCAGACTCTGAGAAATGGTGGGGGGATATTATGGGCTTGGAATAACAGAGGAAAATAATTGTTCCCTGCCTGTGATTTTAAAAATTATGAGCATAAGTGGTTGTGTAACTCCGGAATAAACTAGAGTTGGAAGGAAAACCACAGCTGCTGCTTGTAGGTGGAAGGAAAAGTGGCTCCACAATTTTGCTTTCCAGATCAGGTTTGCAACCTCATTTCCTGCCAGAAGTTCCTGTGCCTTTGATGGTGCAGTGTTATAGGAAGCTGCCTTATACCAGGTCAGCTTATCTGAATGTCTTGTCTCCTGGCTGGCACAAGTTCTTCAGCCTTGGGCTGTTTTCATGGAAGCTCCAGAAAGACCAAAAGTATTAGATAAGCGACACAGGGATAGAGCCATTAACAGCACACAGTAAAGATGGTGGCAATGCTAAACAAAGGTCCCAGAATTCCATAACACCCAGAAGCCTAGGGGGACTCCTTTACAGAGGAGAGTTCTCTATTTGAATGGCTTCCCAGCTGAAGTCCAGTTCAAAGATAAAGAATCATAAAGGAAGGAGAGCAGGCAGGGACTGTGAACTTGTCCACCTGTCCTGCACACTGAACAGGCATCCCTTTGATTTTCTTTGTTGGTGATGCCTAGGTGGCCATCTTACACAGTGTAGAAACCGGAAGCTCTGACTGCTATCACAGGAGTTGATTGTGGTGGTTACTTAGTAGTTACAGAAAGATGCACTACGGATACTTAGATGTGTTCTTGCTTCTCTTGTCCCATGAGTGTGTCCTGGCACCAAAACAAGGCTGAGGAGATTGAGTTCCTGTGAGACCCAGTTAAAGTAGGGCTGTTCTGACTTGCCAAGTTGCTCAGCCTTTTCACAGAGTGTTTGACTTTGCCTATATTTGAAGGTCAAGGAATACCCTTTTGTGGGGAAGAGAATTGGTCAGTATTTGTTTGACAAAAAAGCCTTATTCTGAGAAGTCCTTTCTTCCTTTTAGAACTTTGAGAAATTCAAAATGGCTGCTGCCATTAAAAATGCTGCTTTTCTTGCTGCTTACTGGAGGGAAAGGGTCTGTTATAGTGGACCCCTTATATAGTTTAATATCACCATACATGTTTAGTAAAGAATATATCATTCTAAGGAAAGACCAGTAATTCAAGGAGGTTTCTTCAAAACATAAAATCACAGTGTCCCATTCTATGTAATCCTATTTGAAAACCTGACCTACAGCGGAAAATCTTTTTTCTTTTTGTTTGCACACCTTTCTTTTCTTTCCATAAAGAACATTGCAAAAACCTTGAGGATACTTTAATCTCCAGCTGACCCAATGTTACACTATTTTATGTGTGGGTGATCAGAGATTAACACTGCAAACTGATGCATGCTTAAGAAAAGCAAGCCTCTGTTGCGTTCAATGGAACTTACTCCTAAGTCAGCAGACTGAAGAATCAGTAAAATGTTTAGGAGAAACAAAGCTGGGGAAGAGACCATTCTACAAAACGATTCCTCCTCAAATTACTGGGTCAGTTTTATGAATTTTTGATAGAATTGCTCTTTCTCCCACATCCTTTGTTATGCACTAGAGGGATGTAAATATCAAGTATAATATATGTGGTATTGTAAACAAAGCAGGAAAATGGGAAGTGCTTCAGGCAAAGACTGCAGATGGATTCCAGATGTTGCTACAAGAGGAAGTGCTGCTGTGAGGTAAGAGGACAGCCAGATATCACAGAGCAAGCAGAGAGATGCTTTCATTCGAAATATGAGTGAAAGCCCCAGCTTCTGTTTCCTTGTGGCCCTTAAACCCTCCAGCACTATACTAGCTCAGAGTCAATTCTTGGTTTGCACCAATGCGCGCTGTTTAAATTTCTTATTAATTGTTGGGAATGCAAAGGGGAGTTGTTCTTGCCACATGTTTCAAGGGCAGGCAGATTTGGACTAGTCAGATGAGGAGGGGTCCTGGGAACTGATATCCTCAGACTCTGAAGTGGAAGAAGTAGAGATGCTTTTCTCAAGGCCGCCCTTCTCAGGTGTTCAGGCAGTCTCTGGGAATAGTCAGTTTCTACAGCTGCAGGGAGGGGACATGGGGAAAGAGCTCCAGCAGCCAGCCAAGTCTTCTTGACCACATGGTGTGACCTTAGGAAAGAGAGTCCAGCCAACTAGAAGGAGAGAAGACGGAGAAGAGGCTTGCCTGCCTCCAAAAGGGCCTGCCCAGTGGGAGGGGGCCCAGGAGTACTCAGAGGAGGGTTCTCAGAAGGAGTTGGATTCAACAAACTGCTCTGTACATGCTCAGAGACTTCTTTTGTGGAGACTGTGCTTACTGGATGTACCTAAGAGAATAAAGAGTTTTTGCAAAGGAACTCTTTGTTGCTTTGAATGTGTGAAGGAGAAACCTATCTCCTGGCATTAATTAGCTCAAAGGCAGAAGACTAAACTACATGATCCTCTTGATTTTGTTTACTTTAGTGTAACTGCATGTGGGCCTGATCCAGATAGGGCCCATGTGAACAGCTTTCCTGCTCAGCCACTTTGCTTCCCACAAATTCCCTGTACTGCAGGCATTCAAGAAAGAAAGAAGCATTCCATTGGAGCTGATGGACTTTTCCCCTTTCTTTTTAGCTCCTCAGATGGAGGGTAATTTGGAGGATAAAATATGGTCAGGTGCTATTGCTTAAACTTCTTGTTGCACACTTACACAAAATAAAATCAAGAGGGTCAGCTGCACAGTACAGACCCCAGCGTGGTGTGGAGGTAAAGGTTTTGGACTGTGTCTCAGGAGATCTGAATCTGCACTTATCCATTAAGCTCACTGGGTGACTTTGGACCAGTTATTAGCTCTCAGCCTAACCTACCTCACAGGGTTGTTGTTAAGATAAAATGCAGTAGAGGAGGGTTATGGGCATGCCACCAGGGCTCCAGGGAGGAATGGTGGAATATTAGCGTAACATTGTAGGAACAACAGTGGTATTTAATGTAGCATGTAGCCCTGAAGTTGAAAACAGACAGTGTAAGAAAGAAAAGGAGAGAGATTGGGTTTAGCAACAACCTATTTCAGCCAAGCCTAACTGAGGAGGCAAACTGACTGGTTTACACTTATTCCCAGTTAATACTCATTCTCTCTCCAAGGCAATGTTGCAACATCCATTGGGCTTTGGATAACACAAATCATATGCCCTCTGTATGCTGCTTGTAGGTTCTTGTAGAACTCCTCCATTCTGAATTCTGGCCAAAACGGCCAGAACTCCACTGACATGGACCATGTCTCATTTTCTTGATCCTTCTTTGTTATCTGTACAAACCAACAACCCACAAGTCACATTCTTTACATGAAACTGGTAACTGAAATCTTGCCGTACTACTATGGCTAAATGTTAAAACTAGCAGAGCTATTTAAGCTATTGCACACAATTTGCTAGAAAATGTTTGTAATAGCCCCCCCACCCCCACCCCGCAGCATGGTGCCTGCAGGAACCTCCAGCAGTGCCCAGAAAGCAATCCACTCTCTGCCCCTTAAATACATACATAAATAAAAACTGGAAAACGCTAGGACAGTTCTTTCTTTACCTTTTTAGTCTTTGTGTTGTTCTTTCCCTCTCCTCTCCCAGTCTTCCCAGTCCCTCTCCCTCATTCCCTGTAGCCTCACTGTTCCCCACTCTGGCTCATTAGCTCTCTCTCTCTCTCTCTCTCTCTCTCTCTCCTCCCCCCCCCCCCACCACCTGTTTAGCTCACCTTTGGTTAGTCACCATGGCAGCCATTCTTTCACTAGCTACTTCCTTCACAGTAGCCATTGTGTAGCAGTGCCCACAGAAATTTCTCACATTTCTCACACATTTCCGATTTCTCATATTTTTCACACAGGCTGGGGACCCCTAGCTTATTAGGCTGTCAGGGCCTTGGCTAGACACGTGTTGCCCATGGAACATTGCACTTCCCACTCCATTTCTTTACCACTTTTATGGCCCACCATCTTGCCACAGTTGTCATGGGGCAAAAATTAAAGTACTGCTGGCGACACCCGGTAGTAAAGGAATTTGGATAAGAGGATCTGAGGAAGCACATGACAACAGATGCAGCAGCTGTAGTTTTTCTTACAACTTGGGGACTTTGAAAGTAAATATGACCCTGATTATCTCTCCCCGACCCCATTCAAAAGAACTGATATGCTCTCTTGCCAAAGCTTAAATCAGCTTCAGCTCAGCATTTATATGGCATCCTAAGGAAGCAGTAGCACTGAAAAGCATATGTTTTTCTGAGCTTCTGGGAAAACCTGTGGAGGAAGGTAATCTGTAATCTGGCATCCCTAATTGAGCTCTGTTCAGTGTCCTGTGACCCCGCTCTGTTCCTCATGCAGTTGGGTAATACTTTCCTGCGTCTGATGCTTTTGACATGCTGTAGGCAAAAGCAATACTGGTAACTGGTCTTCAGCCAAATCATTTTTCTGCTCCTTTCCCAAGTTTGGCTTGGAGGTCTTAAGGCCCTAGGGAAGAAGCACATTCCCCACCTTTTAACCTCAGTTTGTTAACTGTTGAGCTCAAAAACCTCAGCACTTTAGCTGACAAAAGTGGTGAGGTGGTGGGACAAAATATTAAAATCAGGAGCAAATTTTCCTCCCAGCCTTGGATCTAGATTTACTTGATCTGCGAGGTAATTAAGCCTGGTTTTTCATGTTGCTGCAAATCTTGATTATTTCAAATGAATTTTGAAACAAGCTGCCTAACCAAAAAAAGTGCTGCTGTTCATGGGCATCTCGCCCTGGACATTAAGCTGGAGGTCTAATGGCGTGGGTCACACCATTTTTCTCTTGATATTCAGAAAAGAAGTTAGCACTTTTTTTAATGGCCTGCCTGTTAGTTCACAGCAAAGTCACCCGTTCATTAGCACAGTATGCTACTTTGTCATTTCTTAGTGTATGGCACACCATCTGTAAAGTTTCTGTGACCCATCAAGGCAGGGATAATTGGCCTAATGCAGGCATCCTACGATAGCTAATGGGGAGGTGCCAAAAAACTGCTAAATGAGCTCCATACATGAAGAACCACTGACACATGCAACTTTGGCTTTCGTTTTGAGTTGTTGAGGGGAAAAGGATTAATGAGGAAAAAAAGAAAAGGGGATGTGAAGCAGTCTGGATTCACCAGAGTTCGATCAGGGCATTTATATATAAAGCTGCTTCTCTGGAAAAGGGTCATATAACACAACGGATTTACTTTGTTGGAATTTAAAGGACGCATTTGATATAAAACCACAGGAAGGAAGGCTGCAGAATCTGCTCCCCATCTGCAGCTTTTGCTCACTGAAAAATGAAGTCTTCAAATTTTCTGGGGCCAGATTCTGCATGAGCAGAAGTGGAGGGAGGGGGTTGTTGGTCCTTAGTTATGATGAAGAACGGTAAATTCAAGTTAGAACAAGTGCAAAAAGTAACAGGAATGGAGATGAAAAAAGCTTGGGCCATTAAGCTTAGAAAGTAAAGGTTACAGGGGAATTTAATTGTACTCGACGAAAGGATCACAGAGTTTCTCTACAAGATTTATTTAGGTTACAAAAACAGCAAGTTCACAAACTAATGAATACAAATGAGAGTACAATCTGGTTCCTGGCCATTATTAGAGGTGTAAATGTTTGGAATAGTCATAGAACAAATAATTTCAGAATAAGAATTATCAGTGGTGTAGGTGAGGTTTGCTGACATTTTCCGGCTAGCAGTGATGCTGATAGCCACCCTCCCCCCCACCCCCGAATGTCAAATTGCTATTCTTTTTTAGTGTAGCTGCAATACTTACAATAGTGACTTTTCCCAGAAATAATATACTGTTCCCTTTTACAATTTGAACAATTGTGGGTTGGGTTGGGTTGCTCTCGAATGGGCAGCTAATACCCATTAACTTTCTAAAAGACTTGTTCTGGTGGAGATGAAAACTGCTAGAAGTTGATATGTATCAAAACAGCCACCTGAAAAGGGATGGTTTAATTTGGAAGCCTACACTGAGCAGGGGGCTGGATTCAATGACTCTCTGGCCTCTCCCAAGTCTACTGCCCTATGATTCTGTGAAAACAGTTGCCTGCATTTTTGGAATCTTCTTAGGGCATGGCCACAGTCATGAACACCTGCATCTCAAAATTGTGCACTGCATCACTGTAGAATATGCATCATGATTGCCATTACCTCTCCCCATATCCTCTCCATGGCTCCATCCCTAGCACATGCAAGGATCATGTTGAATTTATGTCCTCTCCCACAGTCACAGCTTCTAGGAATCTGAAGAATCGCACAATGGAACAGCTTTTTAGTAAACACATTAATAAAGTAAGAGATGCAAGGAATTGCACATGGTCTACCACACATGCACAGGGCCCACCTGTCAGTCCATACTGAAGACTTTGTGCAATCCAGAAAATGCAGGGGATGACTTGCAAAGGCATTCACTGAGGCTGTTGCTAGGAATGTACACTGGCATATTCCTCTATGCATCTGGTTAAGTGCAGGGGGTGTTTGGAGCCTGTTATTTAGTTTCATGATTTTTGTATCTCAGGGTAGAGACTGACATTACAAGAAATAAGGAGCTTCTGCCACTCCAAGTATATTGGAGGTTCTCTGTGTACTCCATGGTTTTGGTTCTGTCCTCTTTAGTAACATGTGGTATAAGGCTTCCCATGATTGGATACTGTGATATGATCTGACTGTGCATTCCCCTACTCAGAGCCAGGGAAACACACAGTGCAATGATGTCACATGTTATGTTGGATTGCACCACTTGTCACAGTAAAGAAGGAACACAGACATGCACAATGGTGTCATTGGTGCCATGTGTTTTGTGACATTCTGTTCTGCCTTTAGTTGTGGTCCATTATCCTTAGGAAAGGACACCACTGCCTGAGCTCCTCCTCCTACTGGGAGCTCAAAGTAGCTGCTTTCCCATAGACTTTCACTTGGGAAGATTCAGAATGAAGAAGTTTTGCTTCATGTTTAAGGATTAACTTCTTACACAAAGTGCAATGCATATTGATTGGATTTCTTAATGGTTTCCATAGTGAGGTGGTTTTTTTTTTTTTGGCTGATGAAATTAAGGGTTGAATCACACTTTACTCCTGTAGCAATGGTTTTATATAAGCATAAGTATTGCCATAGTAGGTAATATGAATTAATCCAAGCTTCTGTACACAATGGAAGTTATTGGTTGAGTATCCTATGAGAAGCAGAAGAAACCAGACATGACATGGACAACCCATGGTTCATTGATATCAAATGGTCCTACTGCCTGGCAAAACAATTTTACTTAAGGTGAGCCTTCCCCAACTGCATGAACTCCAGATTTTGAACTTCATTTCCCATCAGCCACAACCAGGAGTGCTAAGAGTACTAATCCAAACTTCTGGAGCGCACCAGTTAGGGATGGCTGTTCTGGGAAGCAGTATTGATTATGGTATGCCAATACAGTTGTAGTTATTACCGAAGGTTTCCCCCCTATGCTGGCACTGCAGCTGCACTAGTGGTGGCAAATGAATAAGGAATCTAATCTATTCTAATTTGGGCCTAGCTCTGAAGAAACACTTTATGTATTAGCATCCTGTTTTTGAAACATTTTCCTAGCAGTTTTCAAAATATCTATAAATCATAAAATGGCTGTTCGTAGGCAGTGTGGCAGAAGTGTGCACTAGGGGAACAAGAATGGTATTGTCAGCTGCTTCAGAAGAAACTTTTGCATACTAAATTGCTTGCACTTTTATCCAGCACCCCACCTCAGCAATCAAAGGCATGAGTGGTGGGTGCATAAGGGTGTGATTATAGAAGGAATTGCAACCTATTTGGGTCTTGCTCATGAATATCTCAAAAGACAGCAGGGGAACCGAACTAGTCACATATATTAACATTTAAATTAACTGGACTGGCAGACAGCAGCAGCAGGAGAGAGCCAGAGAGGCAGCTGTGTTAGGCAGTTGCAGCAAAAACAGCAAAGATACTTAAAGACTAAGCAATTTATTCAGGTATAAGCTTTCTTGGACACTGTCTACTTCATCAGATGCATGAGTATTAACTTCAAATTGCTGGGAGTGTGCCTTCCCTCTCCTTTGCTTTTCTACTCCCTACTCTTTTCTGAAAGCAAAAATCACAAGGTTGTCTTTTTGTCCCTGCATGAGAGTGGGATAATGGTTTCCCAGAACACTTTGAGCCTGTCAGGGAAGGATGGCAGTGATGCTGACTCTCAGTTCTGTACACGGAAGCTTACTCAGGTTGTTGGGTACCTACAACTTATTTCCGAGGCTACATACCTAACAGGCCTCTTTAGTCACCAGGTGGCCAAGGGCAGGTGTGCCTTGCAACTACAGGCATAAAGGTGCAGGACCCTTCTGCAGCTTTCAACCCTTCCTTAATCTGCTCAAAAGCAGGCACTTTGTGGCAAGTTGCAAGGAGTATTCTGCTTCAATCACTGCACAAGATTTTCTGTATTAATCATAGGAAATCTCAGTTCCATCTCAAGAATGATTCAGAGAGAACATCTGAAGAAAGAACTCTTGTACACACATATTATTCACGGCATTTTCCAGCCATTGCTGTTTTCCCAGAGCAGTCACAAACTGTCCCTGTGTCATGCTTCAGAAGTTTGCAAGCTAGGCAGCCCTCTGGGGCCCATGCGCTTAGAAGGAACCCTCCCTACTAACCCTTAAGAAACTCCACTCATGGCTGCTGACACCACTCCTCTGGGGAGCCATATCAGGAGGAGAAAGTGGTTGTCACAGCTCCTCAGAAAACTGATCAGACATGAATACCTGGCTCTGATGGACTTGTTCTTCAGAGCCCAGCAGTGCGGAGACCGGGATGGCGTCCTAGGAGAAGACCTATGCTCCAAATGATATCCCAGGACCTCTCCACAGGAACGGCTGTCTGTCCAGCAGAGAAGCTGCCCACCAAGGGCACCCAGATGTCAGTTTGGTAGGTAACAAATTGCACTTATTTCTTCCTTTAACTAGTTGGGAAGTCATGAATTGATCACATGCCTTTTGGCTCCACCTTTCCCCGCTAGAATAATAACTTTGCAAATGAAAATTATATCCCTCTGACCAAACTTTCTCACTTCTAAGCATATTTCTGATCTTCCTCTCAAACAAATTCTTATAACAATATTTTTTCATATGGCAAATAGCATTTTTCTGTCATTTACTCCTAACACAATATCTACCATATTCCTCATAGTCAGAAAGTATAATCTAGTGCTGCTCTGTTGGCATGGCAACAGGGCAGGTACAGCACCTAGAGATATGCTGTACCTGCCTCCCCGAGGCTTCGGCGAATGGGGCGGCATAGAAGTCTTCTAAATAAATAAATAATAAATAAATATATAGGGAGTATTGCTTTCCATCGTTCACCTTTTGTGCATTTTAAAACTGGATTTGAAGCTGCTCTGATGCCAATGGGAGAAATTGGGGAAGATTCTTTGTTTTCCCCATGACAGTTCTCCCCACACTTTGGTATCACATCTGCAATTTAGTAGGCAGTGAACTGTGAACAAAAATCAAAGCAGTTGGGTCTTAGAATAGTAGGAAATATATATATTGTTTTCTGGCTGGTATGGACTTGTATAATTCAGGTTTTCCACACTTCTTTAAAGGAACATGTCAGTCACGAGAGCACGGAAACAGCCTCCCATTTGCCATTTGTTTGTTTGTTTGTTTGTTTATTTAAACAACTTATATGCTGCCCCATTGCATGAGCCTTGGGGCGGCTTACAATCATAAAATCCCGCATAAAATACAAAAAAAAATCATCAAATAAATAAAATAAATAAAATTGCTGTTTGTCACTTTGTAAGTCACTACTGTTGCCCATCTCATATGTGTTGGAAAGTACACAAATCTGCTTTCAGATTTATTTTTCATGTCAGTTTGGAGGGCCCACGTGGGATGTCATGAGTGCACAAAGTAGCAGCTGCTACCTTGCAGACACGGTAGCTAGTTGAAGAACCCCATGGCAGATTCAAATGTACAGATTTCTGTGCATCCTAACTGAAGACTGGCTTTCTCTGAGTCACACAGATGCCACAAACTTGTGAACCAGTTTCTCACATCAGTGCATTTGTTCAAGTTAGAGTAGCATTAAAGTGCACTTTGGCTAATGTAGATTAGCACAACTAGAACAAAATTCTGATCAAAAGAAAATCTGATTTAGCTCATGAGCAGATGAGGGAAAGAAAGACACCCGAAAATCTACAAAACAGAGGATGGATTTAACACTGCAAATGAAAAGCAGTGCCTTTATTTCTCTGCTATTGCCATTGCATGAACCAGTAACTCTAGACTGTACTTGAAGAGGTTTATCTGAGTGGGACTGCAAGAGAAATAATCAGGGCTGCGGCACAGACATCAGGACCCCCATATCTGCTGGCTCAGCTACCACACTTTCATGTGACCACAGTTGACTTCAGCCCAAAAGAGAAGTTGTAAAGTGCCGTAAAGTGCCAAAGAGGAGTTACAATGCAGTTCCTTTAAGTGAAAATTCTCAATTTGATAGGAAAAGAAAAAAAAAGTATGCTGAAGTTGCTATGGTAAGAATAAATCTTCCATCTGTGAAATTGTGAAAGAAAGAGAGAGAGAGAGAGAAAGGTACATGTTCAATATATAGGACGTAAAGTCTTTGCTATTATCTGTGGTTTCAGGCATCTGTTGGGGGACTTGGAACCTATCCCATGTGGTTAGTTTATTGGTTAGATCACTTGACTGTTAAATGTTTGATCTATTAAATCTTTGCCCCCAACTAATCAGTCAACAGATTTAAAAAAGTTTGAAGCAAGGTGCTGGAATGTGTGTATTATTCAGGTTCTATCACGAGAATGTTGAGAAGATTAATGTAGTTCAGCAGTCCACTTTCCATGTCCAAAGGCCAAAGTAGTTCCTTGAAATAATGCCAAGACCTCAAGGCCTTCACTTGTTAAGAACAGCACTAGAGAAAATGACCTTGAAGTTGCCTTCTCAAATCATTCTGTAAATATGAGAACAAAGCTGTTTACTTTACCAAAACAGCTTCATTCCTAGGAAAGGGGAGGGAGCCTAAGAGCATTGTGACAGGCTCCACAGTAGTGGGAGAGAAAGAACCATATAAAAATCAAAGGGAAGGGACATCACTTTTTGTTCTTAGCCTGTGGGAATGAATGGACAATCATTTACCCAGGTGTCTTTGGAGGACCTTGGAGCACTGCTGGCCTCTTCAGGGATCCTAGAGGCCACCGAGAAGGGGTGTGTATCCTTTCTTTGGGTTGTTTATTTATCATAAGCTTCTGTATTTCATCACTGTATTCAACAAACTATATATCATCTTTGACACAGGTGGTATCCTCCAAACTAAAGTAGGGTGGGTTAGCTGGACCAGACTCCCATGAACAGAACAGAATGTCTGCATGTATCATGACTACTTGTATAATTTAAGACTCTTATCTGACAAGACTGGGACTTCAAAAGAATGGGCATTTGACATTGTAATAATTATTTTGTGGGATGTGAAAAGAAGGGGCTTAGTATGATCTAATCCAGCCTTCCCTGAGCAGGTGCCAGCTTGATGACTTGGACAACAACTCTCATCATCCTCAGTCAGCTTGGCCATTGTACATGCTGACTGACGAAGATCGGAAGGCACCTGATTGGGAAAGATTGTTCCATGTGACTGTGATGTTCTGCTCTAGAATAACTTAAAATACCTTTTGGAACGATAGATTTTTGTTATCTCTAAGCTGTTTTTACTTATACTTTTTGCCTATAAAGATCAACACTCAGTATTTTAGTTTTGGTTTGAATAAGTAGTGTTTGCCTTGAGAAATAACTGACATTTGTAATTGCATGTTTTTCTCTATGAGAGATTGTTGTTTATCTTATGTGTATTTGAAGAAGAATATTGTTTCAGTTGTAGCTGTTTGTTGTTAATAAATGCCTCAATAAAGAGTCATTTGCAGAACGTGTTGGAACTTAAACTATTTGTATAAATGTACTTTGTCTTTTGTGCTTGCTGAACATCTGGTTTCCCTTCCCTCAGATTCCTGTTTTGCCTCTTCTATAATCATAGGATGACCATCTTTGTAATGATAGGTATGAAATCTTATATTCGGTTGCCTGGGAAGACTCACTGGATTCAGAAGAACTTACTTCTGAGAGTAGGCCTATAGGATCACACTGTTGATATTGCCCCAAATACTAGGAAACATGGCCACTCATGGTCAGTCTGCAAGTGTAAAGTAATGCATGCCGGGGCAAAAAAATCCAACTTCAAGCACAGGCTGATGGCATATGAGCTAACAACGACAGAGCAAGAACGGGATTTTGGGGTGGTAGTGGACAGGCCAATGAAAATGTTGGCCCAGAGTACAGCTGCTGTGAAAAAGGCAAACTCCATGTTAGGCATAATTAGGGAGGCAATAGAAAATAGAATTGCCAAGATTATTCTCCCCCTATACGAATCTTTGGTGTGACCACACTTAGGATATTGCATACAGTTCCTGTTGCCTTCCCAGAAAAAGGACATGAAGAGTTGAGACTGTTAGAAAAAATATGAGTACTAGAATGTGGCATCATCCTATGAAGCTGATTTGTGAGGAATTCAGGACAGATAAAAAGAAATACTTCCTCACATAGTGGATACATAAACTATGGAATTAACTGCCTTAGGAAGTAGTGATGGCCACCGATTCATGGAGGAGGAGGCTATCAGTGGCTAGTAGCCTTGCTGGCTATGTGCTCTCTCTGTGATCAAAGGCAGCACGCCTACATGCACTGGATGCTGAGGAGCTTGGGCAGGCAGAACTCTTGTACTGACCCTGCTTGAGGGATCCCATGGGCAGCTAGTTTGCCCTGTGTGAATGGAATGCTGGACTACATGGACATTTGGACCATTCCCGAATGGCCTTTCTTATGTTCTAACTGATACTCAAAATGAATATAAACACTGAAGGCTGGGTGGACTTTGTTATTCTATTTGATTCTATGCATGTTTACTCAATGGGACTTTGTTCAGTGGAACTTACTTCCTAGCAAGTGTATTTAGGAATGCAGCCTTAATGTCTTCTGTTTGAGAACTGAGAGATGGTGGGAGATGGGCTTGTAAGTGACATTAGCCCCTTTTCTTCAGCCATACCAGATTGCAGATAAAACAGACCTTTCCAGTACCAGCAAATTGCAGTCTGTTCAGGAGGGCATCTGAATATCCAATCTAAGAACAAAGAAAACCTGTTTCACATTGGAAGGAATGATATGTTTGTGTTGATCTGTATTCTGATTTGAGAAGAATGAGCATTAATGAAGCATTTGGTAAAGCCGATACCTCAAGTTAATTTTTCCATTAACCTATGTATGTTTTATAACATCACAGAGCTTAATGTGTCAGTGCAAGTAGAATATCAAAGGTGATTTATAAACAAGGTGCTTCGTTGTTAGTTTCTTCACACATATAGGCATGAATGGATATGCTTCGCTATGTGATAATGTTCATCATTAGCACCACTTACACAGAAGGTGGGAAGAATACATGGCAGTGGGGAGAAACATTCACTGACAGAAAATGGAAGAACAAAGGTGCATGATATAAGTGGTTTGAGTATTCCTGATCTTTTTATGCCAAAGATGGCCTTCTTCAGAGACTGTTTGCTCCTGTGTGTTGTTTCTTACCTCATTTACTTCTTTTGTTTTGTTCAGTTTTGAAAGACACAAACATCCCACTGCCAGCAAGAGATTAGTTTCATTTAACCAGGGAGAGCTCTTCCATTGGACAAAAGAAGGCAGCCACCAGATACTTGCCAAGCATTGCCAGGGTGTTGAATGGGCAATGCCATGCAGACCACCCTGTAGGCCCCAATTTTACCTATTGTCCTCAGGCATCCTGGAGAATGCTGTCTCATCTCCAGTTTTGAACTGAAGACTGCCGGTTGGGCTGGTTTCTGTACTTGAAGTGGGGAGAGGTGCCATTGTGTTCTTTACCTGCAACAACAACATGCCTTGGATCAGCTTTCCAATGAATATTATTGCCTCTCCACAGTGCAGCTGAATGACTGATAGTTTGAAAGTTGCCTCCTCTGTCATGCACAGCACACTAGAGCTAGTGTATTACAGCAGGGGAATTTTAACTGAAATAGCAGTACTAGTAAAAACTCGTCTACTGCTGTGGGAGCAACAGTCCAAATGAGATTAGAAAATTCCTGGATGTATAGCGGCAATGTACCCATATTGGGCTGATTTCGGTTAAGGTAGTCAGACAGTTGTTCCATTAAATTCATGGTACCATCAGAAATCAACATGGGGAGAATAAGAAAAGTCTGTGTGGAATACTGGTTAGAGTGTTGGATTTGGACTAAGCAGACTCAGGTTGTAGTCCGCACTCAGCCAGAAAACTCACTGGGTTACTTTGGGCCTGTCACTGATTCTCAGCACAACATGCCTCACAGTGTCATTGTGAGAATCAAATGGAAAGGAGGAAGAAGATTATTTAAGCTGTCTCTTTCCTTTGCAAGAAAAATAATAGGTTATAAATATAATAGATAAATAAAGGGGCTCAAGGTCTTTTATCAGTTTTATATCTGTCTGTTGTTAGTTTGAGGTACCTTTCTGTCTAAGTTTGAAGAAAGGGGTAATGTAGTGATCGCTAAAGAGATTAGTGCCATTGTGAAGTCAACTTAACTTATTCATTCATTTAATATAAAAGAAAATAAGAATCCCCAGACAAGTCCAAGATAAAAAGCATGTGACAATCACAGTTTCTAGGTCCAGGTTGGATCACTACCTGAAAGCAAACCTGCATGCTATTTTTTCCATGCAGTTTTTGCATGTATGTTATGAAATGAGGGTGCACACCATAGCAAGCTGCTTTATTACACCTCAGACCTTTGGTCTCTTAAGTACAGTATTGTCCACTAACTAATAACAGTTTGTCAGGATTAAGAAGTATTTCTCAACTCTACCTGATGAAACCGTGAATTGAGCCTGAGAGCTTCATTGTGTAAAATAAGTGCTCCATTACTTAGCTACGCGACTTTTACTGTTGCAAGATACAGCGCCTTCTTAAAATCCAAAAATTAGAACACAGGGTACAAGAAAGATGCAGGAAGCCACAGAAACAATCTTTGCATTCCTGTAATGAATCTCATTACACTCTTTTCCCTGTTGCCCAGCCCAGCTTCCACAGGGCTTTGGCCATTTATACACTGTAAAGGTAAAGGTAAAGGTTTCCACTTGACATTAAGTCCAGTCATGCAAGACTCTAGGGGGCGGTGCTCATCTCCATTTCCTAGCCGAGGGAGCCAGCGTTTGTCCACAGACAGTCTCCTTGGTCATGTGGCCGGCATGACTAAACACCAAAGTGCACGGAACACTGTTACCTGCCCATCGAAGTGGTAACTTTTTATCTACTTGCATTTGCATGCTTTCGAACTGCAAGGTTGGCAGGAGCTGGGACAGAGCAACAGGAACTCACCCCGTTGTGCAGATTCGAACCGGTGACCTTTCAATCAAGCAGCCCAGCAGCACAGTGGTTTAAACACTGTATTTCTCAATAATTAGATTTATAATCTAGATTCCTGTCCTTGTAGCCCTCATATGGACAGGACAAAAATGTGTTTGGAGTATTTTCCAATTGAACATATGCTTTTGAGAAGAAACATTCACTCTCAAACCTAATGAAACTGTACACAAGTTCTTTTAAATATAGGTGAATTTAACTGGTGCAAATACCTTATATAAAAACCACTGGGACAGGAAATATAATTCACATTGAATGAAAGCTTCTTTGATGGTCTTCTCTCATTATGAGAACAGCACAACTTCTGCTGAACACTTTCAGTATGATTTTTGAGAAGTTAGCCAGTTTTCTCCTTACTGAGTTTTGGTACAGCTTAGTTGGAAACTATAGGTGCAGAATACTGACTTCATTCATTTAACCTCAAGGGAGAAAAATCAATTGTCCTAATTATTTCCAACTATCCAGTTTCCTTTTCCCCCTTTTTTAATGACTGCTTTTTTAGCATAAAATTATTGATCTTGAAAAGAGACCTGCAAATTAACTTGACAGCTCACCAAACCTTCCCACAGTTGCGATAATTCTTCTGTTTGACTCCTTGTGTGTGCTGAACTTTTAACCCATGCCAATTACAATCTTTCAGAAGGGGTTATTGAAATCCCTGTGCAGTATAAGTTAACAACTATGCTTAATTATAAAAACATGCAAGTGGATGGCAAAAAGTCCAAAATGGCTGTGGAGTTCAGTGAAAGAGGAATGGCAGTGCTGGATTAAATGGGTGGTCTTTTGTTTACTGTCTGTTTTACATTTGGTTGACTACTTGGAATAAACACATGGAAATCAATGAGACTATTCTAAGTGTCCTTCTCAGTTTAACCCAGCGTCATGAAAAGGAAGGTCTTCTCTTAGGCCAGCTATGAGTTTCCCTTGCATGCTAAGCTTGTGCATCCCCAGTTATCAGGAAACTGGTAGACCTGCCAGGAGGCAATGCTGAGAGCTCAGCTCTACTGTGATGGGTAGATTGAGGACTTTTCTATGCAAAGATATCAATCCACCACATCTACTTTTGGTTCTGCTACAGAAAATGAAATTTGAGCACTATGCAAGGAGCATTTCATTTTCTACTTTTGTGTTACATAATTTTTAGGTGCCACTGTGGCAAACACATGGGAGAATTGTGGTTTCTTTCACAATTAACTCTACTCTTTAAAAAAAATCCCCTACTCTAAAACATTTCATCAATTGTCCTGGTTAGACACAGAAGCAAAACTGGAGGGTCATGTCATTAGCTAAAAAATCCATACATGATGGTGAATAGGGAATTTATTTATTTATTTAAAACATTTCCATGCCACCCCCATTGCAACAAAGCCTCGGGACGGCTCACAACATTCATAAAAAGATACAATTAATAATGTAAAAACTGGTACCATCTCGGCTATATATATTAAAATCTATAAATACAATAATAATAAATTAACAGTTAAAATAACTTTTAAATAAAAAGGTCTTCGCCTGGCGCTGAAAAGCAAATAATGACGGTGCCAGGCGGACCTCTCTGGGGAGCGCATTCCATAGGTGGGGCACCATTGGAATGACAAGTGCACATCAGTATCTCACTTAGGGATGCATGAGCAATGTGATCTTCGAAAATTCTGAAAAATGGAAGGTCCTCATCCATACCCCATGGACTAACATAAGGTTTGAAACTTACCTGTTCAACAGATTTCATTTATCTCTTCTAGGAATGTTTTGATGCTATCTCAGCACATTATACTTATCAAAATACGGATTTAGATATGCATTGTGAAATAAACAGTATTTCTAGAAACATACTTGAGAGGAAATACACATTTAAATACAGAATTTGAGATGAGAGTTCACATATTAATACAGAAATAGGGCAAAACTGAATTATGGGTAAATGCATGCAAAAAGGTAATCAACTGGAAATAGACATATTCATTCATCTCTGTTCAGGAAAGAAAAGAATCCTTAGTACATCTCTCACTTCCAGCTATGAATCTTCATTGCTGATTGCAAGATTCACAACTGAGCTAGATAACAATGATAGTTTCCTATGGAAGAAATGGCAACTACTTCATATATGAAAATAGGTGTGGATTATCCTTCATTCAGATTTCAGCAACCATTCTAAAATTTTTGTGAGTGAATCACAAAATTATAATCTCCAGGAATCCATGGAAGATATGTCAATTAGGCCAGTGTATGTTTGTATCTTTGGATAGTTCAGAAAACACAGTGAGCCCAGATGACTTATAAGCTACTCCACACAGATTCCTGGCCTGGGCCCACCATAGTGCTGCAAAAGTGAGGTGCTAAAAGAGGGTCATAAGGCATCTCCTTCCACTTCTTTGCTTGTCAGTCCTCCCACATGTATCCCAATGGACACTGCAGAGACATGGAGATCTCCCCTCCCTGCCTTCACTTGGTGATGGGTGGGTGGAGGTGGGAAAGCAGGATCCGACAGCCCTTACTCTGACTTGTGGTTGAACTGCATGGACAACTATGAGGCCTTCCAATGTTGCATGGCAGAGGTGGCTTGCTCAATCCACTGTGCTGAAGTCATTCACAGGATGCCATGGCGCTCCCATCCAGTACAGCAGGGCTCTAGAGGACACAGATCATGTGCTGGAGCTACCATGTGGCAGTGCCACCTGGCAGGTGGGGAAACAAGCCTCTAGGATACAGCTGGTCCCACTGCTCTGCTCCTCTGTGGAGCCAGGCTGAGAGAGGTTGTTTGCAAGCAGACTCTCCTAGCTGGGACCATCAGTGACAATACTGGATTGCGGGGAACTGAGCTGAGCTGTAAAGTTGGTCAAGCGGAGTGTGGCTTACTGTTTGTCACTGCAGGGAGCTCTGACAGCTGTTCCCAAGTACTGTTCGGGCACTTGGGGGTGTTTTCTCTTGGCACTCATCCAGAACTGTTTGGCCAGGAGGACAAGTCTTTGTTGTTGCTCTCTAGGGGGTTTGGCCACCTCTGAGCTTGTTGCCTTGCCCAGCTTCAAATGATTTTTTAAGTCCTGGGAATGCTTATAACTCTACAAAAGGCCATGGCTTCTTGTAATGGCTTGTAAGCCCACCCCAGATAAGTCAGGGTGAATTTGTACAACATACGCGCCACACTCAATGGCTTAGCATTTCATGTCAACTTAGCCTCCCACTGTCAGGAGCTGCCAGTTGCCAGTCTTGAACTGGGGGCCTTTGGGTTTGTGTGTAATTGCCCTACGTAGTGAGCATGCATTGCATGTTGCAGCCTCTTCACAGGCAGTTTTGCATCCACAGGCCCTGGACCAACTCTGCTCACCCAGGAAGGCGATTGGCTCCTGCTAGACGGGAGGACTTCTTGTTTTACTTAAAACTTGCTGGAAAAACAAGAGCTTCCTGAGGTCTGTTGTGTTGCTATAAGTTGGTCTGACTTTGCAGCGGTTACCCTTCCTTGATTGGATCACCTTTAAACTACTGCAATGCACTCTGCTTGGGGCAGAGTGTTGTAAGGCTTCAGTTGGTGAGAAATGCAGCTGTTAGGTTGCTAACTGGTGCATGGAATTGGGACCATATTACAGCTGCCCTGAATGACCTGTACTGATTGCCAGGTGTGTTCTGGCCTAAAAAAGAGGCTTAAAACTCTGCCTGAGCACTAAGATCTGTAGGAGAGGACCATTTGAGGGGGACATTACCCACAGAAGGATGCTTGTCGTGTGTGCATGAAAGGTTTTCCTCCAGACTGTGGCAGGATAGTGTGTTCCCTCCAGAACTATGATTACCTCCCACTCTCCTGGCTTTCAAGGGTATAAAGACAGATCTTTTTAATTTAGTCTTTTAAATTATGTAGTTTTAATGTTTTCCAGTTTTAATATATTTTATTGTGTTAGGGTTTTATTGTTTTAAATTGGTGTTCACTGCCTTTATAGCTTTTTAGCAAGTATGGCTAATGTTAATGATCAATAAATATCATTAGGTTGCTTATTGAGTCTTTTTTCCTGAGTTCTGGCTTGTTCTTTGATCCCACATCCTTGTTTGTCCTTGGTTTCTAATGTACTCTTTGGTTCTGACTACTGGCTTCTCTCAAGGCTTGTGGCTTTCTTCAGACAGCTGCACACATTCCAGCCCCAATAAGCATTTACTTAGAATATGCTGTGACTCCCATTGTCTCCATCCAATTTGAGGTCAGGGTCTGGGCAGCTCCAGGGTTCCATCTGCTGGTCAAGAATAAGAGCCAGCAACTTAGTACTTGCAGGATTGGTCCCAGAGCCTGCTGGAGATCTCAGGCCCTTGAAAAGCACCAGCTGGGAGCTGTCCGGGACATGCTAGATAAGAGCAAGCGCTTGCCTGCAGAAGCTGTCTTAGCAGTATTTTATTTATTTATTTATTTATTTATTAAAACATTTCTTTGCCACCCCATTCGCCGAAGCCCCGGGGTGGCTCGCAACATAAATTAAAATACAAGAAATAACAATATAAAATAAGTCGCCCTGGCCAGATAAAATAAGCAAATAATATTAACAATTAAAATGACGCTTAAATAAAAAGGTCTTCGCCTGGAGCCGAAAAACAAATAACGACGGCACCAGGCGGACCTCTCTGGGGAGCGCATTCCATAGATTGGGCACCACCGCAGAGAAAGCCCTCCTCCAAGTACCTACCCTCCTAATTTCTTTCACGGAGGGCTCCCGGAGGAGGGCCTCTCCCTCAGATCTCAGGGGGCGGGTGGGCGTATATGGATGTAAGCGCTCCTTCAGGTAACCAGGACCCAAGCCGTTTAGGGCTTTATAGGTCATCACCAACACCTTGAATTGGGCCCGGACTTCAATGGGGAGCCAGTGAAGCTGACGAAGAACTGGAGTCATGTGAACACAACGCCCAGTCCCCGTCAGCAGCCTGGCAGCTCTATTTTGAACCAATTGAAGTATCCGGACCGTCTTCAAGTATGGGTTGTTTGCTTGCTGTTGTGTGATCCAGTGCCTGCATCTTGCTATGCTGTGTTGCTCCTGAAAACCCACCTAGTTATTCAGATTCAGGTAGGTGTATCCTGTTCTGTTTATCTTCCTGGTTTTTGACCCTTGGCTTGTTCATGTCTTGTCAGAATATGTATTCCTGGCTTCTACCTGTGGCCTGGCAGTTGATTATGGCTTTGTCTCTGACTTCACTAGTGGACTTTAGGCTGTGTTTGGGTTCTGTCTTGCCTGTGGTCAGGTTGCCTGGATCTTGGGGCATCTGCTTTGATTCCTGCTGCCCACACCTCTGATCCTGATGCTCGAGCCATTTGCTGACTCTAATTTGGTCCGTCATATTTTTAGAAAGCTGGCTTTGCAGGGATTGGGCTCAGTGCCTCTGAATATACATCCCAAGAAGACATGGGTACCAATTCTGAGGAGGGGAAAGTTGTTTATGATGCACCAAGGTTGTGAGAGCTAGAGACCAGTGAGAATAATAGAAACAGAAATGAAATGTAGTTATCTAATCTTTTGGAAGACAGCCAAGCTGGGTTGTCATAACCTGTAGGAGCACATGCTTCTAATGAATGGGATGGGAATAACCAAGAGTTAAGTATCAGATAAAAAGGGAGGAGAACTGCAAGGTCACATATTGATCAAAGAGATTTGAGATGACCCCATGGAAAATCCCCCTTATGGGAGAGACTTGGTAACCTGGTAAGCTTGAGAAGGACTACTTGTAGTAGGCAGGATAAGTTGCACAACAACTCCCTTTTATGATGCTTTAATTCAGAGAACTAACTGAAGCTTATGAGGTACAGTGCTATGCAGAGCTTGTCTGAAGTCTCTGTCTCTTTAGGCTGCAAGGTGATACTTGTTTGCAGCCTGAAACTTTAGCAACGGGACTGAATGAGAAACAGCATCTGTGGAGGAAGCCTCAGTCTGGGTGAAGGAGGTGGTTGAGGCCCCATCGGTGAGGGTGTTCAAGGATAGGCTAGACATGCACATGGGAGGCATGTGGTGAGTGGAGCTGCTAGAGCCAGGGGTTAGACTAGATGGCCTGGGAGAGCCCTCCTGGCTTGCTCTGTTTCTAAGTGCCAAAATTTCCCTTGTATAGCCAGCATCTTTAAAAAGTTTAAGTCTGGATTGCAGGCAAAACTTTAAAAAGAGTATATTGCAGGAGAAGGATAGGTAATTTCCTGTTTTATAAGGATATCTAGTAACCATAAGCTGGGGTGTCCTCTGTATGCTGTTGATGGGACAAAGGATGCCATTTTGTTTGATGGATACCTCATCTGCATGTTGGGAGGCAAAACAATTTCTCTTGGCTATAGGGCAAATAAGATTAGATGGCAGGAGAATGTAACTTGGAGTCCTCACAGTTGAGGGAGAAATTCAAACCAATATGCAGACTGAAATTCAGTTATCCCATAACATTTGCAGTTTTCTGAATTTTGTGATGAACATTTCTAGTTGAAGCATGCAAAAAAATGTATAGATTCAAGGAACATATACTCAAATATGTATATTAATAACACTGAAAATGCATTGTATTAGAACAATTTCTTGCAGAAAACTTGCCTTTTAGGCAAAATGCCAAAATGTATGTACTAAGCAACATGCACCCACAAATGTATACATGTTTTCATGAAATGTTTTATTTTTAAAAAAGTTGAGTGTGAACTGAAATGAGAGAAATCTATTAAATTTGTCTTTATCTCTGGAGTCCCCAATTTAGCTGAAGGTTATGGCACTGCAGGAGAGAAGTTGAGTCTTTCCTTCCATGCTGTTATTATGAATTGGCCCTGTAGAACTGAACACACACACATGCATACACACACAGACAGAAATGAAACCTGTATGTTTTATTATATAGGACTGCAGCCAAGAAATTAAAAGATGCTTGCTCCTGGGGAGGAAAACTATGGCAAATCTAGACAGCATACTAAAAAGCAGAGACATCACCCTGCCAACAAAAGTGCATATAGTCAAGGCTATGGTTTTCCCAGTTGCAATATATGGCTATGAAATCTGGACCATAAGGAAGGCTGAACGCTGAAGAATTGAGGCCCTTGAATTGTGGTGCTGGAGGAGACTCCTGCGAGTCCCCTGGACTGCAAGGCGGTCAAACTGGTCAGTCCTAGAGGAGATCAACCCTGACTGCTCTTTAGAAGGCCAGATTCTGAAGATGAAGCTCAAATACTTTGGCCACCTAATGAGAAGGAACGACTCATTGGAGAAGGCCCTGGTGCTGGGAATGATTGACAGCACAAGGAGAAGGGAACGGCAGAGGATGAGGTGGCCAGATGGAGTCACTGAAGCAGTTGGTGTGAGCTTGGGTGGACTCCCAGGAATGGTGGAGGACAGGAAGGCCTGGAGGAGTGTTGTCCATGGGGTTGCGATGGGTTGGACACGATTTCGCGACTAACAACAACAAAGTGTCCTTACCCTATTGGTTTCATTCATCCCTTTGAAACACCAAGAAAATCTGATCAAGGATGTTCAAAGTCACACAGCCTGCTAGAGGCAAAGAGTTGGTTACAAAGAGCCCAGATTAAAAGACTGTTTTGGTACCAGCCTGAAAGTGCTTCTGTCTGTATCTGCAGCACTGCCAATACACTTACAGGAGACCTATGGCCTCCTTTAACTACTGTTTCATTTCCTAATTTTGTCTGCATTTTGTTCTCCCTTGCCTTCTAGCCATCTATGAATCTTGCAATGTCTTTCAATTGATAGCCACACTTAGAGAAAGATGTGTGTGCTTTGTAGATCAACAATTGCAGGCAAGCTATTCCAGTAATGGCCCTTGTACCCTGGAGACTGTGTTTCTTTGCTTAGTAGGACTTTAAGTATTTTAAGTTTATCTCAAAATCAATGCCTCATGTGTTAAAAATGAGGGGGGAAATAAGTGCTTTCTTTCTGTGCTTCTTGGTACACTGAAAGCTCTAATTCCTCTAAACTGAAATTTGCTAGGCAAGAAGCATAAAATCTGCAAAGGGTGAGTCAAAATAACAGGGGACCTCAGCTATTAAGAGATGCTTTGGCATCTTTCTTTTAATGTTTTTCTGCTCTATTAGAAAGTGAAGATGTGCCTAAAATTGTCATGTTTCAAGTGCTTACATTTAAACAAATTAATCCTTCTAACATGAAAAGATGCAATACAACACAAAGCAAAAATGTTCTTCACTTATTGGACAAGTGGTTTTCTAGCTTTCTTTCTGTGCAAATTCACCAATTCTGGAATAATAGTTTTCTTGCACTAATGCGGGCTTTGGTAAGCATGGCAAGGTCATATAAGTTTTCATGTTTCATAGCTGAACAGTCCTTGCTCTGCTTGATCATACTGAAATTTGAGGCCTGAATCAAATGGATTCTGCCTTTCTCTTACTCCCAGTGATAAGCCTGCTGTAATACAATTATTAAATGTATGGAAGTGGCTCTATAGGAACCTTATCAACATCAGGCAATGGGTTTTTCGCCTGTGGTTCCTCTACTTTAAATTATTTACTTCCCAGAAGTATAGTGCCTTTTTAAACTGTTTCCAGAGTGCCCCACACACACACCGCTACTAAATCAATGCACAATTTCAAAGGCAGTTTAAAAGTGAATCGATGACACTTTCAAACTGACAGAGTAACATTAGGGTTAGGAAATCAAGCAACAGTCTCGGATTTGCAGAAGGAAGTATTGGGAATAAGTGTGCTTCCTTGGGAGAGGTCAACCCATCATATTGGGGCAACTGTTGAAAAGACTCTGTCCCAAATGAATGCTCATCTGGCCTCCACTGTTACTGGTACCCTGATCTGGACCTCTTAAAATCTATCAAGATGACTCCAACTGGTGAAAATGTACTGAGCAGTTTGTTAACCGGAACATGCAGATCCACAGCATATAATTCTGGTATCATTTTATCTTTATTACTGGTTGGAAGTTTGATTATAGGCTCATTTCAAAGTGCTTTGTTAAAGCTCTGAATAGCCTTGAATGAGGATATCATAAGAACTGTCCCCTCCTATATAAAAAAGAAACATCTCTTTTTTTCTTAATGTATGGTATTATTCCTGCTTATGCTACAACATGGTCAGAATTGCATAGGTTAGCAATGGCCAGTCTGTGACCCAGTGGGCTGGTCTGATCATGTACTATCTTTGCAGGATGCACGAAATGAGAGGTTTCTCTGATGTGTGCGCTCATGTACAGCTGTGTTATCCCTTTGTGTATTTGTAGTTCTACTGCAGAAGAGCATTGTAAATTTGAGAAGTTAGGTGTGGTTTGTTGTCTCTTCTCCCTCAAGCATATCAGTCATACTATCTGGTTTAGGAAAGGTTTCTCTCTTTCTTTTCTCTTTCTGGAATGTTTAAAGTTATGTACCTGGTATGGGAATAAAGGGATGACAGAATCGTTAATTGTACTCAACACTTGTTCATATTATTCTTAATGAGTTGGCCTTGGAGTATATCATTGCCTTCCAAACTTAAGCATGCACAAGTGATAGCATATGACCAGAATAGTATATAATTTCTGGGAAGATTATAGAGAGCTTTGGCTGTGGGATGATATTGAAGTGCCATACAAAAATAAAATGTCAGAATGGGGAACCTCATCCCAGTCTGCATTGCAGAACAGTGCTGTAAGTAACGGAAGAGGCCTAGTCATTGTCATCCCAAGGTTCCAGATGACTAAAGGGGTACAAAGGTGCAAGATGTTGATTTGATCTCTGAGACTTATTGGGAAAAGGCTTAAAGAGGTGGTGTGTGGGGGGAAAAAACAGTCTATTTTCCGTCATCATTTGTGTCTTTATTGCCTTTAAATGTTTGGAGAACAACCTTTGCCTCTTGGCAAAACAGTATCCTACTCCTCATTGATGACACAGTTTGAGGTGCTTAGAAGACTTTGGACAACATGGCAAAGAGGAATATAGCAAGGCTGATGTTCAGCCATGACAACCATATTACATTTCTCCTGTGCCCTTCTTCTCCTGCAAGGAGCCCAGGCAGCTTGTGAGTTTGTCCCCCTCTCCATCCTCAAGCAACAACCCTGTGAAGTAGGTTAGGCTGAGAGTCAGCAGCTGGCCCAAAGGCATCCAGTGAGGTTCATGACCAAGTGGGGACTAGAATCCAGTTCTCCTGAGTCCTAGTACAACACTCTTAAGCACTATACTACCTTGGTTCTCCATATAGACCTCCTCTTGCACCAATCCCTATTTGGAGATTCACAAGTCATGCAAACATAGTGCCTGAAATGGCATCAGCAAGTAGCAGTCATTAGAAAGGGTCAAGTATGTAATGGATTCTTCATCAGCACGCAGCAAGACTAAGCACTTCCCCACCATTCTTTGAGAGTGGATCTCCCCCTTTATGGAGAGATCCTCAGTGACAACAGCCCTTGAAATTCTGTGAAGCGAAGAGCAAAACTGTCATTTTAAATTTGCAACAGGATCCTGGAAGGCAGGACTTTGGGCTTCTATTGTCAGCTTGGATAAGAATAACCAGAACAGGAACAGTTAATGCTGTCAAATCTGGGGGGGGGGTGCAGTGTATCCCTGCTGGAAACAAATCCTTTCTCTTACCAAGGGCAGCAGAAGATTTCATATGGGACTGGATTACTGATCTCAGTGTTTCATAGGAGCCCTGTAGTATTGGTCTCTGAAACATAATGTGGCACCAGGTGAAGTTTACATATTTATCTGAGGCTTACACATTTAAGCCTTTCTGAAAACAACCAAAGTGGTGCACCTGTTAACAAAAAGAATAATGTAATGAAACAGTACATGCAACAATAAAAATTAGTGCTGTGCGGAAAATTTCTCCCACTGTGCTTTTACCATCTTCATCCCTGTCACTACTGCATTGTGGGGGATGCAAAATGGGGGCCAATTGCCAACACAGCTCATGCCTTTGCCACTGGCTGTGGCAGCACAAAACCCCTAGGCAAGAAGGAGGCTGGGCTACAACCTTGGCAATGGAGAGAGAGGGCTGAGAGTTCCTCTTCCCCCTGGAGAAATGTATCACTCTGAATGTTGTCCCCACAAATAGACAATTTTCTCCACAGGCTGGAGATTCTTTGAAGGCCATTTGTACATAGCTTTGAAACCATACTGACAGTGTCTATTTCTCCCTGTCTGTAAAGATCAGTGTGCATGTACAAATGTAGGCTTGGCCTCAGGCTCGAGGGCCCCTTTGAGGAGGGTCCTTTGGTGGCCCCACTTCCTGTGGACAGGCCAGCCTGGTCGCTTCTATATCAGTGGGGCTCCTGTTCCATTGCAGCTTTTACTTCTAACTTAATGGGAGTGATCCATGCTGCTGCGTTCTGGTGAACCTATTTTGGAGATGGAGTGCAGAACCATGGATAGCTTCTATAAAGAGTGGAATAGAAGCCACAATGGGGGTTGAAGCCCGCTAACTTAGGGATCACTAGCACCCCCTGCCTAGGGAGGGGACTTACTTGGTACTGGTGGGCCAGCAGTGGCCCTCTGGTGGTCGGAAGTGGCACCGTGATCAGCTGCAGATAACTGGTTCTGACCCCATTTGAATTTCTCCCTCTGTAACATCAAGCACTGTGGAACTTTTACATGGTGACTAAGGGCAGGAGCCGTGTGTGTGTGTGTGTAGCAGGGAAGTGGGCTCTTCTGCAGCAATGGAGCTCTGAAAGCTTCCCAGTGGTGCTGCATGCCAATGTCCAGTTCACAACATTAAGTCAACCATCCATATTTCACAGATCTGACTGTGCTTAGAGAATAAAGCTGTGTAACAACCCATGCAGTCCCAGAAAAATGTTGACCTTCTACCGAGAGTCTCCAAACAGGCAAGGCTTTTGCCCTGATGCTGACAGGAAGCCCTGGGGGCAGTAAGCAAGAGGCAGGGAAGTGCATGAGTTGGCTGGCACGAGGAGAACCAGACAGGGAGCCATTTGGGTATATGCTTTGTGGCCAGCTCCCAACCCAAAGGTCCTTTCAATTAATCTTTCTGATTAATAAGGCGAGTAAGCCAGACAGGAACTTGGCTTTTGGTTTACTCTGAAAGGTCCAGGCTTTGAGTAACATAACCTATCAATGCCTTCTCCAACCTGGTGCCCTTCAGATGTATTGAGCTACAAGCCCATCGCACCCAGACAGCACAACCAATGGCCAAGCTAGCTGTGGTTGATTGACCATGCTGGCCGGGAATGATGAGAATTGTAATCTAGTGGGAGGATACACTGGATAATTTATAACATTTAGAGCAGCAAAAGTTCCTGGTAGGGTGTAGGTGTAAAATGGTCTATGGCAATCAAATCCTAACCATTTCTCCTTCATTGTCACAACACTGGACCTTGGATGGTGTTACTCACTTTAAAGAGAGTGCAGGATAATGGAGAGAACAGGTAAATTACCTGAGAACAGGTAGTGTCCAACAGATCCTAAATACCATGATATGATAAAGGATAATTAATGGAAATATTCACAATTTACTTGATCTTGTTAAGGACAAAACTTGGATCTTGTGAATGAGTGACCTCCACCTCAAAACCTGTGTTCAGAGCCAGTGCATGGCTTAGAAAGAAAGTTTCCTCCATGTATATCTAGGGTAGCCTTGTGTTCTACTTTACAGATGGCACCCCTCTACTGAAAGGCATTCTCTATTTGAAGGACTGTCTTGTTCAACCCATTTTAAAGAATTCAGCTGGTATAGAATATTTTGGCTACATTGTCGTGTGGGGAAACCTACTGACAACATGTCCTGACTGCTGATTTGCTACTGGGTCAGATCTAGTCTCTGTTGCTAATATATACAATCCTATACAGCTCAGCTCAAGGCCTGGCCAGTTTAGAGAAATGCTTCTTCCTTACATTCGATTCTTGAAGTCAGCTGGTGAGCCCCTTCTGGTGGTGCCTCATATCCCTGAAGTGCAGTGCGATTGTTTGGAGCAGGCATAGTGGTGCCCACTTGATAGGATAAGTTCCTCTTGAGACAAGGCATGCCAGAATATTTTAGTTTTAGACACATCGGTTTATACAAGGCTTACCAGTGGAGTTTTGCCTACCATCTTATGGGTCTGTAGAGATGAGATATTCTGTGCAGTTGTTTTATGTTTTTATGATTTGTGTTCACCGTTTTGAAATTGGTAGATACAGCGGTTTATACATACCTGTACATCAAATAAATGAAGAAACAAAGATAAAGAACTATAAGAATGAATAGGGATGTTGAAGTTGCCTTTTAGTGTTTAGAACCTGGACTGCACTCTGAGCAGGCAGACAAGTTACCTGCCCATGGTGGTCTCCATTACAGTGGGATGTACTATATTCTATTTAAATTAGACTAATTATTTTAAAAATCTGAGTGCATTAGCAAATGCAACTGTCAAATGTAGTTGCTGATGTCAAAAATGATTTTGTCTTTTTCAGTGATGCACTTTGCCTTTTTTTTTTTTTTTTTTTTTGGAAAAGCATCATTGACCACTCTAAGTACAAGCATTCCTCCTGGTGCAAACAGACTGAATTTTAAGAAAACTTATATGGGAGGAGAAGATGCCCCTGTGTATTAGGCACCTGTGCAAGGCTGGCTCCCAGTAGCCATTTGCATAGTACAGTTCAAGACAGGTACAGCTGAGCATGCAGGGCAAAGCAATGCAGCCTGTCCTCTTCCTCTCCCCTTCCATGGCTGGCCCTTAGTTGGCCACGCACACTCCTCTGCGCTAGACATTAGCCTAAACGGAAAACCCATCTTGCACTGCCCATTTAGCTTCATTGATGAAATAGCAAAATAACAGAGTCACCAATTCATCATTCTCATAATGAGAGAAACTGCTATTGGAGATGCTACAAGCTTTAGTGAATTGTAAAGAGCATGGATGGATCACATTTTTAAGTTTCTCCGACAATCTAGACATAGCCAGAGCCTAAATCTGACCAGGAACTTTCAGGGATTAAAGCCCTCTTCAGATGACAGACTGTGTATTCATTGAATACCAGAATGGTGCTCCCTCATGTACAGGTAGATCTGTTCATGCAGCCGGGAAAAGAGACCTGCCTTTCAAGCATGTAGCTCGAGTACAGAGTCCTTTGGGTATAGGGGACCCATTCAGTTGTTCAATGAAAACATCCATGAGGTCAAGCAAGACTTGGCATCCTGTTGCAAAACATACTAATTGAGCAAGAAATCTGAACAGGGCTTGTGTGCCTTCAAATATGCAGTTTTGTACACACAGGTTGGTAGCGTGCAAACACCTGGAAGTGGGTGATGAAAGCATCAACTGATGACAGTCATACTTCTTTTGCCCCACAGTTGTCTCTGATGAACAGGTCTGCAGGCTTTTGAAATGCTATACAATACTCCTAAGCCTTTTTATGAGCAGGCATAAGGGGATGATGGTGCACATCACAGGTAATGCTAACAGTATGCACTTCACACTACCACCAAGGGACGCTGGTGACTCTTAAGTCAGTGGGGCTCCGCATCATTGCAGCTTTTCTTTTCAGCTTTGCAGGTGCTATGCACAGTGCTTCATGGCGGTGAGCCTATTTTGGGGATGGAGTTCAGCACCATGGACAGTACCCAAAAGTTTCTATAATGCCCAGATGAAAAATTGTGATGGATGGCATAGGAGCCACCAGCCTCTCCCCACTTTCAGGGGTCTAACATCATATTCCCCACCCTGCATATAAACACAGCAGGCTGCCTTTTCAGGTGTGTCTTATACAGAAGTGTGCTTTCCTGAAGGACTGGAATATCTGCTGTTTAGGTGTATGTTAAAGGGTCTGTAGCTCAGGGGTAAGAGCAGAGGCCTTGCATGTGAGACATTCCAGGTTCAACCACTGGCCTGGCTGGTTAAAAATGATCAGTTAGCAGGTGACATGAAAGGTCTCTCTGGACAGCCTCTGCTAGTCAGTTAACAAATAGTCTTTGGAGGCTAGATGGACCAACAGACTGGGCTGCTGGAAGGCAGCTTCTTTGTTGCCCTGTGTGGCAGAGAGCACCATGCACACAGGTTCCATGAATGGTAATCGGGGCCAGTAGAAGCAGTTGGCAGCCTCAGCAGCTGCTGCGGTGCAAATATCAGGGAGGTCCATTGGCCTTCACCTGCCCAGTGCAATTTCATTCTAGAACACTGTAATGGGTGGTGCTCCAGGCCCATCCTGGAAGCAAGGTCATGGCTGCAGGGTGAGGAATGGCACCTGAGGTCACTGTGCCAGCCCCACCCCCCAAGTCTCGAACTGGCCCAGGCTGTAACGGAGTCAATGTGGGTCTGAAGCAGCTAGGAACTGTAATGCGTTGACAGTCCTACTCATAGGCATTCTATAATTGAGAGAACTGAATATGTGAGGAGAAAGATTGTTAGCTGTACCACTTTCATCACCATTATGAGCAACTTTCTGAGGGCTTGTATCTGTGGAAAGCCTTCAGGGGTACAGGAAGCTCTTCTCTTCAGAAAGTAACTTTCCACAAGTAAATAGTGATGAATGGAAGAGGAAGGAGTAACGTTTTCCCTTCCCTCCATGACATTCTGTTGCCTGAGGCCAAGGACCTACAGAAGCCAAGACTGGCAGCTGAATCTTAGTTCAATACTGGTGAAGAGACAATGTTTCCCATTGCCTCTGAGAGCAGAGACTGGTCTCCCAGCTGGGTGACTAGCTCCCCATACATTCCAATTCATTCTACATAAAGATGCTTTAGAAACTTCTGTTCAAAACAGGGCTGCTACATTACCAATCAAGATGATCATATGGTACCAATGCTTTGTCCACTGCAGTGACTTCTAGTGTTTCTGGGCCCAATTCACAATTTTGCTGTTGACCTTCAAAGCCCCAAGCAGCTTGGAACTGAAAGGAATGTCTATACTTGCTCAGGCCCAAAGATCATCTTCAGAGGCCTCCCTCCTGGTAACCTGTCCAAAATAAAGTTGTGGGAAAGAACACCACCTCAGTTGTGGCATTACACTTATGAAACACCTGTTCAGCACCTACTTTTTTCTTTTTTGATGTCAGGAAAGAGTTTTCTTTCCTCTGAGGCATTTTAGAAAGCTAGTTCTAAATTTTTATAGTTGTTTAATCAATTCCTGTCTTGCCTGTGTGCTGTATTGTATTGTATCGTATTGTAAACTGTTTATATGGCATTTCGATGGATCACATACACTTACAGATGGGTGGACTACAAACAGAGTTAATAGTGTTGGATTGTTCCAGATTAAAAATGTGATAAATAAATAATAGAATGACTTAGTGGATGCAGGACAGGCTACCTGGGACAAATAGCTATGCATTGCAACACCTCACTAATAGTGTATCTGGCAAAGAAAGAATGCTAAATGTGTTTCAGAGTTCAGCTGTTAGCTATGTGCCCTTTATCAGTGGCTAGGGTAGGCTATAAGAGAATCCAGAACATGTGATAAGATCTTAAGGCATAATCCTGTGAAAGCTTAGGCAGAAAAAAGGCCCACAACTCCCAGCATGCCCCAGGCAGACCCCACCACAAAAAAAAAAAAAAAAAAAAAAACTTACATGTAATGATGTCTTTAGCTGTAGTAATTCATTTTATTCTATCATAAAATTTGTCCACCATAACTCCATAAAATTTTAGTCCACTGCTTGTGGATTACATTCCTTGGGAGATTAATGAAACAGTAACCCAACCTTATAGAAAACAAAACCAAGAATATATTATTGTACTATAGCCATTTTCCTGTTGAATACAGGATACAAACACAGATGAATTTCTGGCTTCAGAGTTCTGTTCCCTAGCAAGCCTCTCAGTAACCTTGATTTACTTCCAAGTTAACTAGTCTTTCATCAGCTGATTAAAACTCACGTTTTTTTTTTCTTCCAGTAAATGCCACAAAAATTAGATACCCCATCTACCTGACATCACAATAGCAGAGCAATCCCATGGCTTCTAGACAGTGTCCAGATGACTTGGATCTACAACTGTGATGTCAGAAATGGCTCCAACCTTATAATTTCAGATCAGAACTCTGATTCCCCTCTTTCCACCTCCCAGCCAGCATGGAATGAAGCACACTGGCTGCTTCTTCAAGGTTACAAAAGTGACCAAGCAGAAGGGGCGTTGGGAGGGAGGCATTCCTGGGAGATGGGGAAGAGAGGAAGCAGGTATCATGCATCCTCGTGGAACTTCACCCTTTTTCCGCCCCCCTCTCTGTAGCATAGCTAAATGTGGCCACCTACTGTCTCTGTGGGGCAGAAGGAGCATGGAGGTAACCTTCACATTTGCACTCCCTATCCTGCATTAGGATGCCCATATTCCTCAGTTTTAGAAGGTTTGGAGCAATCCCACAGGACGGCTCCCTAAGGCTATTCTACTTCTGAGTAAACATGCACACCATTGTGCTGCAGACTCATTAATCTTCAAGGTGCCAGAGGAATCTTTGTTTTCTCTGCCACAAACCCACACAGCTACCTATCTGCAATGGAAAAACAAAACAAAACACCACATTATTTCCCTCTGTTTGTTCCCACTGCTTTAAATATGTATAAGGGTCACAGAGAGGGGGGCGAAATGAACTGAGGCTTAGAATTAATTAAAACTGGTACATTTCTCTGGAACAGAAAATGGAAACTTGGATAAAATCATTGAAATGTTACCAAATCTGCCATAAAGTAGCAGTGATGGATTTGCATTCCAAGTATAATGTTATTTCAACCAACAGATCACGTTCTTCACAGTTGAACAGTGTATTATTATGCATGTATATTTAACCCACTTCTCTGAGGGGGGAAAGTTTCAGAGGTGCAGCACTTACCCACTTTAGTTTCCTTTGGAAGAGAGTACGGAGGCTTAAACACTGGAATGTTTTGCAATATTTCAGTTTATTGAGTTTATGCACATTCCGCATTTGTGGAGGCAAAGCTTAAACATTTCAACAAAGAGGTATGTCTTCTGCCTCATACCAGGTCTTTAGGGAAAGGCATCTATGGTCCTAAAAATGCTTTTAGTTCATATGGCCCAAACTTGGTTATTTGCCTGGTAGGCCTCTCAAATCTTAATGTGTTGTTCCTTTTGATCACTGAACCCTGAGTAGGGGAACATTGGGGGGGGGGGATGGAGAGAAAGGCAAGCCCCCATTCAGTTATTTCTGCATTCTAATTTAACAGTAAAGCAAATTCCAAATTCTGGTTCGCTTATGCACTTATACTAGAAGGAAGAGCCAAGTAGGAGCTAAGGCTTCTGTCAACATGTAGTTCATTCAGGACAAGCCTGGCTTATCATGATGTGCAAATGGACCAATCACGGGACCCCCCCCCCCCTTTTTTTTTAAATGATATGAAGTAGTCTGACAAAGTTTTTGACTATGGGTCTTCAGATTGCATTATATGGTAATTCAGATGGCTTAGAGATGTTGCAAACCTACTGAAGACAATGTGGTTGAAGAAATAATGCAACTATTTCTTTTCTCATTCAGGGTCCATACACATGATATGTAGATAGATTTCTGCTAGGAAGATGCTTCCCTTTGAAGGACAGAAACTGATGGTTCCTTGAGGGACTAAATGCACCCCTTAGGCTTATAAAGTCATTAGCTGCCTAGGCCCTGGGAAAAGAACTAAATTTGCAAAGTGTTGCACTTGGATACTATATCATCACTTACAGCAATAAAAGGCTGGTGGATAATAAGTCCTGTACTTGCCCCAGCTGGATCTTTTCTTTCCTTGTGGGGTTGTAACTGCTACTAGTTTAATTGCCAAATATTTTATTGCTTTAATAGAAGGTACCTAAGTTGTAACATTTCCATTTTTTCCTGTTCCTTCTGAAAGTTTAGAAGCAAAACCAAATGGAGAAGTTCTATTTTCTAGTAAATTTGCTTGCCTTGATTACTGTGACCAAGAAACGAATGGATGGTCAGGAACTTAAGGAAGGAACAGTAATATTCTTTGATGAATGGGAGTCTGTTCTTTTCTCCTTTAGAGGGTGACATCCTTCTAGTGGGAGAAGCAGAAGAAAAGTGTGCAGAAGGTTTGAAATTTGGATACAGACCGAGGATGAGTTCAGTTGTACTTCAGGCATTTTGAAGAAGACTTGCATTTTGGTTCAGAACCAGGGCTGGGGAAATGGGGAACTATATTTGCTTCTACTGCTATATGTGTTGATAAATAGATTGCAAAGATATGTATTATCTCATATTCTCTCTTATACAAAGGCAACTAAACCCCGTAGCTTTGTCTGCAGAATTTTCACCACTTGGGGAACTGGGGAGCACTTAACAATACGTGGTCATATTTTAACTGCAGGGAAAACAAGGACAGGCTCCTCTTTGCACAGGTCTTGTTTATTTTCTTGTCTTTGCCTAATTCTCAGCTAGTGTGCCTTTGCTCCTGACAGATCTGAAGGTCTTAGTGATAGAGCCAACTGATCTTGCACGCTGCATTAGGAGCAAGAGGAGTGAAATTAAATCCAGGCAATTTAAACAAGTGTATTACAAAGCTGCTATTGTAGTGAAACAAGAATGAGGGATAATTTCTCCGTTTAATTTCATTCTTAATGGGTGGTTGGCAAGTATAATCACAGGCTTTTAAGCTTTGGATAGGTATTTCTGCCCACGTAACATCTGGATGAGTTCTAACTCATCTCCCTTGAATTATACAGCAACCACAAGGCTTATTAAGGGATTTGTATAACAGGGGTAGGAGGAATACTGGAGTTCCGGAGGATGGGATAGGTGTCAGAGAGGAAACAGAAGCAGTGCTTGGCAGGCATTTCTTCATGTGCATGACCTTTGACCTTTTTGGTTAGAATAATCAAGGGTAATCACAGGAGCCCAGTTCTTTGCGAAAAGTGTTGTTCCTACAGAACTTCATTTAATAAAAGGTTCTGATTCCTTCTAACCCCACAGTGTAAGACACATACCACATTGTTTGTAATTTGCACTAGGTCAGGATGGTTTAGAAATGTATATCCTCAAAGGCTGGGATCCAACCAGCAACTTTGGACATATTGGAGTCCATAAGGATTCACTATGATTTACTCTGTGTTTGGACACCAGATCCCTGTATCCAGTTCTCTCTCTCACTGAGTCTGCGTCTTTACTTTCCCCAATAAAATGTTTTGTGCATCTTGGGGAATGCACAAAACTCAACCACCGTTGCACAGTAGCATTCAATTTAGCCCTGCAAAGGTGGGCTTTGGCTTCCTCCATGTGGCTCCCCCAAAGGCTAGTAAAGCTTTCCATCATGTGCTATGGCCTGGTTTGCATATATTGCAAAACCATGGTATGGGTTGTTGTGATGTGTGAACATAGATACACTAACAAAAACCATGGTTTGTTGTTTGGTGGTGAACTCTGGGTTGTTCAAACCATGGATATATTATATGTGCTGCAAAGACATTTGGAGTACATGGAGCAAGTAGTCAGAGGAGGAAGAAAACAAACAACCCAGGGACTGAGAGGGGAAAAAACAAAACAAAATAGTGGTTTGTTAGCTGGAGTTCCTCATATGCACTATTCCATCACTTGAGCATTCATTTCATGTTTTCTCCCCAAAATCTCATATGCAGAGAGAGTCTTGCTTCTTCCAGGTGTACCTCATATTCCAGTGAGACACTGTTTCTCTATCTCTAGCCAGAAATACAAAGCATTTAAACCCACAGCCCTCCCTGAGATTCTGACTTGAATTTATCTTAGCAATATGGTATGACTTGCATTCCAGGTGCTAAGAATATCAGTTGTCCATCTGTGGAAACAAACAACTTTTGCTATTAAGTTATACAAAAGCTTATGGAGAAAGTTATCTACTCAGTTTGCATGATAATACTACATTTACTAGTGGTATGCACAGGACCAGAAAAAATTCCAGGCATATGGTCACAACTCCATGAACTTGGACATTGGCACACATGGATCTGAAATATTTTCCAACTTGGAGTGAAATCTCATTTATTTGTAAGTAGTAGAAAAATCTTCCTTGTATGGGAATAAAAAAGTCAAAGCACCAACAAGTGGTTGTCTGTATCCTTCCATTTCCAATAATTTCTCTCTTCCTTATTCTATTTTTCTTCTATATAAGTTTAACATGTATTGTTCCCTTTCTCCTAAAGTGTTTACACCACAGTATAATGTGTTTCTGTGAATAATGTGTTTCTGTGAGTTTAACAGACTGGAAATTCTGGTGTGGCATTCAAGAAACCCATAAACTCAGTTATTTTCTGTTCTCTGTTTTCCACTGGCCATTTTGTTTTGAAAAACTTTAATCATAGATAAGAAAAGAAACCAACTTTGATTTACATGGTTCAAGTAATGGAGAATTCATCCAGAATGTTACAGTGATTAATCATACTTATTGTGAAGTTTTCCTCCTTTATTCTAGCTTGAAATCTTTCAGATGTTCCCTCACTGCTTCACACACATACATAGCAGCTTTTTCTTCCAGTGCATGGGGCTAATATGCAATTATCTTGGGCAAATTAGGGACAGCAAGAAATGCACTTTAGAATCAACTCATTTTGCTGGAGTCTTATGAAGAACATTCCCTAGTTTTACAATGGTCTGTTCTGTACTAGTTCAAATTGTATTCTGCAAAGAATGGGATTGTGTGATGATTTTTCTTTTTTGGAACAGCAGAAACTGACACATAAAATATTTAAAAATTCTGTCCAGAACTATTGGCAGGACAGCTGCTGCAAATAACAGAAAAGACAGCAGAATGCTACGTGGGGTCTGATGTACAGAAGAGCTGGCTGAATCCACTCATGCATCAGCCAATCTTCATTTCAGTTTGTCCTTGGTTCTGTTTCTGAAACTGTAAAACTGAATTTACTAACTTGCCATGGGATTTGTTTACGTAAAGTAAATTGGTAAGTGTTTGCTGCCCAAGCTGTATTTGTACCCAGCAGAGGCTGGTGGCTCCAATTTCATTAGGCTAGTATGTTCTATCTGGGCAGTCATGGAACTTTTTAAGGAGCTATCCATGGTGCTGAACCTCCTTTGAAGATAGGCTTCAGCACTGTGATGAGCTTCTTTGAAGTTCAGGCTACAGTCCAGAGTGGATGAACGTCCTCATTGATATTGGAGCTACCATTTTCTACTGTTTGTACCTCTGTCCCAGTGTAGCAGGAGTAAGAGCATGGAAAGTTCTAGGAGTGTTGCTGCAGAAGAGAGAACTCTTCCGTGGAACAGACTACAACACAAGATGTCATCTTTGCCAGACCACTACCCTATTGTCTGATTATTTCATAGAATCACAGAGCTGGAATGGTCTTACAAACTATGATTGGAGGATGGTTAATAATTACCAGTTACCAATAATAATGGCTGTGGCCACCATGTTGGGAGAAGGAATGTCAGACAGTTGTACAGACCACCTCAAGAAGGGACAGGTGAAGGATTATGGATGCTCCAGTGCATCTCACTCTTCTTCTCCTACCTTGCTTCTGAACTTGGAGCCAACTTCCATGGGGTGGGGAAAGAGGAAGGCACAGAGAGTCAGACCTGAGAGAAGATTGACACTCCCCTCAAAATGTTGGAGTAGTGGAGAAAAGGCCTGGGGGAAGAGCCCCATGTTGTTGCCTCAGGTGGGCTTTGAGGGAGGGAACTGAGCCAACCCCTGAGAGGCAAGCTGTGTGGGTCAGTTTATTAGATTCAGGGGGATTGGGAAGGGAAGGGGATTCTATGTCCACACGACAATCCCCTTCACTGTATCCCCAACTTGAAATGATGTAGAATTGAAGGTCTGATGCAATATTATTCTGGTAGAACTGGTTTGGAAAAGAGATTCTTTTACCTGCTCATGTATTACAACTCCGTATATCCCTTGAATGATTGTGAAGACAAAACTATAAACACAAGACCTGTCTTCCATGTTGATTACTATCTGTATCCTGCCTAGCAGAATGGGATACAAAATGAACATGAAAAGAGATTTCATCAGAGTAAAAACTTGCTATAATGAGGAGAACCTCATCACAAATCTGGGTGCATCCATGAACTATGACAAACTTTGTGATGAAGTGAAAGATACATGCAATTTACAGCAGGAACAACCAATTACCCTTAAGTGGATTGATAATGGAGGTGATCCATGTACCATTTCATCTCAGTTGGAATAGGAAGAAGCATTCTGCTTGTATTGCCAATGCAGAGATGGAGGGTTCATCATTCATTGCAAGTAATCTGCCTCCTGATAACTTTGTTTCAACTTTTCGGGGGAATGCAACCATTTAGCAGACCTTTTTGTCTAGTATCCCTACCAATATCCAATTTTACTATCAGACACTTGGGACAAGAAGCCCGTTTCTGCTTTTTCCTCTTTCTGAAATACTGCTTAAATCTCTCTGAGTTCCTATTCTCCTCCCACCCATCCCAGCTACCTGTACTAGTTCTGTTTTCTGCACAAACGTCAAATTCTGATCCTTATTTAGTGCTCTTCATAACCCTGTCAACATGCAGCTGGCAAGGTCTGTAAGCTATACTGGAGCCACTGGAGATGTGCAGCTAAAGCATTCACATGATAGAAATAGGTCTTGTGAGTTGGGCTGTGTCCTGCTGAGTGTACTTGTTAGCTTTGCCATTGTCTTGGTGCACAAGCTCCTCTCTTTCTTGTTTTATTTTTCCCTCTTAGGCATGTGTGCCTGGAAAAGCTCTTCTTTCTGAGATTTTATATTCTATTTTTATCATTTGTTTTATGGACTGTGTAAACCATCCAGAGAGTTTTGGCTGTAGGGCAGTATGGAAATGAAAGAAATAGTAATAACTCATAGTGAAGTGTTAAGCACCCTATGCATCCCAATTGTATGCTGGATGAATTTGCATAATTATCTTTGCTAGCACACCTTGTTGTGATGTCCAGAACTGGGTAAGAAACCACCCAGTGAATCTTAGAGGCCTTGGGTTCTGGCTGGCTTGCTAACTATCCCAACCACCCAACTTTGTTGGGTTCAGATGCTAACAAAGCTGTGCCAGCAAGGGTAATTATGCCAATCCCACCAGCACACACAGGATGCTTAACAAGGCTGTGTAGATTGTTAAACATCCTCTGCTTGTGTGAACTGGCCCACAGTCTCATGAACCCCCTCCTTGAAGAGGCTTATTCAAATCTCTCAATGTGTATCCAAACATACTTAAACTATTAAAGGAAGGTTGTTCTGCATAATCCCTAGGCAGCTCACCCAAGTGGGGAAGTGCTTTTAATAATGACCCAAAAGATGTTCAATGAGCTTAAATAGCAAGCACCACGTATAAAGCCAGGTCCAGCCCAACCTAGCATTTACCTCCAAAGAAGATGGTGGGTTATGTTTTTTCTGCCTGTCCCAGCTCCTCCACAGGAAAAGGAGAACATGTTAAAGGCTATGTTTCAGGAATCAGGCCCATTACTGGACTCAACATGGGATCATTTTGATGAAGATTTTGTTGAAGTTTCATGGTAAGGGGAAAACAGTACGGGAGTGCCATGAGGCACCTTCAGAGACTGCATACCAAAGATAATCTGGGAATCAGGATTAGGGGAATTGTCATGTCGCCTTCCTGAGACATCTGTCTAGCCATTGTTACAAGGCAAAATGCTGCATCTGACTGGCCATGAGTCTGATTCAGTGTGGCAATTGCAATAGATTTCACATATACAAATTAAGTTGCTAGGAGTATTCACGCAAGTGACAGCTCTTGTTTCAGTGCTGAGAGCTTCACTAGAGGACCTCACACTTTCCTCTAACCTCAGTTATGTAAATGCTTGAAAAGCATTTACATAATAAATAGCTCCTGTTGCTAATAGGACTTGCCAGTGTAATTTTCTAGATACTTTTTTTGGCCTTGCTCTCCTGTTCTCCCCTCTCCCCCCGAAAAAAAAATTCCCCCCTCAACCTGGACCAAGCCCATGTCCTCATGTGGCTCGTGCCTGAAGTGAACTAGAGCGTATTGAACAATTGCAGCCATGGGGCTGCAGTGCACACATGACGCGGCTTGCCTGCCTCAGCAATGGCTTCCCCACTGAGGAGCACTGACCTTGCCTCCTTTTGCATGGCAGAGCCTTCCTAGACTGCATAGTGCTGCTGTTTCCCAACTGTGGGAAATATTTTCAGTTGCAATAACAGGATGTCAGTCTATCTTTATTCAGCTTAAAAATGTATCTAGTTTTTGGCAGAGCCAGTAACAAAAGTTGGCATGGTTGGGCATTGACCAATGGCCCACACATCCCTGAAGGGTCCCGCTGACAAGAAACCTCTGGACTTGTTCCTCTCCTCACGATTGAAACCTGCTTGTTCTGCTGCCCTTACTCTGGCCCAGACAACAATGGTGGGAAGGAGGTGGAGCAGGAGAGGCTACTGCCTCTCTGCCTGTCAATCAAACAGGTGGTACCATTGGTGAGAGAGGATGAAGAGCAGGAGCAGCTGGCAGCAATAGCTGTGAGAAGGTAGACTCAATGAGGGAGGGGATCTACCAACGGTCCAATACCTTCATAAAGGTGGAGCTGGCACTGTACACGCCTAATACTTTTCTCTAGTCTTCCACAAATTTTTATAAGGTAATTTATGTGTAATTTTCCTTAGTCTTTAGTTAAAACTTCCCCACCTGGCTCAACTACCATCGGCCCATGTCTGTCTCAAAAAAAGAGAATGGCACCTGAAGTAAGAGGTCACCCATCCTCCACCCACCTGCACTCATCTTCCCTGACCTCACCTTGCTCTTGAATGTGATTGTCTTTCTGAAACTTGACCTTTGGCTGTGGTCTTGGACTAAGTGTGCTTGCATCTATTGTCCACCTGGCTTTGACCCTGAACTGTTTAATAAACAAGCTCTTGCTTCTGGCTCTCTGAACTTGTTGCCAGATTCTACCTTGCACCTGCACCCTGGTCCTGGCGTTCAAACTTGGTTGTCTGCTTCACACACCACAGAACTTACAAATATCCTGAAATAGCAGGTACCAAAAGGTACAGGTGCTTTGAGTTCAAAACATTCTAGAAGAAAGAGAAATCATAAATGTGGCATGTGTACCCTTCAAATGTGAAAGGGAAACCTGCAATATAATTCCTAATTCCTAAATAATATTATTGATCAACAAAAGTACTTCTGTTAATCTATGAAGGTATCTAAAAATGATTCAGCCTATTGCTAGTGACAATGATAATAATCCCTCTTTGCAGCCTAGCAACAAGTAAAATATAACCAGCTATAAAATCAATATATGTTTAAAATAAAAAATTGTAAACAGAAACATTAGACAAGCACATGGTACCTTAATGCAGATTAATGGATATCCTGTATTTACCCAGCAGTAGGCCTGAAATCTTTGCATGAAGCTTTAACTTACAAAATCTGTTATGTATTTGCCCAGGAGAAACAGTAGAGACCTTATGGATTCAAAGGACTATCTTAACGCTACGTTGACGACATTAGTCACATTCTATAAGCAGATCTGTTCTTTCTTGAGCCCCAAGGCTACAAATTTGATTCCTTGCCTGCTGTGTGTTATTTCTTTCAGGGTTTAGCAATGGTCCTTCCAAGCCCTACTTCTGAATGATTAACAGACCTATCCCAATGTTGGATAGATCTAGGAGCCATGATATCAAAATGGAATCTCCTTTTGAAAAGGCAGCGTACCTGAGTACTAGATGCTGAGTACAGACAACAAGGGAAAGCGCCTTGATTCTCTGCTTGTAGGCATTCCAGAAGCACCTGATTGACCTCAGTGAGAAACAAAATGCTGCTCTAGAGGGACTTGCTAGATTGATCCATTTGTGTTTCCTGCATAATATCACCTGGAGCAACTGCCACCAAACCATTGAGCTAGAAATGTGCATTTCTAAGCAAATAGTATTTTAGACTAATCAGAAAGCAATAATTCTCCAAAGAGCACTGTGAAATAACTTTCTGCACATGACAGAGCTTTCACCTGCCCATTGGTTTTTGCTTTTGCAGAATCCTTCTTTTCTGCCTTCCTCCCCCCGCCTTTTTTTGAGAGAGCACGAATTCTAAATCCAAAATCTTTACAAGCCTGACCGTGTGACCTTGTTTTTAAAAAATTTGCAGTGCACTGAATGAAACAATCTTTTATTACTTTTCTGGACAGTTTCAATTACTGACGTGGAATTTGCAATTATTTCCATGCTTTGATCAAGATGGATTATGTTGCATAAATTCATTCCAATTTGCAATAACATAATTACATCTTGAGCCAGCAAGGATCTCATGGACACAAAGAGAAAATCTTTGCCACACAGCTTGAATTTGATCCCTGGGGAAGGTTTCATGCAGCTTACAATCCCAGGATTTGACTATGTCTTAAGATGCAGCTAAAAAGAAACTTTGGAGACCTAAAAAATTAAGTTTAGCCATTCAGGCTAAGCAACTTTGTTTTTTAATTTTTAAATTATTTTTCTGTACTAATTGTTACAGTTATCTCAAGCATTGACTACTCTTCTAAAAATGGATGAAAACTCAAAACGTAATTCTTTCTTCTAATTTTCCATACCCCATTTTATACTCACCAAGTCAGCATGTCTTAAAGTCTCACTACTGTTTCTATTCCCCACATAATGAAAGGCTTTCAGATCAAGGTCATTCTAAGGTAGTTCTGAAATGGCTTGATTTAAACATGTAATCCGCCAGCTCCCTTGAGTTTATGGCATAACTATTTATTATATTCATTTGAAATATTTATAGTTTCAAGGCCAGCAAAGACATTTTGCTTTCTGATGCAAAGGGAAGTTGGTCCCTGTCCCAAACCATGAAGCAGAAGCCTATTAGTTTGGCAGTTGTCTCTTACTTCAACACTGGAGATGGGGTAGCATCCATCAGCAGACCTGAGGGCAGGAGGCCAGCATGTATGGTGGAAGGCAACATCTGTTGCCTTAAGGGGCTTTCTTATTCTGATAGGACTAGCCTGGTATATATCATCCTTCCCCTGAGTAATTTACAAAACAACAAAAAATAAAACATTAATAGTAGCATCTTCAAAAGCGGCAACGTTAAATTACATTAAAAGCTCAGAGTGAAAGAAAAACAATGTTGCTACCAGGCATCAAAAAGACTATCTCTGATCGTCACTCGCTTTGTTTTACATGTTGCGGCACCTAGAGGAGAGCCTCCAAACACAAAATTCTTGAACCAAATATCCAAATAAAGAAATCTTGCCTAATTAAAAGTTAATCTTGACTAATACCTAAGGTAGGGACGGGGTAAGGGAGTGTATTCAAGTCCTTTTCCCAACATCTTTGTCCCCCATGGCTGCCTTAAAGAGCTTCATGCGCTGAATGCAAGTTCTGAAGTGGGTTCAGTTGAAGGCATTTTCACTGCTGCTGGGATTTATATGTGGAGAACTCTATGGACTGAATCAGGGTTGGTGCCACCCCCCAGTGGCTCCTCACTACAGCAGACGCACCCCTCTTCACCGCTCCTCTGCTACCACTCAAAGCAGCAACTGATCGTTTCAGAGCACTATGACAGCAAATACAATGTGAAGAGGTGGTTGTTCTGTTTGGAAAAGGAGTGGCCTGAGCTCTCTGAATGACTTTCTTTCTCCAGCAGGGCCGGCAAGACTAGGAGGGCAAGGAAGAGGAGTTGCAGCCGAACCCTGACAACAGCTAAGGTGCAGGGTCAACCTTGGGCAAGAGAGGGCTGGCCCTTTTGGGCTTCTAGGGCTTCTTCAGCCTCTGGACCTTCAGCAGATGCCTATCCATGCTGACATCTAACACAGGCACTGGATCAAAAAAAAAAAAAAAAGAGTTTGATTCGGTTGAAGTTCCTGTGATTGGAAACCTTGACTGCTTATCAGGATTTCCAATCACAGGAGTGTTGTAAATGCATTCCATTGAAACAGCTTACAAAGCCCTCTTGGCACTGTCGCATCAAGAGCAATTTGATGTGAAGGGATCTTGGGGCACCTGTGCACACCCACACACATTCTCCTACCAACTTTAGCCTTACATATGTGCCAACAAATGCTTGCATACAGCTAGTTTCTTCCCCAGCTTGGAATCCTGATTTTAACAATATGGATTGGGCACAACAGGGAGGGAAATGGTGCAACAGGAAACCTTTAAATGGTAGGATGAAAAAAGAGAATTAAGATGGTTTAAAATAACTGAATTTATGAAATGAAAGGGTCCTTGTTGTAGGTAATCCAGGCCAGCTCCCTGCTTAGTACAAGAAACTTGCAACTGCAACAGCAGTGGGTGACCTGCAGCCTTTGACACCCCTATTGTGTTTCCCGCCAAAAGTGATGCTTACATGTAAATTGGTGGCAAACTGCGAGGGCATTTCAAAACCTTCAAGTTCTGCTTTTTTCAGGCTTCTGTGCACTGTGCAGTCTCAACTAGCTAAAAGGAAAGATGGTTTCTCAGTGGGAGGTGGGTGGACTAGATTACTTTCAAGGTCTCTCACATCATTCTGCATGGATAGGTTTGCTTCTCAGTTGGGTTCCAATGTGGAATGGTAGTTTCCGTTGCATAAACCCCATGTTCCCATTCCATAGAACAAGCAAGTCTGAGGCTTTCGTCCAGCATTCTGCTTCTGACAGCCATGCACTGATAGGGTGGTCGAACTGCAACAAGCTACAACACAGGACATCATACCATATCCATATTGCCTAAATCACGTGTCTGTGAAAGGTGTGCCCCAAGCAGTTTCCTAGAACTTTGGAACTGAAGTGGATGTGTAAAGCCTTTAATGCAGCATGTTAAAATGTACTGGTTTTTTGTTCATTGAATTAATTATCAGTCCGGTGGCAGTTTGCTTCTGCAAGATACATCAAAGGATACCTTGCAGTCTATCTCACAGTGTAGGAGGTGCAGACTTTCATTTATCACAGGCTGCGTCTTTCACTTGCAGTGGGCAACATGACAAAGATCAATTGGAAAGCCTATCTAAGGTATTTGGAAAGTTGTGAAATTGTCATCAGATTCACAGTGACCGCTTAGGAAGAATTTCTTGTAGGGTGGATCATCATAATGATAATGGCTGAGCTACTACAAGAGGACCTGCATGCAGAAGCAGGTTTATGCACCTCCTGGTGTTATGCAAGTAGCGTAACACTGAAGGAGCGCTTATGTCCATATATGCCTGCCCGCCCCCTGAGATCAGTGGGAGAGGCTGTTCTTTGGGAACCTTCTGTGAAGGAAATTAGGAAGATAGGTACTCGGAGGAAGGCTTTCTCTGTGGTGGCGCCCAATCTATGGAATTGGGTCCGCCTGGCGCCGTCGTTATTTGTTTTTCAGCACCAGGCAAAGACCTTTTTATTCAAGCATCATTTTAATTGTTAATGTTATTTTTATTTTAAAGTTTTTTGGCCAGGGTGACTTATTTTATACAGTTACGTGTATTTTATATTGTTATTTATGTATTTTAATTTATTTATTTGTAAGCCGCCCCGAGGCTTCAGCAAATGGGGCAGCCTAGAAATTTTCTAAATAAATAAATGAATAAATAAATGGGAATCTGAAATGGCTGGATGCATGTCATATAGAGAGCCAGTGTGGCGTAGTGGTTAAGAGCATGGGACTGGAACTCAGATGAGCTGGGTTCTAGTCCCCACTCAGCCATGGAGCCAACTGGGTGACTTTGGGCCAGTCACAGACTCTTAGTCCAACCTACCTCACAGGGTTGTTGTTGTGGGGATAAGATGGAGGAGGAGATGTAAGCTGCCTTGAGCCCTTTGTAGGAAAAAGGCAGGATATAAATCGAAAAATAATAAATAAATAAATATAGAGCGGAATGCAAAGCCCCACCCAACACCCTTGTCAACTGGGCATGACTGCTCAGAAGTCAAAAGTGGGCAGTTGATTGAGCCTATCCAGAAAGTTTATTATAGTAAAATAATCACACAAATGCTTTATGGGGCTGAAATTTTGAGGACTGACAGCACTACTGTTAATGTTCTGGAAACAGTACAGAACAACTTCTTTAGCAGACTCAATTGTCTTTTTCCTCACAACCCTTTTTGTGCACAGAATCAGGACAGCCATCAGCTAGGACAAGAATAGGCTGTGCTCAGTTGTGGTATTGTAAACGAATTGCGCTTCTCCTCAACTAAAGCTTTCCAGCTTTGTTCCATTTGGAAATGAATGAAAACCATATCTGGAAGTTAACACTGCATAATTTGGCATGTAGCTATTATATTTATGGTTTGAGTATTATCTTTGCTCTGAATAAGAGGCAATTAAGAGATTGGTTAGTTTGGATAGACTCTATAAAAGAGCTGCAACTAATTAAAAAACCAAAATTCTCACAGTGTTTTTTTCTTTGAAAACAGAACATTACTAAGCTAACTGTCCAGATCCTCTTTAAGAAATGCCTTTACTGAGTTGTGATTTCATGTTATACCAACTGTAGTTCTGCATGAGTGATATCAAAGGTGACTTTTGAACACAGATTATGTATTTGTAGTTTATATCAAATTGAAGACATCATTCATGTTAATTTATCTTCTATATACAGATCCAGAGAGAAATTCTTCAAACCCTTACTATCATATGGATACAGGAAAGCCTTGGCAGAAACAATTCATTTCATTTAAATGATAATAATAGTTATGTGACACAAAGTTACTTTGCTTTGGCAGCAAAAATGATCAGGAAGAGAATTAGACAAAATTGCTATAAACTGCATTGGAGATTCACAGTTAAATGAAAGATGTATAGTATATTTTAATTTATTTACATTTAATATTGTTGACATTCTTTTTATGTCCATTCATTTGATGTGTTTGTCATGGTCTTTGGCTAGTACAATAAACATTTTTAAACGCTATGAATTAAGTCCTATTGAGTTAATGGAACTTACTTCCAGGAAAATATGTACAGGATTTCAGCCTAGACCCAGACTGGAGCCATTTATTTATTTAACACAAGTGAGTAACTTAAGGCCCTCCTGATGTTTTGGTCCACATTTCTCATCATCCCTAGCCTGCATGGCCAGTGGTGAAAGGTGATTTAATATTTCTTATTAAAAGAAACATTTTAATATATTTTAACTGTGAGATGATTTATTTATATTTTATATGATGTTCAGCCAGTGTGGAATAGTTAACTTATTTTATTCTGAAATAATGTTGCAAGCTGTCCAGAGACAGAAGTAATGGATGGTATACAAATTTGATAAATAAATAAAATAACTTAAATTAATAAGGTGGTGGAAGTTGCAGGGGAAAATATTTGGAGTCCCTACTGCTGTGTTTGGTGGCATTTATTCCCTAACAAAGGTGTTTCAGGTTCTAGCCTAAGGGACTGAATTTAACACAGAACATAAAGTTGACAGGCCTTACTTGCAGAAAGTAGGGAAGAGAGTGATACCCAATATGGAAACAAGAGAAAATAGAAAGGAAATGTTCAAGATGCAAATGTTTGGGAAGCAAGATTGCTTAAATGCGGTTACAGTCTGGGGCAATGTTTATATATCAGGTTTATTTTGGGATACTGAAAGGAATGCTAGGTGTAATCCAAGATAATTAAGTGGCATCTAAGAATCAAATTATTTGTTTGATTAACAGTGGGTGAAAGTTGCAGGTGACAGATCTAGGTGATGTGACTTTCCAACAGTGGTGTGATACATTAAGTGCACAAACCTGGATTGTTTAAGTATGCCCTTATCTCTGTGACAAGTACCCAGTGACCTGGAATTAGTTGCTATAACCATGGTAACAAATAGGTGATGAAGAAAAATTACTGCTATTACCACAAACATAGGGGCTAAAATAAATAGAAATTACCAATTGTTTTCCTTCAGAAGAAATAGAGAAGGTTATTATTAACTCTCTTAATTGGTCATTTAAATAGACTGTATGTTTAATAGCCAGCTAGATATTCACAATGCAAATAGGATTGCTTTTGATTGGCAGGCTCCTGTGAATAGCTTGACTGAAGAAAAGATGTGAGACTGATTGAACACCCACGTAGAGCTGTAATGTGCTCTGTGTGGGGCTGTCATTGAAAAGTGTTCATAAATTTCAGACAGGCGAAATGTGGTGGACGGATGGATTTCTGGAGTTTGCCTTCAGTTTTGATTCCTTTGCTTCCTGTTCATTTCTGGCTGAGATTTAAAGTTCTGGTTCTTACCTACAAAGTCCTAAAGACTTGGGACCAGGATATTTGAAGGACTGCATCCTACCACATAATTCTTCCTGTTCACTATGCTCCACATCAGAGGCCCTGCTATATGTACCACCAGTTTCAGAGATGTGGTTGTTAGGATTTTGACAGGGATGAAAGGATGATCTGAATCAAGCTAGCAGGAGGGAATTGGCACATAGACAAAAGAGCAGTACCCTTGCTCAAAGACCTCATGAATATTAACTAACACACCCTGCATAGAAAATAAGCTCATTATAATGCACATGGGACAAAGTGGGAGGGAAGAACAGGTATTGGAGTGACATGGAATAGGCACACAGAAAGACTGTAACCACACAGTACCTTGGCCAATGAGGGAGAGGAGGGAAAAACAAATGGGGAAAGGGCATTAGTTTTACAAAGAAATTGTTACTATGACCATCAAGTCACCTCTGATTCTGGGGACCCTATGAATGAATGCCACCCAAAATGTACTGTCCTTGACAACCTTACTCAGCTCTTGTAAAGAGAAGGCTTCCTTTATGGAATCAATCCAGCTCATAGTTGGTCTTTCTCTTCTCCCATCGTCAACTTCCCTTAGTGTTGTTGTGCTCTCCAGTGAGTCTTGTCTTCTCATGATGCGCCCACAGAATGACAGATTGAGTTTTGCCTTTATTGTTCCAGGGCAAGTTCTGGTCTGATTTGATCTAGGACCCAGTTGTTCATCTGTCTGTCATTCCAGGGTATTTGCGAAACTGTCCTTCAGCCCCATGTTTCAAAAACATCAATTTTCTTCCCATCAGTTTTCTTCATTATCCAGCTTTCACACTCATACATAGTAATTAGAAGTAGAAGAGTGTGGATGATCTGGGCCTTGGTTTCCGGTGAAATATCCTTAGATTTGATTATTTTTCTAGTTCCTTTGCAACTGTCATTTCAAGTCTCAAATGTCTTTGAATTTCTTGGCTGCAGCCTCCATTTGAATTGAAGGCTGAACCAAGGTATGCAAAATCTTTCACAACTTCAACTACTTCAATCACACACACCTTAAAACTGTGTAATTTTACTATAGGTATGATTTTATTTTCTTCTTTCACTTTCCTTATGAGTTGTTGCAATTCATTGCTGTTTATGTCAGTGATATCTTATTTGCTATATATTTTAAATTACTGATGTCTCTTCCTCCAGTTTTCACACCTTTCACACTAGCTTCAGATTCCTCAGAAATGTTATTGAAGTTGTATATTGGCACTAGGCATCTGTTAGTGCTCTTTTTCAGCTTTACTCTGATTTTTTGATATTAAGACTTTGTCACTACTGTAATATGCTCCTGGTCTTGCTTTGATAGCAAGAATACAGCCTCAACATCTCCTGACTCCAGTGGCATAGCCTATTTCATTTCTGTACTGGTCATCTGGGGATGTTAATATATACAGTCTTCTGATTGGTTGCCTGAAGTATGTATCCACAATAAACAAATGGTTGACTTTCAAGCTTAATGGGAATTGTAGATCATTTTCCTTTGTAAACACGCATAGGATTACATTCATATTTTATTTAATTTCTCAATTGTTAAAGCAAAAGGACTATCAACAGTAACATGGTAGAAAGTACAATAAAACTTAAAATATATGCCTTTGGAAAGTGTCTTTCTTTAACATCCACACAAATTAATACAACTATGTGCTTTTAGTCTATGGATTAGTTGAGGAGTTTGTGAAATCAAATTTCTATATATAAACACAACATTTTCCTGTTCAAGCAACTTTTCTCCCAGTTGGACCCCAAAATTACATCTTCTTTCTCCTGCTGTGTAATTCTACAGTTCTTCCTCTCTATCAGTGGCATGGGAGTTTGCCATGTTTAACGCAAGCTATGTCTGATTACTATAGTCTGATTACTATTATTCCACTGGAAGCAGAAGTAGCAAATAAATAGGGGCAGATTCTTATGGCACACTATGCACCCTGCAAAAAAGTCAAGTGGTGTGGTTTTTCACAGAACAACCTGCTATGCCCCGGAAAGATGATCAGACCCACCATGTCTGGTTCTCCCTGTGCTTCCTTCTTAGCTCTCCAGCCTATATGCCTGCCTATACAGCTTCACAGTAGAAGCTGCCTTGAATCTCACACTTCTTATTTGTTTCATTTTTATGCTGCCCAATAGCTGAGGCTCTCTGAACAGTTAACAAAAGTTTAATAAACCAAGCAAATAAAAACCAGCACCAATCCACAAAACCCAAGGAATTTCAGTTACACAGATCCTTTGTCATTTTTGGATTTAAATTAAATCAAAATTTTAATCAGTCTCAAACATGTGTAATTGGGATTGAATGTCTAGCTCCAGAAAATTGTACAAATGTGTTTGTGGTTCTGTTGTTGTGCTGTTCATTTCAAGTGAGTAGTATTTCAAAAATAAAAACAGAACCGTTGAAGGCTGGCTGGCTGGGCTGGGCCCCTATGCAACTACATATAATTACTGCTGTCCCAGATCAGTGTATACGTAAATGGATTTTTTAAAATCTATTCGCATTGAGAAGCAGACACACACTGAATGGCTGGAAAATAAATGGATGGGAAGTTTGTGCACACACAGCAACAGAGCGAATTTAAATTTATGCAGAATTGCGTTTATTTCCTGCTCATTCATTTTGTGCACATTTTCTCTTATGGTTCTTTCCATGCCATTCAGTAATCATAGCAATAAGTGCTCTGAGAATGAATTGTGAAATGGAGTGAGGCAAGATCTCCTTTTTCTGGAATAACTGGAGACAGAAGACACTGAGTAATGCCAGTTTAACACTTAACGACAAGAGGATCAGATTGATAAAGGAGGGAGATTGTTCCCTGTTCTTTTGGTACACCTACTTCTGTCACTTTCCCGCTCATTGCTCCCTTTCAATTGAGAACTCAGCATGTAGTCCGTGGAAACTATGTGTAAATTAGCCTATATTCTCATTTTGTGGCTTTCCGTGTATGTTACTCACTCCACTTCCCTGCTCCCTTTGGCAGCTGAAGCATTCAAGGAAATTGATCAGGAAAGATACACATGTCAGACATTAAAAGCAGATTTGTGAAAGAAAATGAAACAAGGGATTACGAAATGCACTTACATAATTTTCTAGGGCCGGACAAAATAATTCAAAAGGATGGTGAACCAATGGCAGCTGTTCTGAAATGCCACTTGGGCATCACTGGGGAGATTGTCACTCATGGACGAAAGGATGAAATTGTAAAGGCTGGCAGGGGGTTTTGCAACTCTTGCAGAATTCCCACAAGCCATGAGGAAATTGTTCTCTCAGATTCAGACAACACAAAAGCTGACTGTGGATTGAACAACTCTTAGAACTTACTATGGATTGTCAGAGTAGCCTGGTAGCAAAAAAAAAAAAAAAATGCTATGCTGTGAAAAGCAGTCCAGCGTTGGACAACATTGCAACCCACAAGAGGTTATTGTGTCATGCAAACCAGATCCTATTTAGTGGTAACTGAAAACAAGTGGCTTGCAAACCTATTATTATTCCCTTTTGTTTTCGCTAAGGACAGTGGAAGAGACACAGTTCATAAACATGATGTTCTGACTAAGCAGGGTTAGGCCTGGTCAGAAGTGGGATGGGTGACTTAAGTGTATGATTCTGTGATTATTGCTGTAGACTGCCCAGAGAGCTCTGGCTATGGTCAGTATAAAATGTAATGATGATGATGATGATGGCAGTAATTTTAATTTTGGTTACAACCTATATGATGTTATAACAACAGGTTTTCTTATATTCCAGGGGAAGTACAGCAATCCTCTATAACAGAAACTTTCTCTGTATTTAGTGTTAAGCTCATCACAATGACTAGGACAGCTTCTGTGTCAATGCCATGATCCCACATTCTGATTAATTATGGTCATATGGTTGTTTATCATTAGCCAGTTCCACTTGTGGAACTCTTAACAGTTTGAAAGTTCACAAGTTGTACTTTTATGATTTCATGAAATGGGATATCAGTATTTAGCTTGAACATGGATCAACAGATTAAATATTGTAAGCATTTTCCAAGAACAAAGTACCTCAATGGTATGTAGGTTCGTTTCTGGTATAGACCCATGGAATTCTTAAGTTAGGACTGCAATCAGACACTTTTTAATACTTTACTTCAAAATCATTTGCATTATTAAATAAGATACTACAGCACTGGCCAAAGTTCCTAAGTTTCACTAATCTCTTCTCTTGTTAGGAGAGATTAAAACTTGATTTTACTGAAATGACATTTCTGAGCATGAGTAAAATTGTGTGTATGGAACCAAGGTGAGGACCAATATTGTATGTATGTATGTATGTATGTATGTATGTATGTATTTATTTATTTATTAAAACATATTCTGACCTCCCAAGAGCAGATGGCATGCCCTCAGCTTCCCAGGCTCTGGATATCCTGGCTACTTTTCTGCAAAATGGAACTTCAGCTCAGCATATCGCCAATATATCATTCATGTTCTCCTGAAGCCCCCAGATATGATTTGGAGCATAATATTCTTGAATATGAATACTTCATTTTCTTGTCAGCACAGTGGAGCTCACATTTCCATAAGTTCTCAAAACAGGATAACATCTGCTTTTCTTCTGCAAGTTTATTTACTTTTCAGAATATACAATGTCATCATTACTTATTTACATAAGAACGATACTCCGTGTAAGCAGATATCCGTTCGTTCTTCTTATCTGAAGCTTTTTCCTGATTTGTAGATAGGAAAATGGTGCACCCTGATTTGCCCATGGTCTTATAATAAGAACAGGCTTAGAAGACTGAGAAGTTGTGACATAGCTGTCCAAACGCCTCTTGTGCCATGCTAGAATCTGATCTTGTTATATCTTTATGATCTTTATGAAACTCATAAGGTTATGAGAGCAATATGCCTATGACAAACATTGGCAACTTCACATTGGCTGGCACTGGAAGTAGGTGGGTCATGGGTATGTCATGGATAATCTTTCTTGGGTAGTTGCTGGCAATCAGTTTCCATGGCCACCATAGCCATGCTTTTCATCCATCCTTTTTCTTTTCCTGGTGCATGTCCTTCCCATTCATGGCCAGTGGGTTTTGAATGCAGAACATTTACTGAGGGGACAAATCAATGGATAGTTTCCCAGGCTGATGTCTGGTTCTGAGTATCCTCTGCCTTAGCAGTAGTATTTGACTTGGCATGGGCTGTAGCAATGAATTTGCCTGGGGCTAGTTCAGCCCCAGAGAAACAATCAAAATATTTTACACATCAAGCGGAAGGTTTCAGGATACTGGACTATAGAGCTCAATTCCCTCCTGCATCATTTCTTTTTCCATCATATTTGGCCAAGTTATTTGAGAATTAGATTATTTTGCTCTGAAAATACAATTTTAAAGAGTATGTGAGCATGGAAGCATGTGTGACCAGGCCAAAGAAATGTACTAGCAAGTCACTCCATGTAAGTATCAGTTCAAGTTTAACATACAACAAAAGTGTAAGATCTCAGGCAGTATAACTACTAATTCTGGAAACCTGAGAGGTCAATTCCTAAGAAAGGGATTTGATGGTGCTTTCCAATTTGCTTTTGCAATGAAGCAAAAAATGCAATTAAATCAAATGTAATTTGGCAGGTGTTTGGATCATGACATTGTCTAATCTGGTAGAACATTGCAAAGGTTGTGTAAGCTGCCACATGTACAAACTACATGATCACACAGTGTAAGAAAGACTAAAGTAGCTTAGATTCAAACTTAACAAAAATCAGCAGTTGGATTATAAAAATCAACTGAAGATGTGACTTTATAATGTCAGAACGACCAGATGGAAATATGATATGTACAAGCTGAGAAGATGATCCTATAAATTTGGCAAGATTCATGTCTTAGCCTGATTTTTTTTCCTGTTATAATAAACATTTCCATCTAGAATTACTTTCCAAAATGTTGAAGACAAAAAAAAAAAAAAAGTAGCTAAGGAACCGGATTGGTAAATAAATCAACTCAGCTCTTGTGGCTTCAGCAGTCACTGCCCTTTCAATAAATACTGGGAGTCCCTTTGTCTTGCTAAGAGGTTTGGCTTTGTGGAACATGGCTGAAACATAGAACCACAATCTGCTGTCTCCAAATCCACTTTAGAGAATATGTCTGCATGGCACACATTTCCTACTTTTTATTTTGCATGAAATACAGTAGCAAAGTGAACATCTAAAACACATTTAAAAAGTAAAAAAGAATCAGAGGACTGTTATGGTGAAATAACAGCTGCTTGATTAATGACATACCAACCTGACATTCCGCTTGCTTATGAAAATGATGAACAACACTGTGTTTTCTCCACGGAAAAGAGCCTATTTTGTCCCTGCAGCCTGATCTGCCTTTCCAGTCACAAAGCTCACTCACTCAGGCATGCTTCCTCTTGGATTGGCATTAGACAAATGTCACTGCTTTTCTTCATTTGTTTCCTTCTAGGAATTGTTGGTATTTGTAGTCTTGAACGCCATTCATCTTGCTAATCATGGGGAAATAGAGAGATGGAGTGAAGTATTGATCTGGGCATCAAAATTCAGATGGATGAAGTGGATTCAAGCATGCACGTGCCTCTTGCAATTTACTTGCCTTGCTGGTCAAATTGAACTAACACACATACATGATTAAACAAAGCTGTTACTGCTCTACAACATTGTTCTATATTTTCTCCACTACTCGAGACAGGGAAAGGATGCAGAGAGATTATTCTTGCTGAGCATGATCTGAAATACAAAATAGCTCATTCATGCTAGACATTATAGGTGGAATGGACAACAGACCTTGAATACCAGCTCTGACATACAATGGCAAGAGTAAAACATGGAAGGACTTGAGGAAAACTTGTCTGATGATATACCTCAGTTGCACTTGTGCAGTGAGGCCAAGCATTTTAGAGAAAAAAGTGATACCTCTGCAGGGATTATAGCCTTTATGTCAGTGTTTTCCATGCAGGCATTCATAGTATTTATTTAAATTCTATCTGCCTTTCAGCTTCATCAGTTTTCAAGGTGACTAGCAACAAGAGGCAGAACATCGATCAGTACAAGAACAATAAGAAACAAAAAAGTAGCAAAAAAGATAAAAGTGAGATAATCACATGCAGACATATTAATACCATAGTCCTGACAATAGGGATGGATGATTCTATCACTTTCACCTTCTGCTCAATCTGAAATATTAACATCTCAAGTTCTTTTCCTCTGTTTATTGCTGTAAGCAAAAAAAAAAAAAAAAAAAATCTGAGTGAAATTCCTACCTTTCTGCACTGACCAAGTTCAATAGCGACTGTTACTCACAATTTGGAGAGGACGGTGTTACACCTGTCTGCAGCATACCCGTTCAAGATGAGGAACATGTCTGGCACACCTGCCCCCTACCAAAAAGTGGCAACTCTAATTCAGCATCAAAAACACTTTTTGAATTTGTAGGCATTCAAACCAATATTTTTCAGACTCAAGCATTCCAAGAATGCCAATGCCTTGATGGATTATTATTATTATTATTATTATTATTATTATTATTATTATTAGAACATTTCTATGCCGCCCCTTGCCGAAGCCTCGGGGCGGCTTACAACACAATAAAATACAATACAATACAAAAATAACAATATAAAATTAAAATTAATAATATAAAATAAATAATAAATATAAATGATATAAAAGAAGTTATAAAAGAAAAGTTATAAAAGAAAAGAAAAGAAGTCGCCCTGGCTAGATAAATAAGTAAATATTGTCAACAATTAAAATGACGTTTAAATAAAAAGGTCTTCACCTGGCGCCGAAAAACAAATAACGACGGCGCCAGGCGGACCTCTCTGGGGAGCGCATTCCATAGATTGGGTGCCACTGCAGAGAAAGCCCTCCTCCGAGTACCCTCCTAATTTCTTTCACGGAGGGTTCCCGGAGAAGGGCCTCTCCCGCAGATCTCAAGGGGTGGTCGGGCATATATGGATGAATCTTATCAGTTTTGCTTTCAACCAATTTCAGTTTTTTAAAAAAACTCACACTTTTCTGCTACATTTATGAAAAAATATGAATTTTGGTAAGCTTTTATCAAAAGGAGAACTGAACAAAATCCTTGGAAGAGCTACTGCGGACTTAAAATAAAACAGAAAAGGTTTTTTGTTTGTTTCTGCTTCAGATCATCGAAACGTAAGCAAGCTGAATGGTGCACTGCAGTGCAGGCACGTCTGGCTGGTGATTGCTGGGCTTCCTTTCCTAGTGGGTTGGCCTGGGTTAGAAGGAGTGAGCAGGAGCCTCTGCTCCCACTGCTGCTGGCGCTCAGAGTCAGGAGGATCACCGAGCCTCTGAGGCTGCGCCCTGTTATCTAGCCATACCTGCACCACTGCCTCTTGCTGCTATTGCCGCCAGCTACTATCACCCTTCACTTTCTCTCTTGGTTTTTAACATCTTGCTTGCGAAGCGGAGCCCAGGCAGCAAGCAGGCATTGCCATCTCCTGCTCCTCCCCCTCCCCACTACTACCATCTCAGCCAGAGTATCTTTTGTTGGAATCAAGCAAGATAGGAAGTGACCAGTAAAAAAGTTGGATAAGAACCGCCCCCCCGCCCCATGTTCTCCATGGGTAGTAATACTTCTTTGCACGATGTGATTGAGGGTATGCAATTTCATAGGTAACCCTCTCTTATTAAACATCAAGAATAAAGGGAGAGAGTCAAAACAGACATTACTTTAAAACTGTGCCCAGCAGCTACACCTCTTTTTAATTTTTACTGTAAAGTAGGCTCAGGGGGCAACCTGGGTCATATAAGCCCACATAAGGTACACCTGCTAGGGTCTTCATCATTCTCTATACCAACTTGATTTTTTTTAAATGTGGCTGCTAAACACAGGTGTAAAATGGTGTCTATTCTGAGTCAGCTGCTGTTGGAGCAAGGAAGGTTCACGGTATGCTGTACGGAGCTGTATGATGTAAATTCTAAAGCTTCACTGAAAATTAACAGAGTGACTGAGTTGAACACTCCTTTCCAAAACCCATCAACCCTCAGCCACTTGGCATGATTCTTGTGTGTGGTAGCATGTATGTCACCTCTACAGATGAGAAAACTGGTCAGAAGTGAATACACATCTAAGATCATTTTAGTATGTGAGCAACTCTCTCCTTCTCATCCTGGGACACCACTCACTCACATGCTCTGCAGCAGGATTGGCTTGGCAGCTGCATGTATGCTCAGGATGATGGAAACAAGTCCTGGCTGTTGCTTGAATTTTCCAAGGGAGCATCATGTGAGAAAGTGAATCCCAGTGGCCAGGTGCCATCCTGTCCCCCTCCCCGGGTCACAGCATTTGGCTTCACTGCCAGTATCTCTTTCTACTGTCTCTTGGCCCACTGTTTGAAAATCCACAATTTACTCCAGCACTGCATTCAGGGACTAAACAATTTGAAGAAAGAAAAGGCAATTTCAGGCTTCCTCCATACAGCATTCCTTTCTACTGGGCAGCTGTGGAAGTATTACAGTTCATTATGTGGTCACAGATGGAACTCAACAGGTTCTCATTCTTTTGTGGTTTTCACTAAATATAGTCTGACTTTTGCCTTCCTGAAGTTGTAGTAACTAAACCAGAGAGGTTGGCCAAGCCTGATTGCTAAAATCAGACCATAGATGTGTTCTTTAAATTGGATTTTAATTGCTAGCACTGCATTCATGATGAAATTACTTGTTTAAGAAGTTTTCTCCAAAATAAGCCCCTGGGTCTTTTGGTTTCGGTTGATATGTTTTCTTGGTCTGACAAGATATATTACTTTAACCTTCAGCTTTGGAAATGTGTGTGTGTGAGTTGCATGTGATTATAGATTTACCTGAATTTGTACCAGGAATGTTACAAATTATGTTGTAAACACAGAGCAATTTTATGGGTAGAGGCTAGGAAGCATTTTCCAAGCATGTAATGGGAACATGAATATGATTTTGTTTGTTATTCTTTTACAAATGCACAATAAATTATAATGAACTCCACACCATTCTTTCTTTCTGTCAGGAATCACTGGCGCATGGAAGTCCATGTAAGCACATGCCATGCTAATCCATCCTGGTCACATACTGTGGTTGGTTGTTTTGCAAACAACCCAGAACAAAGCCATTAAATGATCTGGTTTACCATGGCCTGTTGTCCCCCTTCTTTTCTTGGTCATCCCACATGTATCCCAGGGCATTGGGGGTGGGGGTGAAGAACCACTCAGAAGCCCATTCTCCTTGTTGCCTCTTTCCTGGCCCCCCCTGGAGTTTCAGTCAAAGAATGCTGCAGATTCAGTGCAGTGTATGGGTAGACTCATGCTCAGATCAGTTGGAGCATGAGACAGAAAGCTGCCTGTACTGGAAACAACTGTTCTTGTAAAGACAGAAGCTACAATAAAGGCTAAGAATTCCAAGTAGTCAAAGGAAGGAGGAAGAGTAGTTCTCAGTACCCAAAACTTTAAAGACTACAAAAGCATTGTGCATAATGAAATGGTGGGTGGAAAAAGAGTCTGCAAGTGTTTGGTCTCCTATCTGGGTAATTCAGATTCATTGTCTGTGCAAGTACAGCTGTACTCAAAAGGTCTTATAGCTTCAGAAAGAGGTCCCCCCCCCCACCATCTGTAAGTGCATGTGGGAGGTTCTGTAGCATTCCTTTCTTCACAATTACATACAGCTCACTCAGCTTCTGCTCAGGACAAATCTTTCCCACAGTTCACGTTCTTGAAATGAATTATCCTCATCACAAACTTGGCTGCAACCTAACACACAATAGTTCCTTCCCCTGGGAAGTCTTATATTTACCATGCATGTAAGAGTTGTTCCACCTCACTGACTGCAGTCTATTATAAAAGTGTCCCCAGGTTTGAAGGAAAAGGGCTGATTATAGACAAAGCTATTAAATGGTATTATTCCAGGGACAAGGGAATTAGGGGTTCTTAGTATCTTCAACAATACCATTTCCTGGAAAGTGCCAATTATTCAAATAACCCAAATGCAGTCTATCCAGTGAGTGGAAGGAAAGGTTGCACAATGAATCTTTTCCTTCCCTAACCCCCATACTCCCCAACCATCCCCAGATAGGCAGGGATACCCAGCAATGGAGGAGCAGGAGGGTTGGCAAACAGCTTGTTCTCCTCCACCCCAGAGGATCTGAGCTGCCTTGCTCTAGCAAAATGGCACCAGCCTGGGTGTTCTGGAGACCCCTGACAGTCACTCCCCTCCATAGCATCTACTGCAGTGGCAGAGCAGAGCTGGCATGGCTCTCCAGAGCTGTCACCCAGCCAGTAGCACACTGTGGGGGTGGCAGTGCAGTGCAGAGGAGATAACCACCTGCCTAGTGACCTGGAGGATCCTCTCGCAGTTATTCAGAGGGCAGCCAGGCTCTCTAAGGAGCTGCATAACCAAAAGGGCAGCTGGCACGACCCACTTGCCTGCCTGCCTCTGTGAGGTTCCTCTCTCACTGCCGGGCGTTATAGGAAGGGTGTCCCAGGAGACTGCTTCTGCAGGCAACACAGTGGTGGACAGAGCTTTCTTTCCTTGCAATTTCCTTGCAAGTGGTGCAAAAGACCCCTCCCCCTGCCCGCCTTTCAGAGATTTCCCCTATAAGGCAGCATCATCAGTCACATAATGTTTAGTAGGACAGGCTTTTTTTGAGGTGCAGGAAGCTATAGTGGGGAGAAGGCAAGAGGAATGTCTGTCTTCTGCTTACAGAATGTTGGATCTCACTTGCTAGGAGGTGGAATTCATTTTCACTTGCCACAAACCTAGGATTGCCAGTCAGCCTTGCAACTGGCCTCTGTACATGAAAGAACTCTTAAAAGTGGGAGGAGAAGCATTTATATGTCTGTCTATTTATTTGATTTCTATCCTGCCCCTTAACTGCAATAGCTTTCTGGGTGGGTTGCAGAATACAATAATATAATAAAACATCAGTATATCACAATATCCAATAAAAACTATCTCAAAAGCCCCACAATAAACCCCAAAACAACCACAGTTCTTAAACCATTAAAAATATCAGGTAAATAAAACAGTCTTTTCCTGACACCAAAAAGAATAGAGAGAAGGCACCAAGCAAACCTCTCTGAGGATCTGAATCCATGCATCTCTACCTATATTATTTATGCGCCTCCACCTCCACTCCCTCAGGGCCTCACCACATGTTCATTTCATGGCTTGCACCACATCGAGACATTCTTGTCATGATCATGATTGGGGAGCCAAGCACTAAACCGGTCCATTGCAAAGGGTGCCCATGGTTAGGCAATTGCTGAGATCCCACATCCAAGCAGGAGCAAACTGGAGAGAGCTTCTTGGACTTACCTCTCACTCACCTGCACCTGCTTCTTGCTCCTGGGGGTGGGGGTGAAGAGAAGGATCAGTAGAGGTGACAGCAATAATAAGAAAGAAAATGAACAGCAATAGCAACAGGTCCAATGGTGATGAGAAAATAAACCCATTGGGTGAGTTAACTTTCAAAGTAAATTCATTTTGCTCACAAGTAAGCTTACTTACAAAATAACAGCTACAAGCAGTCCTTTTGCAGTGCCTCAGTGGCCTGTTGGAGCAACTGCTCATGCTTACCAAACACTTTTGTACGGTGGTTAAAATTTCTTATTTTTATACTAATTTGTTTTTTAGCTATGGTTGAGCAAATATGGACTTTCACAGTCGTGCTCTTGCAAAGTATGAAGCCTCAGCAGGAACACTGTCTAGAGCTGGTACCTGCTGGCACCCTGCTGGACATTGCCCGGAAGAAATTCCAAATATATCTTTTTGCCTTTATTTTCTTGACTGCTGTCTGAATAGGAGGTGTCAAGGAAAACCAAAAAGTGCAAGTAAGATTTAGCTGTGGTAAGAGCTTTGGGGAAGATTTAAACCTGCTTCACAGAAAGACCCTCCTAAGTCCACATGAAGGTTCACATTTTGTAATCTAGGTGCTTGGAAAAGTGCAAATAGGCACCTCCTTTTTTCAAGGGAAAAGAAGTTTAGGTTGGGCAGCTGTCAAAATCTGGGGACCTTTAAGAAGGGATTTTTGAATGGGGACTGGGGTTTTGGACTGGACATATGCCAACATATGCCCCAGTCCAAAACTATTCAGTTACCGCTCAAAACCCACTTTTTTGAGACTAAGGCTTCTGGCTACTGCCTCCCAAAGTGCTTATGTGAAAAGCATTGCGTGTAAAGTGACACTGTGGCAAGCTCTGCTCAGTGATATTGTCTCAGCCCTGCAGAAGCATGGGAGAAAGTATTTTAATGTCACCTTATAAATCCCTATAAGAATTCAGGAACTTGGCTGCAACATCGGCCATGTGGCCCCCAAAATTATCTGGAGCTCTCTTGCATTGCAAAGGAAGATTAGAAGTTATCAATCTTGGAAGCTTAACACATTTAAATATAACAGGAACTCATTTCCATAGCCAGGCCTAGGAACATTTACAGATAATTAATGAGCTATAGCAAACATAAGGAAAATATTAATTATATCTGCCTGTCAAGCGCTATAAAGAGGTGATTTAATTTAGAGACATTCTCAGCTTTCATTTCAAATCTTATGTGTTCCTAGGGAAAAGAATATTGCATTATCTGAACAGGACCTTGATTTATGTCCTGTGACCTTCCATTCAGCGATTCTAGGCTGGCCATGTGTCCTACAGAGGACAGTCCTCTCTTTGAAGGGCTGCTCAGCCAAGGGGTGGATTCAAAACAAAGAACCATAAGAGGGAGAGCAGGCTGTTACTCTTGGCACCCAACAGCAGAGTGAGTAAGCAGGCACCCAGGTCCCCTGCTCACAGCACATTTCTTTTTAAGTTACAGTAATCACTTCTAAAATTGATGCATTTTTATAAATCGCAAGTACGTTTTTTTGCAAATCTGTGTCCTCTTTTGACCTCTCTTGTGTAATGTCTTTTGGTGATCCCTAAGTGGCCACTGTAGTTTCCAGTGGGAATCAGCAGAACTGGTTTAAAGATATTCATTCTGAGTGGTATTCCTACCTATCAAGTATTCACAGAATACCCAGAAAGCTATTCGTATACAATTAAAGGACCAACATTAGAGGGTGTGTCTAAGATTTTCAATATCTTTTCAAGCTTGCCCCTGTACGTTTACCAGCAACCTAACTAGCAGAAATCTAGGAAATTTAGCACTGGGCTGAAAGCAACAGAATGGAATTCAGCAGGGGAAAATGCCCAGTTCTACATCTAGGCAAAGGGAACCAAATGCACATAAAGGTGGATTCTTATAAAGAGGGTGGATTCTTGGCTCAACAATACTACAAGTGAGAAGGATCTTAGACTTTTGTAGATTACGTGTTACATATGAGCCAGCAATGTGATGTGGCTGCCAAAAATAGGTGGGGGACTCTATTGCCCTGCATGACCTCCGTATCATGTGAGGTACTGGTTGAAAGCAACATCTTTGCAACATCTCTTGGTCAATGTACATGGTGGATGCCTGCTCTACTTTGACAGCAGACATCTGGCAGGACATTGCCCATGTGATGGAGTTTCAGACCCTGAAAGTGCACAGATGTGCTTTTGTACAAGTCCAACAACATTAAAAGGCACAAAATATATTTGTGATGTATAATAATGTTGATGACAGTGATGAACCAGTGACAGCACCTCCTATCAATTCAAACATTGCAAAAAGTAAAAGCAAATCAAAACAATTACAAAATCCCCACACACTGAAAATAAAAAATTAGGAAAAGAGAAAAAGCCACAGTAACAAAGAAAGAAATCATGGCTGTGGCAGGAGACACCAAACCAGTGAGGTGGTCCAGATGAGGTAGGCAAGAGTGGCCAGGGGGTCTGGGCACTTTTGCTGAGAGGTTTGCCATCAGATTCCTTGGTTGCACAATGGGATCAGTTGCCTAGATTTGGAAGCCATGACAATCCACTGGGGCTGCAATAATCCTTAGTACCAGGAATGGCTTGTCAGGGTGGCTCCTTGCCCATGAACAACTAGACTGGGCTCACATGCCGTGACAACCCATCATGGTGTATCCCCCATGATGGATTGTTTCGTCATGTAAACCCAGTCAATAATGATCAACGGACAGTTAATGATGAATGCATAGGGAATGTAATCACATCCTGCAAACGTTATCAGTGAGCCAACATTTATTTAGTTATTAGCTAATAAAAACAGTACAAAGCAAGCAGAAATAAAAATCCTAAATATGAGGTACAATGGCATTTATAGGGTGCTATCCCACACTCACTTTCCTAGAAGTAAGCTCCATTTAATTCAGTAGGGCTCACTGAGTAGACATTTAAGGGACTGAGCTGAAATTTTAGTGCGGAGGTTGTTGAATGAGGACCTCCTGGTGCTTCTGCGAGGGCCTGAGGTTCGTTTAGAGTCCACCCAGAGTTAGACGTTCAGTGCACTGGCTCCCTCTCTGTGGAATTTCCTGGCAGCCAATATTGGATGGTTGCCAACATTGCTTTGGTTTTTCTGTCTGCTAATAATAATAATAATAATAATAATAATAATAATAATATAGACAAGTCTTAACTGAATGCCTAAAGAGTTGCATTAGTAGAACTTGATTTTAAATGCTTGTGGATTTTGATTAGTTTTCTATGTTCTCTGTTTACTGCTCAGGAATCTCTTTTAGCTGTAGTGTGGTTTATACAGGAATATGTAGGGACACAGCTGTAAAGCCATTAATTATGTATATTTACTGAGAAGTAAGTCCTGTGGTGGAAATTGCCTCTACATAAGTCTACATACAGGTTTAATATTGGGGTACTTAAATACAAGCACTTTGTCCCTGTAGATATCTCTCAGGGAGAGCTTTTCATTACTATTCTGTTCTCCTTCCTACTAATCTGTTCTTAGAGGGTTTATAGAAACTGGAACAGTATATGGAAACCTCATCAGTGCTCAAATATTCTCATACTGAAGGACACCGAGCCAGTTGCTGATTTGCTAGTTGAATGAGACTAATAACCAAGAAGTATAACAATATAATTTGGCCCTCTGGGAAACTTAGAAAATGGCCAGCTAATTTTTCAACTGACCTGGAAATAAAGTAGCACCTGTTACTGGTAGTTCCTAGGGACTATTTGGTGTCATTTCTTCCCTGTTTGTCGGGGTATTCTTGGTTTTTAATTCAGTTGCCCCTCTATAGTGTTTCCTTTATCTCATGAAAGACATCCTATATTTCCTCCTTGCCTAAAGCAATTAAGCTTTTACATTATGATTTAGGAAGTCACCCAGGTTGACAAAGTTTAAGCTAAAAAAAGATTGAGAAAAGATAAATAAAAAAAACACATCAAACATCACAAACATTAACATTGGATTCATTGGGTCAACCTCCTATTACATATTTTTTAACATTCTAATATCAAATTCCAGTTAGTTTATCATAGTTTGAAAAAATCTCTAAATTTACGCCAAGTCCCGTTTCTCCAGCCAATTATAAAAAGAGTCCCAAGTTCGATAGAAATCAGTATCCTCTTTCTCCTTCAACGATAAAGTCGGTGTATCCATTTCTGCACAGTCCAAGATCTTTCTTAGAATCAATCCATAGGTGGGCAGCTCCTCACTTTTCCAATATTGAGCAAATGCAATCCTCCCCACTGTAATTAGATGCAACATCAAATAGGTTTCCTGTCTGTTAACATCTTCCAGTATAATGCCTAACAAGAAAACTTTGGGTTTAAAAGCAAAGGGTTTTTGTAATATTTCCTCCATCCATCTATGTATTTTAATCCAGTACTTTTTTGCGTTGTCACAAGTCCACCACATATGATAAAAAGTACCCACTTTATGTTTACAGTTCCAACATCTATTTGGCATATTTGGAAGCATCTTAGCTAGTTGACTTGGTGACAAATACCATCTATAGAACATTTTATGTAAGTTTTCTTTATACGAAGTTGCTAAAGTTACTTTAATGTTTCTTTCCCATAGTTTTTGCCACTTTTCTAGTTCAATATTAAATCCAAAGTTTTGTGCCCATATTATCATAGTTTCCTTAACCTGTTCCCCTTCCATTTTCCTGTCAAGTAAAAAATCATGTAATTTTTTAATCATTTTCTCATCTGTTTTAAGCATCACTTGATCAA
>NW_025335268.1:136783839-136982886 GCF_004798865.1 Varanus komodoensis
TGTGCCCATGTTTTCATAGTTTCCTTAACCTGTTCCCCTTCCATTTTCCTGTCAAGTAAAAAATCATATAGTCTTTTAATAATTTTCTCATCTGTTTTAAGCATCACTTGATCAAATTCTGTTAGGTCTCTATAGAACCCCCATGTTTTACAATCTGTAGCATATCTTGATTACATCTGCACCTTATACCACCAGGAAATATTAAGTCCCTGTTCTTGTATTTCTTGCTCCAGTTTCAGGCCACCATCGTTATCCAGGATATCGCCATATCTTATGATCTTTTCAAAGTTCAATACATTTGGATATACAAAAGCTTCCATAGGTGAAAGCCATCTTGGTAACTTATTGTACAATTTTAGCTTTAGTTTTTCCCACGTTGACATTAAAGATCTTCTAATAAATTGACTCAGGAAGGACCCATGTGACTTAGCTTTTTCATACCACATATAAGCATGCCATCCCATCTGCAAGTCATGACCTTCAAGATACAAAATTTTCTTATTTCACAACATTACTCATTCTTTTAGCCAAGTTAAAACAGACGCTTGATAATACAACATCCAATCAGGAAGACCAAAACCTCCATTTCTTTTAGCTTCCTGAAGAATTTTTAATTTAATCCTTGTTTTTTTTTTTCTCCAGATAAACCTCGAGATATGAAAGTTTAAGTCATCAAAGAATTTTTTATCAATTTTTATGGGAATCATTTGAAACAAAAACAAAAGTTTAGGTAATATATTCATTTTGACAAGAGCTATTCTTCACATCAAAGATAATTGTAAATTGGCCCATTTTTCCAAAAAGCCTTTAATATCCTTCAATAATTTATCATAATTGTCATCTTTCAAGGTAGTACATTTAGCTGTAAGATAGATTCCCAAGTATTTAACCTTTTTAACAATCTGCAAGTCTACTTGTTCCTGGAGTCTTTCTTTTTGTTCTCGCGTAAGGTTTTTAACTAACATTTTCGTTTTTTCTCTATTTTTTTTATTCCCGTAACTTCACCATATTCTTCAATCCGTTGTAGAAGTTTGGGATTTGTTGAAAAGGGTTCCTCCATTATAAAAACCAGATCATCCGCAAATGCTTGCAATTTATAACTTTCATCCCTAATTCTAGTTCCTTTGATGCCCTTGTCATCCCTAACACATCTATTCAGTACCTCTAAAGTCATAATGAACAAGAGGGGTGACAGAGGACATCCTTGTCTTGTGCCCTTTTGAATCTCTATAGGGTTTGAAAGTTCTCCATTAATTAAGATCCTGGCCAATTGCTTTTGATAAATACTTGATATCACATTCATAAATCTTTCACCAAACTCCATTTGAATCATCTGTTGCTTCATAAACTGCCAATTAACATTATCAAAGGCTTTTTGTGCATCTAAAAACAATAAGGCCATTGGTTTTTCGGTATGTATCTCATAATATTCTAAAATATCCAAGATAGTTCTCAGGTTATTCTTCATTTGTCTTTTGGCAAAAAGCCATTCTGGTCTGGATGGATAAAGTCTATTAATAACTTCTTTAATCTTTCTGCAAGTATGGAAGCAAAAATTTTGTAATCCACATTTAATAGTGATATAGGTCGGTAATTTTGAATCTGTGCTACATCCATATCTTCTTTCGGTATTAATGTGATATTTGCCTCGATCCAAGTAGTCAGTATCTTAGCATTTAACAATGCTTCATTACATATGTCTTTTAAGAGTGTAGCAAAAATTGCTTCCAAAGATTTGTAAAACTCGGCTGGTAGTCCATCCGGGCCAGGAGTTTTGTCATTCTTTTGTCGCTTGATGGCTTCTATTACTTCTGTGATTGTGACTTCTTGGTTTAATAATTTTTGATATTTCTCTGGTAGTTTTGGTAACTTTCCCTTTTGAATATATTCTTTAACTTTCTCGATTGAAATCTCCTTCTGAGAAAGCTTTGTAAAAAAAGCTTTAGTCTTAGTTTAAATTTTTTAATAAAATATATATTAAAAAAGAGAAAAGATAAATAAATGCACTTGTGAGAATATAAGCTGATGGCATCATTTAGTTCACTTTTGTAACTTTCTTTTTCTTGTTTTAACTAATTAACTCAGTGTTCAAATGGCAACATTCAAATGATAATGTTCCAGGAAACAACGCCATCCCCACAGAGAGGAAGGATTATGGGCTGTTGCCTGCCCAATGAATTATGACATAACAAAGAAGCAGGAGAAACAAACTTGCATTTTATCAGGTGGGTTATAAAAATTGAAGTGAGTAATCTTTCATATCAGAATCTTTCCTTAGTGCTAGGTACACAGGAAGGCATTCTGTGGAAAGTTGCTGCACATTCAACTGGAAGGAGTTTGCTGTGGTGTGCAAACAACGCAGCCGATATTGAACCCACAGATTCCAAAGAAAGACTTGCTAACAGGAAAAGTGAGGACTTAATATAGCAAAGGAATAGGGTGGACTAGCCAGTGGCTACAACAAATCAACAATAAATACAAAAGAGGACATTGGTTTGCATACAATTTGCATATGCTTACCTATATATCTACATGCAAATTTAGCAACAATTTCAGCATTTATTTATTTATTGGATTTATATCCCTCCTTTTTATTTTTAATGAACCCAAAGCAGCTTATATAATTCCCTACCTGCTCTCAATCTTATCCCCACAGCAACAAGCCTATGAGGCAGGTTGGGCTGAGAGTCTGTGATTGGCCCAAGGTCACCCAGTTGGCTCCATGGCTGAGCAGGGACTAAAATCCAGATCTCCTAAGTCCCAGACCCACACCCTTAACCACTACTGGCTCTATTTAAATTATAACTTTCAAAGCCTCTGCTGTGCCTTCTTATAGTTCTTTGTGTTCTAATGGCACTTGGACAGGTCAGCACTCTAAAAGTCTTCCAAAGAGAGGGCCGTCCTCTTTAGAGTAGGATACAGAGCATCAGTTACCCTACCTCACCTCTCTTGTATGTCCACAGAAGTGGGGCAGCTGTATGTGAGGGAGTTTTAAGTGCATCAGAAAGAGTTTAGAACATAAACAGCATGAGGAGGCCCACGCTGAATCAGAGCAAAGGCATTGGCAGTGTAGCATTCCATTCCCACAGAATGATGTATGTGTCACTTTGGGGTTTCAGCAGCATCTGTAAGCCTCTGATGGCTCTTCTACATATACAAGCTGAAATTTCACGTGATACTCTGAATGTGAGAACATGTGAGGGTGTGATTCCTCTCTCTGCTATATTGGAAATTGGGTTCAGCTCATATATGTTTTATTTTCTGGGTCCAGTTCAGACTCCATTATGTTCCTGATGATGTAGCTGGGAGATCAGTGGCATCCAAGGACCATGTCCTCACTCCCATGAGCCCACAATGGGCACCACACTGTCGTATCATGGAAGATAAGCCTACAAGGACTACTAGTATGGATGGCTAGATTTTACCTCTGGGCTCCAAGAAACATCCCTCTTGGTACCAGTTGCTGAGAAACACGCACAGAAAGGTACTATGGACTAGAATGGTCTCTGGGCTGGTCTGGCACAGCTCTTCTGTCTTGGCACACTGATGTAATTACTAACACCCTGTACTGGTCTGAGATCTCATTTTGTGTCAATGTCAGGATCATTCCCACACATTATTTACAGAGGAATCTTGTTGTGGGAACTATTTCATTCTCTGGAAAGAAAATCATATTGTAGGAGCAAATCATTATTAGATGTTTTGGACTAGTCCTTAGGTGTTTGATATCAGAAGAAATCTTACTTTTTATGTGCAGAAGATTGTACCAACACCTGGCTTGGAACTGACCAGATTTTGCTGACCTCGATTTTTACAAAAAATGTCAGTACAACACTGTTCATATCTGTTTAGAAGTAAGGCATGTTGGCTTCAGTGGGGTTTAATCTAATGTAAGAAGGTATAGGATTGCAGTCTTTCTATCAGTTTATGTAAACTTTTGGATCTTTAAGTGAAAGCTTCAGTTATCACAAACAGAAATGCCAACAGTAAAAACATGACAAAACACTTTTTAAAGTAGAACTCCTTTCCCTTTGCTAGATATTCAACATCCAGAAATGTAATGAGTAACAGCTTTTTCTGGACATAAGCACCTGTTAAATTGCTGCCTGTTATGTAAAAGGCTGTGTGTGTGTGTGTGTGTGTGTGTGTGTGTGTGTGTGTGTGTGAGAAGTAATCCTATTCTAAAACTTTACCACAACAGCTTTTTCTCTCCAGAGAAACCTGCTTTAAAGTGAGTGATACATGAGTCAGGAAGACATAGATATATTTTAAAGACCTTCCCTAAAAGGATAGCACTGCTTGCAGAGGCAATTAAGTGTGGAATAAATGAACAAAAGCAGTGAGTGTTGTATAAGCAGCAGAACAACAACTCATGCTTTGCAGATCGTAATGGTTTTGCTTAACTTTCTTGATCTGGGGCCAAATGCTCAAGAGAATTTTGGTTATTAGCAGTGAAAGTTTATATATATCCATTCAGAAACAAGCCCCATTAATCACGGTGGCATTTACTTCTGAATAAATATGCATTGAATTGAGCCATTACATGGGTAACTCTCCTGAATGAGAAAAGTGCTCCAGCTCATTACATGAATCAGCTCTCAGGATAACTCACAGGACAGGACAGGACAGGACAGGACAGGACAGGACAGGACAGGCAACCAGTGTCCCTCAGCTTCATTTCAAGGGGCCTCTGAAAGCAATCCTTTGAATTCTGCAAAGTTCTCCAGCCAGAATTACCTGCCCCTTCCCTGGCAGCCCACAGGGCAGAGCTGACCCTACCATTACAGAGGCTCATGTGCATTGGGCATAGGTTGCTTCCCTTTTCCCCTGGCCCTGCCTAGCTCTGCTGCCCCATTCCCTCCAGCTGCAGCTGCAGCTCTGAAGACTTCCCTCTATCCCACTCTGGCATTTGCTCCAGCAAGAACAGGGCTGGTAGGGGGTCTCTAAAGGAAGTGCCTGGGGTTTTTCTGCCGCTGTTACTGTAGGTGTGTGCGCGCGGGGTGGGGGGGTTGGGATGCTTGTACCTGTGAATCACTCATGAGAAGTTGGTCGAAGTATTTCACATAATATGACCCTTTCGCCACAGTGAGGCCAACTTCTCGAAAGGTTGCCCTGAAGAAGGTGCCAGGATCAATTCTCAATCATCCCAGAGTATAGGACATGGACTAATGGGCTCAGGTTACAGGAAACCAGATTCTGACTGAACATCAAAAATACCTTCCTGACTGTTAGAGCAGTGCAACAATGGGTCCAATTCCCTACACTACAGGAATTCAAGATGCAGCTGGACAGCCACCTGAGAGGAGTGGTTTGACTTGGAGTTCTGCACTGGGAATGGAGTTGGACCCAGTGCCCTTCTTGGCCCCCTTCTGATTCTGTGAGCTATAGTTCTCGTGATAGTGCATCTAACCTCTTTGGAAACCCCACAGATGATAAGGGCTGCAAGGCAAAAGTGGCAGGAGCAGGGTGAGTAAGTGATAAAGCAGGTGGGTAAGTGGGTACAGCTGGGGAAAATATTTTGAGCCACTGGGTAGGAAGGGGGAAAGTGGGGACTGTGGTACGGACAAAGAAGGTGTGGTCCTGCCCACTTTTGGCTTTAGCCTCATCCTCCAATAGCATGAGGCCCCAGACAGATTTGGAATTGTAGCCCTTGACAGAAAAAGGCCTTGGCCACACTTGCCTTGTTGTTCCAAGACAACTCTAACCAAACCTGAGATCCTGACCTAAGAATGAAAGCAGTCAAACTAGATTGTTGATATTGCCTCAGAAATGGCGGCTTTAGTATGAAGACATGGGAATGAGTTGGTGTGGCACTTTCACATGTCATTCTCCATATGATATTCAGCTTTACCCCACTTCCACCCGTAATTCTTCCCACCTTCATTTCAGGTTTGCAGTAGCCACAGGCCTTCAGTACCGCGACATGGCATAATTTTGTTATTGCTGCCTGCCTTACCCTAAGACTCTTGAATCATCACTGACAGGTATGGAGATGGCAAAACAGGGGCCTGGCTGAGGTGAAAAGAAATCATGAAAGATTGAATGAGGCAATAGCAAACATAGTTACAAATTATAGTTTCCGTGATACAGCATAACTCTTCAGATGGAAGAGGGCCAAAATGAAAGTAAATCATAAGATGTCTGTAGTTCTCTCCTCCTTGATAGAGAGAATATAATTAACTCAAAACAGCATTTGTCATTGAAAGAAAAGCTCTAACTCCCTGGAGGGAGATGTCAAACAAGAACATTTTAATGGTGCCCATGTCTATAAAGGGACTAAAATGTTTTGGGTTTGTTTGTTGGTTGGTTTGTTTTTTGAGTTTGTTAAAAACAAGAATAATCATTAGCATATCTCTCAAAAAAGAGAGATGAGAAACTAAGTAGTTGACAGGGTGCATGCTGATCTAACATGGCAGAAATGTAAACAATGGGTCAGCATTAATGAAGAAATAACCATCATGAAACCTTATCATGTACACAATATCAGTATGGTGACAGCACTGCTGAAAATATGGAAATTAGATAATTAGATCTTTCTATTTTGTCATATTTCATACAATCATAAAAAATTATGGTTGGAAGGGGGCAAGAAAGGCCATCAAATCCAGCCCCCCGGTAGTGCAGGACAAAGTTACATCATCTTCAGATGATTGTCCAGGCATCTTGAATGCCTTTCGTGTAGGAGAACCCACAACCTCCCTTGCTAATTGGTGCCATTGTCATACCACTCTAACAGTCAGGATGTTCTTCCTGAAGTTCAGCTGGAATCTGGCTTCCTGTAACTTGAAGCCGTTATTCTGTGTCCTACACTCTGGGATGATCATCAAAAGAGATCCTGGCCTCCGCCTCTGTGACAGCCATTCAAGCAATTGAAGAGTACTATCATACCTCTGCTCAGTTTTCATTTCTCGAGGCTCAACATGCCTAGTTCTTTCAACCTCTCCTCACAGGGCTTGGTTTCCAGTCGCTGGAGCATCCTTGTTGCCCTCCTCTGAACCCTTTCTAGCTTGTCTGCATCTTTCTTAAACTGTGGTGTCCAGAACTGGACACAGTACTCCAGATGAGGTCTCACTAGTGCTGAGTAAAGGGGAACTAGTACTTCATGTGATTTGGAAGTGAAACTTCCTTTAATGCAGCCGAAAATATGTATTTATTTATTTAGAATATTTATTAAAAGTTATTAAAATATTGTTGGAATAAAAAGGTCTCAGGCTGGCGCTGAAAAACAAATAATGACGGTGCCAGGCGGACCTCTCTGGGGAACGCATTCCATAGGCGAGGCATCACTGCAGAGAAAGCCCTCCTCCTGGTACTTTGCCTCCTAATATCTTTCACGGAGGAGGGCCTCTGCTTTACCTTTTAGTGACTGCCTTTCAAGTACTTGAAATGATGTGATGAATATGATAGAGTGCTATCATATCACCCCTTGGTCTTCTCAAGGCTGAACATATCCAGTTCTCTCAATCTCTCCTCACAGAAATTGTTTATTACACCCCTAAACAACACTCATTGGTTGATTTATTACTTCACTCAAAATAATTATAATCCACTTTTTAGGGCAAAGCATCATACAGAGAAGAATGGTAGTAAATACAATGAGACATTATATACAATGTAAATACAGTGAGGCAAATACAGTAAGATATTAAGAGGAAAACTTTTGTGACTCATAAGCCATTCTCATTATTAAGGAAAAGCTGATGAGCAGGTGCAGGGATTGTAGCAGTAACATTTGCATGAGACGTAGGCTGAAGTAGTTCACAAAGGATATATTTCAAGGAAAAGCCACAGTGAAGAAACAGAGTTTGAGACCTTCTTAGAAGCCTGGACTGAAGAAGCCAAATGTAAATCAACTAGAAGTGTGTTCCATAATGGGAACCATTATAAATTACTTCTTGTGCTTGGCAGTCTTACTAAATTTACTGACAGGTGGAAGAGCAAGACCTCTGAAACAGAGCTTCCATGATGCTTAGAGCTTTAAAGTTCTAAGTGTCATGAAAGTTGTAAGCTGCCCACAGACAAAAGTGATGAACGGCCTAAAAATATCCCAAATAAATAAATAAAGTTTAACACACTGAGGATAATGGATACTTTGAATTGAACCCAGAAACATACTGGGAGCTAAGAAGAGATGCAAAGCAGATGCAAAAATACTTATTTGGGATTCTGGCCCCCATCAATATCCAGGTTTGCATCAACTGAAGGGAGCCCCATGTAGAAAACATGTAGAGACCCATGTAGAAAACAGCAGGTCAGTTTAGAGGCAACTAATTAATGCATGGGTAACCAAGGCCAGTTAAGGAACAACTGGCACATGACCTTAAATAGAAGACTGTTCACATCCCACAAATTGTTCCTGTAGCACAGCACATACGTTCTGGTGAATGGGACAAATCGCATTGATTTAGGAGTGGCGGAGAATCTGCAGTTTAGTCAATTTATATCCTGGTTATACATGCGGCAGTTGTTTGGGAGTGCTTTCCATCAATTACCTTTAATCTGCTGCCTTTTTATTGCACTGGGATGCGGTGACCAACATCCAATAGTTTATAACTTCTGGAAGTGACCACTGTCGCGTGCCTTGTGATGAGGCTGCTGCCTTGGTGGGATGGGAGCACATCTGCTGCAGCAACTCATCAATCCGCAAAGGCAAGGCAATAATAACACACACAGGCAATTTTATAGTAGTTGTGCTGGCTAATTTTTGCTTCCAGGAAAAAAAGTCCTTTTTATGTCCGGAATTTCTCATAGAATACTGCTTTCCATATACTCCATTCTTATCTGCACTTTAAAATCTGACACTTGAAATTCCTTTGTGGCACCATGCAAAATCTGTTCAAATGAGTATGACGACCTTTCAGGTGATGGCCATGACAATATAATGCATCCAACCTCAATACTATATGCGGGGAAATCCAAGCCAAGTAACCTTAAGGAAACATTGCAACATTGCCTCATTTGGGATTGCTTCAATAGGATTATGCAATTTTGTTGCAGATATAGCTGGGCTTTGATAAACATATTTTACTGTTGGTGGCTTTTATTAAGTTAATTTTATTGTTTGAATTTTGCTTTTGTACAGCATGAGCTTTGTTATATAATTGAAGAGGACACAATTTTAATAAGTGAAATAACATTTTAAGTTTTGAAAATTATATTTGCGAGTTACATTTGCAATATCCACTGACAGTAATTATACATTGCGATTTATGCAATCAAATGTGTAAAATATAAAAGTTTCCAAACAATAGGAAAGTGCATATCTTGAAGCTGGGTTTCCAAATTGTTCGCTGATCACATTGGTCCCCATGGGAATGTGTTGTTCTTGTGGCTGTTTTCTAGCCTAACTTAAGAGCCTGCCTATCATACTCTCATAATACAACTTAAGGCTTCCTGATGTTGAATGATATGCATTAATTCCCACAAATACTTGCACAACAAACCATTGCCTCACTGAGATGGAAAACTAGAGGGCTCTCATTGGTCCCCTTAACTGGGGTCCAGGAACAGACAAAATTGCCTTGCCACCTACAGCCAGTCAGCAGGAACGCAATTATCCCAACTCCAGATGCAAAGCAATTGCAGAAGCCCTGCTGAGAGAAGGCAAAGAGCATAGTAATTAAAGTCATCATTAGATAAAGCAGAGATTACACAGCAGCCAACAAGAGCCCCTGGCTCCCACAGCTATTTCGGCCACACAGTTTGTGCACACAGCCTTCACCCTTTTTCGGTAACAAGAGACTGAGCCAAACTTCTGGTGGATTTCAACAGTCTGAAGGCTGCTACTCACAGTGTTCATCCATATGGGTTCTTAACCTTTTGGACCCATGGGCACATTTGAGAATGTGAGAAACTGCTGTGGGCACAAACATAAAATGGCTCTCATGGAGAAAGTAGTTAGTCATATAGTATTTTTTTTATGCATTGTAGGCCACCTAGGAAGGCCTTGGTTATAGGTGGTCTATAAATATGTGCGAATAAGTAAATTAATAGTGATGCCTGTAAGGGCCTGGCTAGTCATGTGTGCGGAGGCGCATTGTTCATGTGCATGTGAGTTTGCATGTGCATGCACTGGAGGGAGAGGGAAACAGCAAGGCTAGAGGCTGAAAGGGAGGGAGGGATGGAGGGAAGGAGGAAAAATACAAGGTAAAGTAGTAGAGGGGAGAAAAGGGATGGGAGAGAGAATAGTGAGAAAAGGGATTGGATGAAGAGAAATGGCAAGGCTAGAGACTAGGACGGAAGAGACGGAGGCAGCAAAGAGGAATGATTTGAGTGGGGAAAAGTTTGGAGGAAGGGCTAGAAGCAACTCCTTTAGGTTCTTTCAAAGCTGTGAGCCAATTTGGTGAGCGATTGTGGGAAACACAGCTGGGCTAAATGGAATATGGTCTCACACAGGAAGATACCACAATGTTAGATTTTGCAGAAAAGCACAGGAGATGCCTTTCCTGCTTCCCAAGAGCTCACATTCTTCATTCCTATCAGCAAGTCAAGCGAATGGGCTGTGATTCTCAAGCCATTTAATCAAAAGCAATTGAGCAACCATTTTGAACTTTATGGGGAGAAAGCTGTCTGGAACAAAGGGCAGCAATGGAAAGGGCTAAAATCATCCTTTGTCCTGCTGCTTCTCCCCTACTCTCCAAAGCTTATTTTCTTTTAAAAAATGTTTTTACAGTTCTTTTGAGTTTGCCCAGAACATGAAAGTAGCAGCACAACTGACTCAGAAATACAGAATCTGAGGAATGCAAAACTCTCCATGGAAATAAATTGGTTTCACTGAAGCAGACTTAAAAGGAGATTCCCAGATTGTTTTCAACAGATATATTTTTTCTTCCATTGTTCTTCCTTCTACCAGCATTGCAGTGGTAAATTCTGAAGGGCAGGTTTTCATCACAACAGTCACCATAGTCTTGCTTCCAAGAAGAGGCCCAAAATGCAGGCAATGCTGTTGATTCATATCAACTGAGCTACCATCTCTGCCTGGAACAGGTCTTTTGTAAAGTTCTTAATTGCTTGTTCAAGATCAGGCCAGCGCAAAATACTTTGCATTTCAACAGGGACAGTTGAAAACTATATAATGTTACTGAGAATATCATCATCATCATCATCATCATCATCATCATCACCATCACCCATATTTATACAGTGTTCTTCAAGTGAAGCAAATCCCAAAGCAGTTGCAAATTCTACAGTAGGATACATTTCTCTCCCAGATACTGTGATGATTGCAACTAAGCTCGGAGGAAGCAGGGAACCTTCAGGTGAGTGGTGGGAGATGACATTGGCATCTTGGGCGCTAGACAGGTACTGGCACTGCATCCCTGCAAGCTCCGGCTCTACTTCAGCATTGCCTGCTGGTAGCAGGATGACTGGGACCCTCCATTTGGCCATCCTAATCTATATGAACCATAACTAAGCAAGGAAGTGAAGTAAGATTATGTTCTAGGGGCAGGACTGTGCAACTGCTTGGATATATAGATAAACTAGTATAGGAAGCAGGGATTGCCAAACACCTATACCCGTTGTAGCGATGTTTCCGTAATGCTCATATATATATGTGAATAAGTTTTCCTTCCCCAAACTCATGGTATAAACAGAGTTGTCAAGTGAACCTTAATGATCCAGCTGCATGACTTCATGCCTTTTTATATTGTGAGCACAGCAGCATGGTGAATATCATTTTGCCCTCAAGGGCTTATTCTGGTAAATAACCCTCTTACTTATAGCTCTGTTATGTGTGTTTGTTCAGCACATAACTCTAAGGTCAAGATAGATCTGCCACAGTGGATCTTCCCACTAAACAGAAGTGTCCTCTTGGTGACAGATCTCACCCAGTAGAGCCAGAGGGGGAGTTTGTTTTTGCCTCAGTTAGTCAGATTTTAAAATAGATTTCTCTACAAAAGGAGATAGAAGAGGACACATGAGGACACTATAGTATTTCCACTGAGGAGAAATAGATAGTTGAATAAAGCCTCTGCCCTGAAAACTCTTCCAAATCAGTTCTGAACATTACCCCTGCATGGAAAGGGGTCTCACCACCACAATATTTTGTGCTTCTCATGTTCTTTGCATTCTTATTCTTGCTCAATATAAGGTGCCCTGTTTGCTTTGAGAATCCATTGTTTTCAGGGCCCCTTTATTTATTGAAAGCTCTTGTATCTTGCACAGGAGAAAGGTGTATCCCAAGACTTGCAGACATGCAAAAGTGTTTGTGAAAAGTGGAGGTGAGCTCAATGAACACTGAGTTAGACACAGAGTGTTGTCTGAATCTTTTGCAAAACAGAAGACACTCTGGTGTGGTGTGCTTGTGCTTTTGCTGGGGTGGAGTATGACGTTTGGTTGCAGCTCCCACTTGTCAATGTGGAATCTTTATCTCAGAATTATATTATGAGGAAGAATAGAGAAAGAAAACTCATAAGTCACCTTCTGCATTCCTTCTCATGATTAACATCTTTAATTTAAATCTTTATAAATATCATTTAAAATAGAAATCCTTTCTTAGTTACCTTTCTGGACCCTAATCACATTCTCAGCAAAGTGTTATCCCTTTTATCCATAAAATTTTATCAAGCTTGCTTTTGTCTTTCAGCACCCTAAAAATGTACTTTTATGGCATAGATCTGGGAATGAAAGCCGCCTTTCTTGTAATGGTTTTTATTTCAGCTGGGATCTCAGGAGTCACAGCTGATTTATGGAAGAAGAGGAGTAAGTAGGGAGGCTGAAGAAGTATTTACTGGGAAGATTCTTACTTGTATCTTTTTCGGTGATCTGGCTTTTGTCAGTAGTGGCGGAATAGGACAGAAGGTCTGATATATTGAATATGTATTTTATGGATGTGTGCTAGAAGAATTCAGGTGCCTCTTGTATACTTGCTTGGTCTGGTTTAGTCTCACTGGCTGTGTTTTTTGTTAGTTCCATCTCTGTGTGTTTATGTTGAAGCATGTGGAAGCATTTATGAGCTACTTTGCTACTTTAAGATTATAATTCCATGCAGCATTCTTAGTAAAATGCAAGCTGCCAATCACCCTACCTTTGTCTGCAGGGAGCAGAAGATGTTGGTGCATGGGAGCCTGAGACTCACACAGCCACAGTGGAAATCTCCTCCCGCTCCCCATTATCTTACTCAGATAGGTTTCCCAATCCACCTCATTAGCAGGATAAAGAGGCTCCCTGTTCTAGCTCTAATACTCAGCTTTAGATCCCTAATTAAACTGAGCAGCCCTGGTTATAGCTGCCCTTGCTGGAACTGAATCAGTTGGGATTTCAACTGCTTCAGCCTGACTGCTGCTTAAATATTTGCTTCTTTAATAACAAGGCCACTTGTAGAAAGAATGTGCTAACAACTGGATTAGCCGGAGGGCCTTGACATGAGAGCATGACTGCAAACCTGAAAAGAAGGCATTGGGGTTACCACCTTTCCCCTCATAGAGGTTCTGTGGCCTGGCCATTAACAAGACAAGCGAAGAATGCCACGGAAGCCGTCTTTCTCCACAGGAAGGAAATCTGCCCATCACGCAACTGCCAAAAGAACACAGCCTCTGTAAGGAAAGCAAACAGTGACAGCATCTGGGTGCCTTAAATGTACATTTAGAGCAGACTGAAAACAAGGAAACGCCATTTGATCTGTAGAAGTGGACCTCCAGCTAAATCATCTCATTTCATCAGAATTACAAAGGCAAAATGATATAACTGAGTTCAAAAAAGTGCTGGATAAATTCATGGATGGCAGAAATAGATCAAAATAGGACAGACTTTACTGGATTAGAATTCACATCATCTCCAACCAGCATGGCCCTGGGGTGGCGGAGGCCTTAGGCTCTCCACCAAATTGGTATGTTTGCCCCAGGCTGAGGCTCTGAGGTAAAACTCTTGGTGTTTAGCTGGACAATAATATTTATTCATTTAACTATTTATTTAGAAACATATAGTCCACTCTTCCAATGCATTTGAATCTCTCAAGTCAGTTTACAACAATTGAAAATACAACAGTCTGATAAAGGAAAAAAAATAACAACATAACAGAGAAGGAAACAGCCTCAGTACATAAAAACATCCCAAAAGGAAGGTCAACTAGATTTTTTAAAAAAAATACACATCAGCCCAGAAAAAACGAATGCTTGCTGGAGCAGGATATTTTTAACCAGTTTGCAATAAAATTTAGAGAGTGTGCCACAGGGAAAAGTGTTCCACAGGCTGCTCTGGAAGGTAGCCCTCAGGTATCATGGGTCCAAACCATTCTGGGCTTTAAAGGTAATCCCCAACACTTTGCACTGTGCCTTGATATAAACTGGCAGCCAGTGCAGCTGCTGTAGAATAGGTGTAATACAATACCACAGTCAACCTTGCTCCTGCATTCCAGGCAAAATGAAGTTCCCGAAGGTGCTTCACAGGTTTAGAGCTCATTACAGTAATGCAACCTGGATATAGCTAGGGCAAATGTTAATGTGGCCAGGAACTCCTGATGTTCTAAGGAAGGATGCTGGCTTCCTTGAGACCAGGCAGCAAGCAAGCCGCCATCCCTAGTCTAAGTAGTCAATCTGCTAGCATGAAGAAAAACTTCTTATAATAGCTATGTAACTGCAGGCCACAGACTGGTAAGGCAGATCAGGACTCTTGTGGTGGTTCCATGTGCCCCTATGCAAAGTTCTTCCTGCAGGGATTATACTTAAGCTGGACGAATGCCTGCTTTACAAAGGGGAGGTCTGTTGAAGAGCTGACAGAAGACAGTCCCCTGTCTGATGGTGCTTTTTACTTGATGAGTTGGTCAGTACAATTGAAAGCTGAAGACTCATAAGGAGGGAGAGAAGGACCCTTGAAGTTATGCATCAAGAGTTAGCAGCAGATGGAGGTGGTTTCATATTTCAATTCAAATTATAATTATTATTTCTAAATTTTCAGTTATACATATACTGTAGCATATTCAAATGTCCTTCTCCATGAAGTTGTCCAATCCCCCTTTAAAGCCTTCCAAATTAGTGGCCATCGCTACAGCCTGTGGAAATGAGTTCAATGGTTTAACTATGTGCTGTGTGAAGAAACACTTCCTTTCATCAGTCCTGAACCTTATGGGATGACCCCAGGCTCTAGTAGTATGAGAAAGGGAGAACCATGTCTCCATATCCACTGTCTCTACACCATACATCATTCTGTACATCACCCTTTACTTGCCTTTTTCCTACCTTAAACTATGTCAGCCATTGTGGCCTTTCTTCATGTGGGAGTTGCTCCAGCTGCCTGATGATTTTAATTGGCTTTTTCTGCATTGTTTCCCACTCTACAATATCCTTTTTTAAAGTGTGGTGTTCAGAACAGTACACAATACTCAAGTGTAGTTTTGTATAAGGGCAGGATAATATTGAAAGTTTTATTTTCAAAACTATTCCTCTTTATGCCTAAAATGGAGTTTGTCTTTCTTACAGCAGCCACACAGTAGGTTGACATTTTCATCCAACTTGTCACCAGAACCCCAAGATCTCCTTCTTGGGAAGTCACCAGTAGCTCAGAAGCCATCAGCTTATACTTGAAGTTAGGATTTTTTGCCCCTGTGTAATGCTTACTTATACTGAACAGCATTTCCCATTTTACAGCTCATTTTAGTTTGGAAAGATCTTGTTGGAGCTCCTCACAATTCCCTTTTGTTTTTCCTATGCTATGTGATTTCCTGTCACAGCATAGGAAACTTGGCCAATGTACTACTCATTTTTCATTCCAGATCAAGTCCAAAAGCATTGGTCCCCAGAGAGTTGTCTGTGGCACCCCTACATCTACATCCTTTTTTCCTCCTCCCTGCTTCCTGTTCTTTAATGGGTTACTGATCCATAAGAGAACTTCCCCTTTTATTCCGTAATTGATAAGTTTGCTCAGGAGTCTTTGGTGAAGGACTTTGCCAAAAGCCTTTGGGAAGTCTAACTAAATAATGTCTACTAAATCACACCTGTATACATGTTTGCTGACACTCTCAAAAACCTCTGAAATGTTAGTAAGGCAGGGCTTCCCTTTACAGAAATCACATTGATTCCTTGCTGTACAGATTGTCCTTCTATATGTCCACTAATTTTATCTTTAATCATGCTTTCAACTATTTTACCTAGAACAGAGAGTAAGCTAATTGAACTGTGATTTTCCAGATCAACCTTTTAAAAAATTGCTGTTGCCTTGGGGCAACCATTGCCTCAGCCATTCTCCAGGCCCCTGGTACAGAGTCTGGTCTTAGGGACATATTACATATTTTTGTAAGAAGGTCAGCAATTTCGTATTTGAGTTCTTTGAGATCTCTAGAGTGGATACTACCTGGGCCTGGTTATTTATTAACTTTTAATGTCAATGATATTAAAAACTGTCTCTTCATGTCACCACTATTTGCCTCAGTTCCTCTGATTCTGTCCCTGAAAACATCAGTTCAGGCACAGGTGTCTGTCATGTACTTTTTGCAGTGAAAACAGATGAAAGGAATTCATGCAGCTTTTCTGCAGCCTCTTATCCAACTGTCGTACTCTTTTAACTGCCTGTCCAGCTGGTTTCTTGCTTCTGATGTGTCGACCTTGATGTTGTTAGCAATATGTTTTCAAATGCTTTTTAGAATTTCTTATTCTGCTTGCATTTCCCTTGTGAAAACTTGAGCTCCCTTCTGTTTTCCTCCCTAAGGCAAGACTTCCATCTTTTGAAAGAACCTTCTTCTCACTAATAGCTTCCTTGACACTACTCATCAACCATACTGGTAATCTCTTGGACTTGGTGCCACCTTTCCTAACCTGTAGTATACATACTATCCAAGCTTCTAATTGTGTGGTTTTTGAGTATCCTCCAACCATATAGGAAGGATTTAAGCTTCTTGATTCCCCTTTTCAACTCCTTTTTGCCAGTTCTCTCATTTTAGAGAAGTCTCCTCTTTTGAAGTAAAATGTGACTGTATTGGACCTTTTTGGCAATCTACAACCCAGACACAAGTCAGACACTTGTTCAAGGCACAAAAACCCATTAGAAAAGAAAAAGGAAGAAGAAATGAGGTGCACAGATGGACAAGGGCATCTCTGCTATTAGACAGAGTGAGGCAACACCTCAGTCAGCAAGTGCTGGGGGTGGCAAGTGTGCCAAGCAGCCTGTGCTGTGCCCCTAAGCTAGTCTTCATCAGGTGTAGTGCAGGGCACCGCCCCTTCACCAGTTCTGATATATGATTCCAACACCAGTCTGGCTGGGTTCTACACTGAGAGGGGAGCATCTTCTGTGCAAATTGTTTTGGGTGAGCTTGTCTTGGACCCACTCGGAACATGTTGTGCAACTGTGTCCTGTCAAATTTCAGGCATGCTCTTGGGAAGTTCTCTGTGCTGACTATACCAATGATTCAGTTTATGATGATGAGACTGTTTATGAAATGGTTCAGGCTTCAATTCAAGGCCCTGAGACCCAACAGGAAAGTCCAGTGGGGAAGATTAGCCCAAGGGCAGATGGAGGCACCAGAAAACTTGGCCACAGGAACAGTGAGGCTCTACAGCCTGAGGGAGGGGACACTGAAATGGGGAGTCTCTCTGGTGGAGAACCTGTGTCCCTTGAAGCGGTAGAGCTGGTTGCTCATGGTCATCGTCAGAAGGAAGCCCATTTAGGCACACAAAGGGAGGAACTGAGGCATGCCTGCTTTCACAGTGCTCCACCACCCAGGGTGAGGTACAGGCATGTTCATGAAGAGAGCTTTGAGAAATGACTGGAAGAAAGGGTTCAACACTTCACTTGAAGCTCAGAGGCTCAAATGTAAGAATAAAAACCATTAGGAAAGAGACTGGTGATACTGCTTGGAGGGAGAAGCTTAGCTCACAATAGAACATGACTCCTGCTCTTTGAATAGTTGTGCAGAAACAAAGCCCATCTGCCAAAACGGCCTCTTCTGCACTGCTGTTCAATGTTTCAATTGTATCTTTCTTTGCATCAGGCCACCCTGGAAAGAAAAATCTGCTAAAGGGCCAAGAAGAGTGAAGCCATCATCATAATAACGTGTGTCAGCAATGTTATACCTCCAAAATGAGACTAGTCTCTCCTTTTGTCTCTGGCTGCTGACCTGACCATGGCCCCTTGTGATGATCTTGGAGAGATACTTCAATCTCAGTGTGTTTAATTCTCTTGCATTATAAAGTGTTCCTCTTTTTTCTGTGGTCATTAGTATATTTGGCTCATCTTGGAGGTGACCTCAAGCATGTCCTTTGGATGTCTTACAGCACTGTTTGTTCTTGCTGATCTGAGCTGAAAGCCTCTCTGGAATTTCTAATTTCTGCTCTTGGATTAAAATGCATAGTGAAAAGGCACTATAATGGTGGTCAGAATTGCAATAACAACTGAAAATAATTCATTTCAACCCTGATATTTTCCCTCTTTGTTTAGAAGCACAAGATTGGCTTCAGTTTATCATACTGAAAGCTCATCTAAGTAAAAGTATATTGTGTTATACTTTGATAATGGCTATTAACATTCCATGAATTTATGTAGTCCTAACACAGCCTCATTAGACTGCTTAGGTTTCATTTGTTTGATATGCAGCAAGAACAGATCACCTAATTGGCATATATAGTTGATTATCTTTGCTAATTAAGAACTCCTCCAAGAGATATCATGAGTTACAGAGTAGTTAGCATTTGTGTTTAAGAGTTTTTAAACAAAAGATTTTTTTAAACAAGCTGCAGAACAATTGCTTCCCTTCCCTTTTCTTTACATTGGTCCTTGAAAGAGAAAATCTCATGTTGTGCAACATTTTGGAACAGAGATCTTCAGCAATTCACTATGGGATAGGAAACAAACTTTCCTCCGATTAATGATACCCACTGATTCAGTACTGGCACTGCCTCTGCTCCAAGCCAAATAACATTATCTTCTGACTTGCTTAAGTTTTTGATTGATCAAAAATTTTACCTACACAGCAGAGCTATTGATATGTACATTGGAAATAGTCCTGTTGGCCCTCCAAGTTCTGCACTTGGACTGACGGGAATATAATTTCCCAGAGTTTGGTGTATCCATGCACATCACTGCCCTTGGATATCTGGAACTTGCAATATATGTGTTACTTCTGTGCCTTTATCTGTTTAGAAGTATCTTACATCCTCAAGGTATTTCCACCAGAGTAATGCTAGTAGAATGCCTAGTGTTCTTGGAGTATCTTTTCAAGAAATCAATTTTATCCTTCCATAAAACCAATTCTATCCTTCCAATTTTATCCTTCACCCCATCTCCATAAAACTCACACTTATGTATTGTGTAGGTCAGGATTATCTTGTTCTTTAATCTAGTATGCATGTGCTTAGCGATTTTTAAAAAGAAAGAGTAAGAATCCTGAAGTGAACATGCCTAGCATTAATGATATGGGTCTCATCTTATTTTTAATGTTGTCATGTCTCTCTTGCTTTGCACAGAGGTGGAGTTACCTTAAAAAAAAGTAACCTTTTTTGTTGCATTGGCCAGTAGTAATTTTCAGATATTGAGCTGATAGGGATTACAAATCGATGTCCCCAGGTAGGGTTGGTTAAATTCCTGCCAATCCCCCTGGAAGGCCACTGCTTGCCAGTGATCATTCTTGCTAGAGGGATGGCATTTACTGTCCCACAGATTAGGGGCCACAAGTCTAGGGAAGGCTGGTGAGGTCTGACTTGGCAGCATTCCATGTTCCTAGTTAATTCACTTTTTCTTAAATTTTTATTGAGAGGTTGCAGCTTGGATTTTCTGCTGTGTTATGCTGAGTTAGACTATTTGTCTGAGTAGTTGAATATTGTCTACCTACATGGTTATTGGTTCTCCAGGTTCTCAGGCAAAGATCCAGCATTCTACCAAGTTCTTTTAAATCCAATATGCCAGTCCAGGGATTGAACCTGGGACCTTGTGCATGTTAAATATGCATTTTCCTCAAAGCCATGACTCTTCCCAGCACACACAATTCATTCTATGGCAGTGTGGAGAGAAGTTGCACATGCTGATCGATGATGATGCTAATGATGATAGGTATCTTGGATTGAAATAGCTGTGCAAAAGTTGGTGGTTGCCCCCAAGCGCAGGAAGTAGACCCAGTCTTAGGATGAAAGGTTCACCTGTATTTAGAACTCAGAGACTCACTATGACAGAGAAGCAACTCAGGTCTTCACTGCTGGTTGCTTAAAATTTGAGTAGCAGTTTAGATAGCAAACTGTACTTGCTGTATATTTGTTTTCAGGTGAGAATAGGTAAGTTTACTATTCCTTGGTCTCGATGGTAGCAAGTCCAGCTGCTTTTCTTTGATGCCTATCATGCCTAAAGAAGCTTCACATATTTTATTTTTATTTTAAGCATACCAACACAACCTAAGAAATAAAGGAATCGAATTCTAGCCAGCAGAACAAGTGCCCCCTGTGCACCCTAATTAATGCCTTTTTCATAGCAGGATTTGGCAGATGTGTACAGCTACTGGTTTATTATGTAAGTTTTATTCTTGAATGTGTACAAGGCTTTTTAATGGAGCAACTAATTCCTATCCAAAGTGAAGTGTGCTACTGGAGCATAAGAAATGAAATATGTGGTTTGGTTTGGTTTCTATTTACCCATCATGACATAGCATGGTATTTTCACTGTGACTAGAACCTGCTTGAAATGCAGTGTAACCAAATTCTGTGCCCTGTGTGATATATGGAGATTACTTGGGCAATTGGCATGCAATCAGTCCTGAGTCCTTTCTCTGCTGGGCTATAGCTACTTGTTATTCCTTGGTATAACCAGGGAACTGAGAAAAATTGGTTGGATGATGGTTAGAGCACAAAAACAAAACAAAACAAAACAAAACAAAAGCCCAGAGTCAATTGACTGAGTGCATGTGAGAACTTGAGCCTAATGCATAATTATGAATTTCTTCCCTAGCACCATTTCTTCCCTGCAATGCAATCCAGAAGTGATATAACAAGTGGTAGGGGACTTTTCTCATTTGGGCCACCAGAGAGGTGAGCAGAAACCATCAGAAAACTACAATGTGATACATTTACACGGCACTTTGAGTGCAAAACAGATCACAACTGACATGACCTTGATGTCATTTGTCTGCAACACTGTCTATAAAATTGTCCATTTAGCCAAGAATTTTTGGATAACTTCCATTCCTGAGGCCCAAGGACATGGACCAGTTGCTCTGAGGCATTCAGCCTAACAAATAACGTTTAGCAGGGAAGATTTGACTGTGTGGGTCCAGGAGACTGTTGGGAAAGGGCATCTTAGGGAAGGCTGCTCTGCACCCCAAGCCTTGTTTCTAACTATTGGTTGGTCATTAACACCTCTTTTTTGAGCAAGGGGCTTGAGAAGGTGGCTGCTTTGAAATTCCTGCGTAACAGTATCTGTGTGCATCTCATTTTGGCTTGAGGCCTGAGTTTGGCAGAGAAACATCTTTGGTTCTGATGGATAACATTTTCCAGAAAAAAAGACATTAGTTGGTTGTTTTTCTAATTCTTCTAGATCTCTTAACAGCTTTTGATATAAACAGTCGTGGAACCGTCCATGAATGGTTGTCTGGGATGTGCATGAGGGGGCCAGAACTCTAATATTTTTGTTCCTAGCTGAACAAAGGTTTTCCAGAAGGTGGTGCTAGGATAATATTGCTCTGCCCCATGGCAGTTATGCTATGGTGTTCTCCAGGCCTCAGTTTTGAGTCCTGTACAGTTCTCATCTTTATGAAATTGCTGAAGGGGTCTATCCACACTCATCCACAATCCTCCTTGGTCACAAAATCTGGTAGAGGTGTTGAACCAGTGACTACAGCAGTAATAGGCTGGCTGAGGGCCAGTCAATTCAGGTTCATCCCAGACATGACGGAAGAAGTATTTGTGGGTCATTAGTCATATCTGGAGGGGGGAAGTTTGTGCCCCATCAAGAGCATCTGGATGAAAATAAATGGAGCAAAGAATAAAATGAACATGGTGGTTGAAGTCTCCTACTCATCAACCAGTCAAAGAGAAGACAAGATGAAACCTTTGGAAAGCAAAATCCCAAAGTTTAAAGGAGGCATGATATAGTATTAATGGGGGACTTCAATTTCCATGATATCTGTTGATAAACCAATTCTGTCAAACACAGCCTTTAAGAAATTCCTGACTTGTGCTGGTGAAAGTGAAGGAAAGAACTACAGGATTTGCTGTCCTTGATCTGATTCTAACCTACAGGAATGGCCTGGTGGATAAGTAACAGTTAGGAAAACTATGAAGGAAAGTGACAATGTCATATTTGAATTCTTGACTCTAAAGGAAGTGGAGGCCAAGTGTAGCCAAATGTGTACACTGGGTTTTAGGAAAGCCAATTTTAATAAACTCAGAACAATGATAAGTAAGTTCCCATGGCAAATGACTATAACGAGAAAAAAGAATCTAAGCTGGATGAGAATTTTTAAAAAGGAAATTCTAAAGGCATAATAACAAGCAATTGGAACAAGAAAACCAGTGGGGGGAGGGGGGATACAACAGAAGTTAATGTGGCTTTACTAAAATGGTTTAGAGAAGACCTGAAAACAAAGCAAAACAAAAAAGGATGTGTTGACATAGTGGAAAGAGGCTAGGCCACAAAGGAAAAATACAGAAAGGTAGCATGAAATTACATGGATGACATCAGGAAGCTGAGAATGAGCTGTCACCGGCAAGGAAGGATGAAAACATTTTTAAAAAGCCTTCTGTGGATTCATAGAAGGTAGAAGACAAAGAAAACAACTTGATGGGAATGGCAAATGAAAAGAAAAATAGAAGTGCTCAGTTACTACTTTGGCTCAGTCTTCCCCTAAAAGAAGGTCTATGAGCTCACTGCAGAGATAAAGCACAAGCTGATGGGAAAGGATTGCAGCTTGAGACAGATAGGCAAATGCTCAAGGAACATCACATTACTTTGAATTAGTTCAAATCTCTAGGGTCCAATGAACTGCATTGTAGAATAAGAAACTGGCAGAAAAACTCTAGGAACCACTGTTGATTATGTTTTAGAAATCATGGAGGTTAGGAGAAGTATCAGATTACTGGAAGAGGGCTAGCTTTGTCCCAATTTTCAGAAAAGGAAAAATGTAAGAATCTGGGAAGTACAGACCAGTCAGGCAGCAGTCTGACATCAATCCCTAGGAAAATTCTTGAACAGATTATAAAGCAGTCTATCCATGAACACCTTGAAAACAATTACTAGAAGAACAAATCATGGAAGACTAATCTGATTTCACTTTTGGATTGGGTATCCTCCCTGGTAGACTGTGGGAATGCTGTGGACATAATATATCTTGGCTTCAGCAGTACTTTTGAAAAAGTGCTTCATGACATTTTGACGAGCAAACTGGGTAAAAGTGAGTTATATGGAACTATCAGGTATAACCACTGTTGGCTGCAAAATCTATTCAAAGAATGCCTATCAACGGCACCTTCTCAAACTTGGGACAGGTAATGAATGGGGTACTGTAGGTTTCAGTCCTGGGTTTAGTACTCTTCAGCATTTTGCTGATTTGGATGAGGAGGTACAGGAAATGCTTATCAAATTTGCAGATGATACAAAATTGGATGGGAGAGTAAAACTCTGGAAGACAGAAAGAAAATTCAAAGTGATTTTGATAGGTTGGAGCACTGGCTGAAAATAATGCTAGAATTTGAATCTAGGGGAAAAAACTTAAATGCATTGTCACAAGATGGGGGATACTTGGCTCAAAAATTCTATAAGCAAGAAGGATCTTGGCTTTGCTGTAGATTGCAAGCTGAGTATAAGTCAATGGTGTGATATGGCAGCCCAAGGCAGATGCTATTTTGGGATGCATTAATAGAAGTATCACTTCCAAATTATATGAAGGAAAGTCAACAATGAAGAAATTGAAATTGTGAAAGACTTTTCATGCCTTGCTCAGTCATCAATTCAAATGGAGACTGAAGCCAAGGTATAGAAATAACTGTGAATAACCTGAAGGGGAAGAGAGAGCAGTCTTTAGTTGTATTTAATTTGAACTAACTGGCCACTTGTCAAGATCCAAAGACTTGTTTTTTAATTAACGTAATTGAAAAATAGCAATTTCTACTATGGAATTGGTTATGATTTAAGAAAAATACTAAACTGAAACTGTTTGTAACAACTGAAGCAGTGCTGTTATCAGCATGGAGCAAACACATGCCCTTGCTTTTGAAGCCAGTGCAAATGGGATTTTGGCCTATGTGCTTCATGCCTAGGCTTATTCAATTCTTTACAGAAAGTGTGTAGAAACAGTAAACTTGCATGGATGTAAGTGTTCTTGAACACTAATAGCACACAGTCTGAAACACAGTGTGAAATGAATGTCTGTCTTAAAAGAGGGATATGTGACACTGGAAAAGTCTGAGTTCGACAGACTTCTGACACATTTCCACCTTGTAGCCAAGAGCAGACCAGGTTGAGGAAGCATATATTCCTTCCAGTCAGGAAAAGTTTCTTCAAATAAAGGTGTTGGTGCCTTCCTGACCTCCAGGGACAGAGAGAGTTTCAGAGAAATGGAGGTGCCACACTGAAGGCTTTTCTTTGGAAGGACTTTAGTTGGGCCATATGTCCATGTGGAACCATAGGAGCATGCTAAGGTTTTATATGCAAATAGCATAAATTTAAACCTGGTCCGGTGACAAATAGCCAACCCATGGTGTTCCCTCAGCAAAGGAGTTGCATGCTGAAAAGGTGCATCTACTAACAACAGCTGAGCTGTTAATTCTGCACTAGCTCCAGCTTTCAAACCAGGCTGGAAAGGCACTCCCACATACAGGAGGTGCTCCATAGTGGCTCAGTCTTGAGGTTGCTAGTGCATGTACAACTGTGGTCAAGCTAATCAGCCCAGGGGATGCCATAGCTCTCATCAGTGGAGTGAATCCATCTCTAATTTGGTCTTCCTCTTCTTCCTTTGACTTTCCCTAGCGTGATTGTCAGCACATGTGCCAATGTAAATGCATCTTAGTACATGTGACTGAATTCTTCCTATTTGCCCTGCTTCTAATTTTTTTCTCCATTTTTGATCTATTTCTTCTGTAGCAATTTTAATTCTGTAAGTTCCTTGCCACAGCACCTGGCCTTCTGCAGTGTTTAAAAACATTAAAGCACTGTGCACATTAATGATGCTATACAATTAATACAAATGAATAACAAGCAATGTCAGTATTCTTCAGAGGAGTCTGTGTGCACAGTTCTCCATTAGTTGGTTCCATTGCTCTTCCTAGATGGTTTTTGCTGCTTGTTTCTTGGGCTTAATTTTGATGGATTTGGATGGTTCTGCTATTATCATTTTAAATAATTGACTGTGTTTCATAACTCTTGTTGCTTTGGCACAAGCGGAATCAATTGCAGGGTATGAATATTTTAATGAATAACTAATGAAGTCTACATGGTTTATAGTGGGAAGAAAAAGGCAGTATTTAGTGTCTGGATTCCACATGTAGCTTCTCAAAGAGATAAAAGGGCCTTCACACCAGCTTTCATATTCAACCAGGAGGAAGATGTTTATAGCTGTCCACTGAGAGGAAGTTCATTCCCGTGAAGTAGGAATTAAAAATTGAAGCTTTCTGCTGAGCCCCATGTGTGTTTTGACTAAATCCCAGATTACAAGAGAAATGGCTTAAGAAAAATAAAAGACAGAGATTTTACAGAGAACAGTTCCAATAACCCTGAGGTGCTCTAAGGGACAGGGAAAGAGAAGGGAGGATAATTAAGCATTTTAGCTGAGAGCATCTAAGCACGATGCTAAGATTAGACATGAAGCTTCCATGGGGGTTGGAACAGTCTGACTGGCCCCCTTATCACCAGACACATGAGATCATTCCACTCTTTACTGTCTCTAGTCCTCTGGGCTGAGGAGACACTCAAAAAGCAGTTCACAGTTTCAGGAGAACTTGAATGTGGGGAACTGGCTTATGTGAGTTTCCCCAGGATTTACTGGCTGTTCATCACTGAACTAAACAAACCCTGGAGCTGAAATTTTACAGAAGGCAAATGTTTTGTGACTTTCCCCCCTCTCACTCCTCTAGAAAAAGGAGACTTTTCTCTGAATATTGGCCATCTTTTTGTTTAATTTGGTGTGTGATGGCTACCCTGTCACAGCTGCCCAAAATCACACTAGGTCTGAGACATGGTGGGGTTTGCAAAATGGTGACCAGGCTACCAAGCTTCTGGCCTGCTTCTGCTATCAGGAGTTCCTCCTACAAGAAACTGTTGGTAACTGTCTCTCCCCCTTACTTCTCTGAAGAATTTCAAGGAGCCATTTGGGTACAGATTTAAGTTAGGGAGCATTCCAGGTGACTAGGATTCATGGGAGTTGTGGGCCAAAACATCTGGGAGACCACATATTGCCCACCACTGAGGTACCCTTATGAACAATGATTCCAGCCAGGCATCTCCCCAGTCCCATCTGGAGATGCCAGGGATGAACCCGGAAGCTACTGCATGCTGAGCCATGTTCTTTTCTCCTCTCTTGCATAAAGGACTGCTACTATCCACTCACTGTGATCATAGTATTAAGGGCTTAACATTCCTAACACATTGTACATACATTAAAATGAGACAGCTTCTGTCTTATCATAGTCTAATATACATGACACCAAAGCAAAAAGGAATGGAGAGAGGAAAGGAAAGCAAGTGAATTCAGAATTCAGATGTTTTCAACTTGCAACAACCCTTTCCAGGCGTTCTTTTCAATGTGCATGAATGGCAGTAGTGGTGGATACATGCCCTCCAGCCCCTCATCGTCACCTACCCTGAGTTGAGGGGCAAGTGCAGCAGGAACACCATTCTGGCAGTAGGACATTTCAGTTAAATAGGGTATCATTTTTTAAAAACGTTTGCCCCTACACTTCAGTCCTGCTCACCACTGACATGTAGTCCCTAAAACCTTTTCCAGAGTTAAATTTGGCCCTTGAACTGAATATTGTTCCACAGCCCTGCATTCTCCGTATTTGGCTGTGGTTCTCTTCCTTCTGCACTTTCTTCAGCTGGCATAATGTGTCTTGTTTTGTTTTTAGAAAGGCTATCCTATCAACAATTGTATAAGAGAGAAAAATACTCTACTGGCAAAGATAAGAGATTCCAAAAAGTCATTTTATTAGGTTGATGCTCCTGTAGCATGTGGCACATACAAAGGAAATTAAGACACAAGGTGTGGTGAAGAGCTAGAATGAATTGGTCTCTCACTGAACAAAATTTCCCTGCAAAGTTATATACATACATCTGGAAAGTTTTTAGATCAGTGAGTCAGAACATTAAACCAGAGTGTAGATGCAGAATGAGGAACAGGGGGCTTCCAGGGATTGTTGGACCACAACTCCCACCATCTTTCATCCTTGACCATCCTGGTTCGGGCTGGTGGGAACTGTAGTCCAGCATCATCTGGAGGGCCCCCCATTCCTCAGCCCTGCTGTAGGCAATAATTGAGGTTGAATTTAAGGGTGGGTGTTTTGTGTGTGTAATTGTAGGGCCCAGTTCTCAACTGACCTGGCTGAACAGAAATGTGTGGTGCTAATTTGAGGACACTTCTGCCATTCCAGGTCATAGTCTTTCAAGTTAAAAAGTGAATTTCAAATATCGCTTGAAAGAAAGTAACAGCAACACAGATAAGAGACAAGAAGCATAACAAAAGCTATTTGTACAAAGCTTGGCAAAGATAGTGGCTACAAGTAATCTTATAGCATTGTCCCATAGAAATCAATGAGCCATAGGTAACCATGTACACAATTGTAATTGATTTCCCTGATCCAGAGTCACTCACTTGGATAGCATTGGGTTTTGGCCACTACCCAGTGTAAAAGCAGCCAGCATTTTCAGGCCTGGTGGCACTCATCATCTGTTTGCCACTGCATAGTACACCATGCACAAGAAATATTGTACGTGCACCAACTTAGTGCTGGATATCACCAGTACCTTTTGCTTCCGACAAATTAATTCTAGAATGGTGAGCCATGCAGGGAACCTTTGTTTCCAGTACGGCTGGATGAACCTGTCAGTTTTGCTTTCTCAGTTTTTAAAGTTTGTTTTCTTTGAGTTCTTTCTTTCCAGAATATGAGCAGCTTTGCAAGTTTGGGCTAATTCTTCTATAAAATGAATTGAAACGAAATTGTCCTCCATATGTACCACCCAAATTCAACAGGTACAGCTGTTGGGGAAGAGAGGGGAGGATCATAATGTATCTGCTTATCATATAACTGTTAAAGATGAAAATCCTGCCAAAAAAGTATAATAATTAAGCACTAATATGGGTGGATATTAAGGGATCCAAGATCAGACTTTTAAAAGCAAAACAAAGCTGGGCCCTGGATGAATCACCAGTTTTGGTTTCCCCCACTTTTTTTTTTAAATCTCAAATCCTTCGGTGGTAAATTCTTATCAAAACTGAATGGTGCTGGAATTCTAACCTATCCTTTATTTCCAGACATGAATCACCTTATTTTAATTAAATTGAAGGATGTAATTCAGAGAAAGCTAGCCAAGCTGAAACCGATGGGATGTAAACCTTAGCACACCTCAGTTCCTATTAAAATCAATGAGATTAGAAATCATTTCCATTGATTTCAATTAAAGATAGAGGTGCTCAACTTTCTCTAGAGACTTTGTGCTTTTGAAATTTAGTATTGATCTTAAGGGAAGAATAGATTTGCTTTGTGAACTGAAAAGCCAATGGGAGAATCTAACAATTTTATTTGGGCTCAGTTGTACTGATATAGTTCATGTGTGAATAACAGGAATAACAAGACGATATGATGCCTGATCCTCACATGCTCCTTCAGCGGCAGCATTGTCCACATTAGCTGAGCCATGCTACTTATGTTACCCGGGGGCTGATAATGCTGGCGCGGTCATTAATCACATCAACAGCCTTGCCTTCATGATTGCTGTCAAATGTTACTGGTGGTGGCAGAGAAGCAGATACATCACAGCAGTTCCCATGACATTGAAGGTAATGTATGTGCCAGGCCTGAGCTGAAGTAGATTATCATCGAACCCAGTACCTGCACTGAAAAAAGCACTTGCTAAGATTTGTGGCACGAGCTTACTGCGATCATGCTGTTTGGCTATGGAGAAACTATGCCCTTGCACATATCTCCTGGAAATGAAAATAATGTTTAGAAGGCAATCTAAGAATAGGAGAGACAAGCAGACCTAATGCATTATTTCCCAGAGATAGCTGCGTTAGTTAATCTTGTGTAACTTATGTGGATAGTGCATTTGGACACTGCACTGTGAGAAAACAAGAATCAGATATAAGAGCAAGAAAGGAGCAAAGTGCCAAAGGCAAGTATGCTGAAAGCTACACAAGCCAAAATGGCATCCAAATGAGATTACCCGCAATGCTGATGCGCAGCTATTAGCACCCTCAAGTTCAGACCAACACAAATGCTGTGTGACAAACTTGTGGTTTTTACAAACAAAAGAATTAGAGGAACAGGTGGAAAATAATGACTCAGAACATTGACAGAAAATATATTACAAGTTTCAACTTTTTCAGCATGGGATTTAAAAAATATAATTCCCCAAATTTAAGGGAGAAGTTAATTTAACTATTATGTGAAATGTTATAGCTTTCATAGCTTTCCCCTAGCTGTAGCAAATCTTCCTTTCCTTAAAAAAAAAGTTAAGCTAAATGAAAAATGTCCTAGAAAAAAATCCTAGGCAAACTAGGTTGGACATTACAACTACAGCCATTTTACTACTTTTGGGAGGAAAAAATGGATGGGAAACTGATCTTTAAAGAGAAAGAGAGAGTTGTTTATATTACAAGGCTGTGACCAGCTCTAGAACTGCAGCAGAGTGGGCTGGACCTTAAGCAACTGAGCTCATGCAAAAGGTTCTTCAGAGGACATAAAATCAGAAAATGGTTATTTTTTCCCTGAGGAATTAGCAACTCTTTAAAACACACCAAAGGGCAGGCTGGGATGCACACTGCACAGACTCCATGAACATCACAGTATGGATAAGAAAACCTGTAATGTGTCACTGATCACAATAACAAAGGAGTGTTCACATGTCACAAAGAGTCTAATCAAGGCTTCCTCATTTTTCCATTCGTATTTGCTATGCTTGGTTCTCTTCTTAAACCTGCATGATTATCTGCAGAATGTCAACACTTCTCTTATGTATTTTCCTGTCCATACACACAGAAGCAGCTATTTTACATGTTAGTTTACAGGCTAGAAGTTCAGCCTATTTCTCATTCTTCCAGGCAGCCAAATCCGAAAAGTGAAAACCACAGAGAACACCACCTTGAGAGACATAAAAAACTAAGACAACTATGACCACGAAACAGTTTTGCTGCCTTCGTCATCATGGAAACAAGTACTCTCAGTGTCTGATGCCCAGTTCTTCTGTCTTTCAGCAACAGGTTGCTTTAGGATTCAGGACACGTGGCAACATTTCAGACCAAAACAAAAGAATTTGTTTGAGTCCCATTGGCTTCACGACTTGATGTATCATGGTGTCTGAGGTGGTTTGGGAGATGGGCATGAGCCTTGGCTGTCAAAGCTGGCTGCTCGGCCATGCCACTGAGGAAAGAAGAAAGGCAACAAGTCATTCAGCAAAGTCATAAACAGTGCATAAGAAATGTACTAGCATCCTGAACCATGGGTTCTCTGTGTGCTCGGGCTTAAATGGGACTTCTGCAAGAGTTGGCTGTCCCACACATCTAGATGAAAGGAGAGAGTATCTCTCTACTTGTGCATGGTTGCAATCTGCACTGCACTGAATGGATATACTCACTCTTGCCCTTAATGGTTTTCACACACAAAACAGTAGTTGCGTTGGAACCAGACTTAAGTCACGCTTAGAGCATAGCCATGACAATCAATAGGAGAAATTAGTCACGACTAACTTAATTCTAATTGATTTCAATGGATCTGCTGAAAGTATGATTAAATTTGGATTCTACTTGATGGATTGGGGCAAGAGTGTTTTAAATGTCTACCTTTGGGTGGCTGGAATAAACATTTTAGCACTAAAATCATCAGTATAGATTTGACTTGGGAGAAAAGATCTTTTTGAGCTGCCCATGGCTGCTTAGAATTGCAAGCAGTATTGAATCTTCATTGTTGTGTTTTACAATAATTCAATCATCCTAATCAAAAAGTGTGTTTCTGGAGTGTTTATATACAAATCCCTAAATAAACATAATTACTTCTCAATACTATGAGAAAAGGAATCATTTGCAGCCAAGCTTTTTTTCCTTGAAGTGAGCAAGGTTTCCTGTCGGTTTTGTAGCCAGGGGACGCAGCAGCTTACGATAAAAATCAGCAATTCAGAGCTAAGTCGGTGGGGGAAGGCCATGGCCATAGGCCTGGAGTGAGAATCCTGGACACCTCAGTTTTGCTCACAGTCACTCAGAAAGTTAATGATGGTGAATAACAACAAGATACATGAGCAATCAGATAGGCAGCTTCCAATCTACTTGGTACTGTTGAGACATTTGGAGTGCTGCATTCATCTTCTAATTTCTAACATTTAATATACCTACAATAATTAAAATTCTTAGGGTTATAATCTAATTGTGAGCGTTAAAGAATATGATGATCTATGTCAATGCAAAAAGAACATAATCAGAAAGAAACAGAAGCAGATTCATACAGCTGCCTAGAGATGTATCATACTAGAGATGTATCATAGTAGAAAAGGAAAGAGCACCTTTAAACCTCTCTTTAAAAATAAATGAGAGAAATAATCAATAGAATGTTAAGGGGTGAGACAGTTCCGTAGTTATGGTATAGCCAGACAGAAAGGACATGAGAAATCAAGAAGTGGAAGGGAAGGCACAAGAGATAGGTTTAACAAGCAATTTGTTATTAGAAGAACAAGGAGCAAAATGAGATCAGTAGAGAGAAGTCAATATGCTGAGATGAGGCAGTGCAAGTTCACCTCATCAACAAAATACTCAGCAAACATATTAGGAGAAAGTGATGAAAGAGGCTGGGATGGAAAACAATTAAATGTGGCGAGCAAATGGCTCGAATAAGCAAAAGATGGATGAATAAGTTGAGCAAACTAAAATTACTTAGCAGAAAAGAATTGCAGATGAAAACACTGAGAGTGAAGAGGAAGTAAAAATGAGATTTGTGCCAATGAAATCTCTTCATTTCTGAGCAATGCATTTCAAAATGGTTGTTAAGTTGGCAAGGATTTAGGAGTGAATGACAATGAAGGTCAAGGGCAGAACTGAAAGGAAATTATGGGTAGTTTCAAAATAGGAGAAAAATTGACTTTGCCTCTGAATGATAACCATAAAATATGAAATGTGACAAAATATGAATGTATAGAAAGAACATTTGATTATTTGTTTTTAATTGGATGTATACTTGCTGAGTATTGAAGTTAACTATTCTCAAATTTTGTCAGAATTCCAACAAACATAGCTTTTATGTTAAAATTTGTTCCAACATTCTTTGTCGAATACTGCAAACCATTGCCAACACATATCATCTATCAAATCCTAAATACTATTGCATGGCAGCTATCAAGCAGACATCCACATTTTAATAATTTATAGCTGGCATGCTATTGTTGGATATCAGATACTGGCTTTGAATATTCACAGAAGAAAGTTTTGAGCAGAAACTGAGGAGGTGGAATATGTTTTAAGCTCTGGCTAAGACTGACAAACAAGAAGAGTGGTTAAAAGTTAACCGAGACGGTGCAAGAGGAGCCATTGTTCCCACTGACTACTTGCAAAGTTGAACATGCAGAAGGTGCATTTGAGCTGCAGAGAAAGAGGTTTAATCTAAATGGTAGGAAAAATGTTCCAGGCAGTAAGTGCTGGGAAGCCAGAAAGTAAACTGCCCGGGGGTTTGTGCAAGCATCTTTCTTGGAGAATTTCTCGAAAAGGTCCAAGGGCAGATAATGGGTAATCCTGTGGGTATTCCCAACTCTGTTATTTATGGCAGTGTTTCTGAAACCACTCATGAGTTACTGAATTATAAGAATTGCTGAAGCTATAATTGTGAAACACTTCTTACAATGCTATATGATACAATACAATTTTATTTGTATTTGGTTTTTAAAATGTATATGGACTTTTAGTTGTGACAATTATGGAAAATTTAAATGACTGCAGTTAAAGTGAATACAGTTACTACAACCTTAATTAAGTCATACTGTAAGAGAGAAAGGATGCATAGTAACATTATACTTTACCTTACTTTACTCTTGGCCAGGTCTTTTAAATTGTCTTTTAACATTATTTTATATTATTTTAAATTAATTTTAATTCTTAATGTTTTATCTATTGCATTTTATTGTTCTTATATTTTGTTGCACACAATGCTTCAGCTATGGAAGGTATAGAAATAAAATAGTAGTAGTAGTAGGTCCTCAATAAATTATTTAGCCAGTATTACTACATTGAAGTCTGCCTCGTATGAACCACAAGCAGATTGTCAATGCAACAATGCAATTTTTGTTTTGTTCTGCAAAACAGCATCCTGTCCTGGAGCCTGCTGTGATCACCAGACAGATCATGAAAAATAAGTATACCCAACCAAAGACAGGAACTTCGTCCTATCTTGAAAAAGGCTGCCTTTATTTTGGCACCTGTGTGGCATTCCATTGTGGGATGTTTGTGTCGGCGGGGGGGGGGGGGTTAAAAAATGGAACTAGATCACAACTGGACTGAACCATTCTGCTAAAAAAAAATCCAGTGCAGTTCAGCCAGATCACTTCATAATCATGAGGTCATTAATTAAAATTGCAATCTAATCAGACTGGAAGTAAATAGTATCATATAGTACCCAGTAGTCTTCCCCAATTAGGAGCTCTCCTGATGTTTTGAAATGCAACTTCCGAATTCCTCAGAAAGATTTGAAGGGCACCAAGTAAGGAAAGGCTGATATAGAGGATACATGCATTTTTAGCACTCACAATTAGAAATCACTGGGAAACTGTCTGGAGGCTATGTGGTGTAATTTCAGGCATGCATTATCCCAGGTTCTGAATTCTTGCCCACAGATGTCTAGTCTTGTGTTACTCTGTATACAATTATCAAAAGAGCTGCGTCTGCAAATGTCTGTGAATGATACAACAAACTCACTATGATACTGCTGTTCTGCCTCGTGATGGAGGGTTAGGGACTTCACAGATTAACCTTTTGAGTCCAAAGCCCCATGTGGGAGTATCGACATTAACATCTCTCACATTTCAAACAAATGAGAGAAAACATCCCAAAGAAGATGTCTTAGACTAAGCAAACAAGGGAGATGTCAACATACAATGTGTTAAACCTACACTGAAAGCGTAGAGTGTGAATGTGGCAACCTGGGTTTGCTGCCACCTAATAATTAAAGCAGTTTTTAAGTCCTAGAAAGGCAGGAGATATCTCCCACCTTTATCCTATATTTAGTAAAGATGCAATCTTCTTGCCCTCATTTGCTTTCATGGCAGGCTGGGGGATGCTGGAGTTGCACAGCTTTTTTTCCATTGGAGGATGAAAAGTAATGCTCCCTAAGCCACGCAGTCTCACTGCTTCAAGGAAATATTGGAGGTGACATGGAGCTAGTAGCACCGATACTGTTTCTTGCTAGAGGGGGGGAATGTCACTCTCTTGATCTTCTCGCACATTAGATAGGCAAAAACAGCAAATATGGTGCAGATACATTAACATCAGTTTTTGGAACAGCAGAAAACCTTGAAAAACACCTAACAACCTTTTTAAGCTCTCTTTTTTAGAAGGAATTTAAGATACCAACCAAACCAAACCCAACACAAAACGAAACTAATTATAGTCAGACTCTTTCTAGAGATCTTTCATGACTCTCAGGACATTAGTGTACAGGAATAAAAATTTTTGACAACTCCCAGCATGCTGTAACATGCCATGCTTGCTGGAACATGCTAGGAGCAGAGGGTCTTTTTATTTTATTTTATTTTATTGCTGCCTTATTTAAACCAGTCATCTCAACCTGCTCCCCTCCATATGCTTTGGACTTAAACTGTCACCAGCCTCAGTCAGCATGGCAAATGGTAAGAAATATTCAGAGTTGTAGTCCAAAACTTTTAGGAGGTATTTATATAAACCTACAGCACACAACAGCAAAACAATAGTTGTGAAAGGCTGTTCTAAAGCCACAGACAGAATTGCTTTTAAAGATCCTGCTATGATTTTGCCCGCACTCCATACATGCCTGATGTATTACTTTTAAACAAATAAATGTCAAGGACCCAAAAGACGGAAATTGCCTTATTATTACATTTTAGGTCTGTTTTACAGTAATGAGCCAGTGATAATGGGAATCTGTGATGCCAGATACAGCCAAGCTTATCCTCCTGGAATCTCTGCTAAGCCCTTTTCCCATCAGTGCTTGTAGAAATAGTCTGCTGGCTGCTGCTGTTGTCTTTATAAATATATTTTCTTGTACACATGACCCTTGTCTGATACCTTGGAATATTTGGAGTGAGACAGCATCACAGAAGAAAGGGAATGGGATGGCTCTGCTACTGGGATCACTGCCTTGGGGACATTCAATCCAGGTGCTGGATTTTGCTGTGGGCAGAAATAGACAAAGGATCATTTTGTGCTGTTTGGCAGGGCAAGTCATGTGCTAATACTGATTAGCACTGATGGGTTATTTCAGTGTGGTCACTGTGAGATACACTCAAGGGACAAATCTAAATATAATTTTGAAGGTCAGACATGCACCAGGTATATAGCCAACTCCTCTTGTCCAGGCGCACGTGCGCACGCGCACACACACACACACACACACCCCTTCTCCCAATGCATCCTCACCAACTCATAAGCACAACAGTCCTGACAGTTCTGACATGCACTCTGCACCAAAGGTGTCATGCTACAAGGTTGCATACTTAGGTACCCTTTTTTGCAGTTTTAACCAGTGCCTTTATTCAGGACTCACTCTTGTATAAAAGCAGCCAAAGTGAGGAGCACTGTGTGCGTGTACATTAGACTTCTGATCATATTTGTAGTGCTTTGCCTTCATGTAAAGCTATGGTTCCTCTACTTTTCATCTAGAATGAATGACATCAAACTGGAAATTAGGAAAGTTCCTTACTTGTAAGAGCTTTGGAGAAAAAAAGAGCTAAAAACCTGTAGGGTACTACCCTATGCATATTTAGAAAGACTGAAGTCCTACAATGTCCAGCATTCAGCCATGTCAAGTATGCTGGAAGTTGTAGGATTTCATTCTTTCCAAATATCCTTACTACTTTTTGACAACAAAAACAGCTCACAGCAAACTATATATTATAAAGAAAGCAAACACCATCATGGAGTCCCTTTAATTTCAGCACGAAGGATGAGATTCCATCTAGCCACCTCATCTCTGCTGTCCCCTTGTCCTTTTGCTGTCAATCCTTCCCAGCATCAGGGTCTTCTCCAATGAGTTGTTCCTTCTCATTAGGTGGCCAAAATATTTGAGTTTCATCTTCAGTATCTGGCCTTCTAAAGCGTATTCAGGGTACTGAAATACTAAATGCTGATGTGCCTTTAACTAGTAACATTAACCAGGACTTCCAGTTCAAAAGCCAGATTTCGCTTCCTGTTACTGAGGCTGATGGAAAACAGTAACAGTTGCCTTATAGCTGCTTGAATAAGTGGCCAAACTTTCAGGAAGGCTGTGAATGTCAGTTCCATGCACAGTATATTTTTAGCAAAACTGGAGCTATTGTTTTCGGAACAACATAATAGCACATGCAGAACTTATGAGAATGCTGACCTGGGTCTTTGTTCATTTCGCCTATTTTCTACAGATGCTTAATTTTCCTTATGAATGCTGTAACTGAGCAGCTACTACTAGGGCAGCAGAGTGCAGTGCCCAACATCTGTAACATCTGCTTCTTATTCTTTTTTCACATCTTCAAAAGATCTGTACACAGTTTAGCATTTGTTTTAGCAGTCTGGGATTTTCACTTATTCATTTATTCATGAATGCTCCTCCATCCTGCATATTGCTAAGAGAAAAGCAGATCAAAGAAGTGCATTTTGTTCTTGGACCTAAAAGTAGAGTTTTGTGATGGTAATTAACACCTGTGAAAGTGTACTTCTAAATGAAGCTGAATAAGGCTTTAATATTGATAAAGATCTACACGGGTTGTTACTTCTCCCTAAATGACTTTCCATCAGTCTCATCTCATCTTATCTTTGATCAATTAGGTAGCCTGATGGTTTAGATTAAACTTTCCCTCTCCATGCACATGGTGGTCCAAAACTTGATTGGACTCACAAGTTTATGGCAAAGCAAAGAAAAACAGGAAGGAGAGCTACATGCTAGTGAATTAATATCATATGTAGTTTGTTCTTCAGTATCCAAGCCAAAGACACAAGTCAATCTGCTTCTAAAGAAGTGGTGATCAGCTCATGCTGATCTACAGCCCATTACACTACAGCAATTGCTATGGCTGTAAGAAATGATCTTAAAATGCACTGTAGTTTTGCATTTTAACCTAGGATGTTCCCAAGAACATTTGACCTTGTTTCCTCACTAAAGTATGTTCTTCAGAATTCAGACTTGAGGCAGAAGCCCTGCCACTCTGAATTCTCATCTCATTCTTCTGTTTGCCTTGGTGCTCCCACCAGAACCACAATCTCATCCCACTCAGTGCTTGAACTGTCTTTTCTTAGATGGTTGTTGTTATCACATTGCATCTATATCCTGTCTTTCCCCCTCTTATAAGGAGCTCACAGCAGGTTACATATCCTTCAGAAAACCTGAAGGACTGCCCTCTCCCATATGTACCTACCTGATCCATAAGATCAGGTTTGGAGGCCCTTCTGAAGGAGCCATCCCTCCAAGGAGGTAAGGAGGATGGCAAATGGAAGACAGGCCTTCTCAGAGGCTGTGCTCCATCTATGGAACTCCCCAAACTGGCTTCTGGAGGGAGTCTTCTTTCTGGTTACGAAAGGCCACTGTAGAGAACAATGGTTGCTGATCTGTAAATGTTACTTACATTTTGAACATTAAAGATAAAACAAAAGGCAAAGCCGAGTCTGCCTCATGAATCTTCCATGAAAGCTGAGATTCCCTGCTAAAATTAAAGCTATCATCGAAAGAAAACATTTGGTTCCCTAAGGCAATAATGTAATTTGGTACATGTGGACCAGGTAAATAGGAGTACTGGCTACTGTTATAAATGATTTTTTTTAGTGAGGGTTCCCTGCTCCCACCCACAGAAGCTTTTCAGAACAATTTCTGTTTGCTGCCTTCCAAAATAAAATAACCAGAAAATCTTTCAGGAATGAAATATATTGGTGGATGATCACTGTATGTGCACCTAAAATGTTTGTTCTGGGATCACAGAGGCTTCTTATTCCTGATGGGCCCCATCAGCTTCAGATTAACAGATGACAGGGAGAAAGAGAAGTGGGGGATGCAAGAGAGAAAGGCTCACCAGAGTATTGTATGTTGAATATTTAAAGGTACATTTTAAGACAGAAAAATATGAACAAGTCCCAGAATACCCTGGCTAGCCTGGCAGGCTGTAGAATGCTGGGGACCTGTAGGACTTTCTTCTTTCTAAACATGCATAGGATTATGCTCTAAAAGAATTAAATGTATCCTGAAGTGCTGGTTAAACTGAACTGGTCTAGCAATAGGACTCTGCACAGATCCCTGATTGGTTATCTGAACCAAGAGATGAGGGAAAGTAGCCAAGTCAGAGGGTCATCGGACAGTTAATTCACCATTCCTGCATATAGCATAACTCTTCTACTGACAACCATGGACTCAAATGCTACTGGAGATATTTCTGTTCATTCCTGGAACAAGAGAGCTTGTAGCCCTCCATTTCCTGGGTTGTCTTACCTGTTAGAGATATTGTTAGAGAGGTTGCACGTATGTGTACCTCTGTTACACTGTACGGAACCATTCTCCAGGTTCTTCCATCATCTCAGTTGTGCTCAACTAAGTGCTCCAGGTCTTGTAGTTTCTTCTTCATGTTCAGCTAATTGTGATACTGTCAATGGTACATTCATGTCTATTGCTGCATTTGCAACTGGTTCATCTTGCTGTATCCTGAGCAACCTGCAAGGTACCCTATGCCCTTAAGTCTGGATATTGTCTTCTGATTTTCTTTTTACATAGTGGCTCAGCTGTACATTTTTCTGTCACCAATATTTGGTTATGTTTATTGGCTATAGGCCGCTCACTCCCAGTACTGGCAGAGCAGGTGTAGCTACCCAACAGTGATTTAGACACTGACATACTTCATTGTGCCTACAGCTGACTATGCTTAAAATTGCCAGATAACAGGTGGCATTAATTTTATCTCCTGGTAATTCTGCATTCTTTCTCATTTTTGACAATTTTTGGCAGCACAGTTACCCAGATTAGTTTGTGAGAGAGTTTGTTTAACTTTCCGGATCTTTTTATGTGTTGGTTTTATAAATTGTGCTGTCAATATTTTTAGTAAATTCTGAATTACCATATGTTTGCATCAAATGACATTGTTTATTTACGTGTTTATTTAATGGTTTGGCTTTGCTCTATTGCTATGCTCAACTGACTGTGCGCTGAAGCGATTATACAGTTGTACTGACACAAATATTATGTGCATGTTATTTTCAAATGTTTTTCCTCTATTGAGCCATTTTAGGTTCAATTTTGTTGCTGGAAAAGTGGCATAAAATTAAATCAAATCAAAATAACAATAATGTTTTGTTGGTGTATAGCAGAGATGGAGTACCTGTGGATCCCCATAATTTCTGCTTGACTGATGGGAGTATCAGCATGTAGAAAGCTGCATGTCATGAGTGGAGCCAGCTGGAGCTGGGGGTCAGACTAGATGGCCCAGGAGATCCCTCCTCTTTTGCTACGTTTCTATGTCTCCCAACTTTGATTTTGAAGGGCCACTCAAAGTTCTTAATGCAGCTGAGAGAGTTAAAAAGTGGGTTGAAGCATGTTTCACGCAGTTGCTCACAGTCTCAGCAGTGATGGGCTTTCAAATGTGGATTGTTCCCCCTTGAACTATCTCATCTTACAGCTGACTGGCTGTGCAGGTTCTAGCTCTCTTGCAAAGAAATTCCACCTTGTGACCATCCATATACCACTCCCCACCACTAAATTGGAAATGAATCACAGAATGCCCAAGTCAAGGCTATTCTTGCTACATAGTTCATGACTGGGTGGCAGTGGATATTCTCCAAGAAAGGGGCCTGACAGAGCACTGATATCAGTGCTGGTTCTAGCTGTCTTGACCTGGGCAAATAGCAACCCCTCCTTGGAAGCCTGCAGTCCCCAAGATCAGCACCGAAAGCAGAACAGGTAGCAATCTTTGCAGTGTGACTGCTCTTATCAAACCTTTCTTTCCTTGTGCACCTGACGTGACTAGTATATAAATTAATACTTATGCTAATAAAACTGGACCTTTGAGTACATTTCCTGCAAGCTTGCATATACTCTGCCTTTTTATGGCTTTTCCTATTGTCAGATTATCCACTGTAACCAGTTTCCCCTTCATTTTCTTTTTGGATTTGATCCCCTGAGTACTTTCTTTTCTAGCTTGTCAACCCCGCCTATGAAAATGCAGTCTTTAAATATTCAACTGCAGCTGGGTTACCCATTCACTAACTGTTTCTGCTGGGCCTTCGTTTCTCTCATTGAAATTCCCCCTCTGTTGAGATATTTTCCTTGACATGCAACAGGCTTCAAAATGCACAAACACCCAGTCTGGGCCTTTTCTGTTTCCATAAGTTTTCTACTAGAACATGACGCTTCACAGATATTTTTGCCTTGTGGCCAGCATATATTCATATTGAGCAGCTGTTTGGCTTGCAAATCATTTATCTGCTTCTGTTCCTGCAAACAGGCAGTGCTGTTAACTCCTTCCAGTTTTCTACTGATCATCCAGTAGATAGTGGTTCATTGCCACAGTTTGTCACACTCTGATACCACGTGTCTCTGCATAATCCCTGAGATCATCCGAGGGACCACTTCTGAGCATGTGACTTGCCTTAGGAGCACTTTATGAATAGACATTACACAGATCCTCATCGTTTAGACATCTGCTTAAATCCATCTCTTCACACAGGCTTTCTACTCAACTAGTTACGGCTTGTAGCATGAAGCTGAGTGTGCAGGTTTACTTCTGATTAAACTTGTATAATTTTGTATTACATGTATTGCTTTTTTCTGCCTTTGAGTTTTATGTTCACCACTTTGATACTTCAGTGAAAGGCAGTCCATACATCTGAAAAAACAAACAAACAACCTGCCTGTTGAACTTAACAGAATGACAGCTGTATACCAGAATAGGCTAAACCTGTGCGTCAATGGGGCTTTTACTTATTTATTTATTTTATTGATATCCTGACTTTCTTCCTTTAAGGAACTAAATGTAGCTTACATAATCCTCCCCCTCCTCTCAATCATATCCTCACAACAACCCTGAGAGAGTTAGGCTGAGAGTTAACCCTGTGCATGAACCATAACCCTAGTCCAAAGTCAGCCAGGGAGATCCAATCTCTCAGATCCAGTCCAACATGCTAGCTATTATACTCCTCTGGTTCGCTATGCAAGTCCAAGATGCATCACAATGCTCAAGATCAGTTCTAGGTTGTCGTGGGTAAGAGTATCTATGATGCATTCCCTACATGGATGCAACACAACCAGGCCAAATGTATCTGTAATATTGCTATAGCTTTCATAGCACAGGTGCAATGCTTGTTGATGGGTAAGCAGAAGCTCATGTAAAGACTCCCAGGATACAAGTGGAAGTCTCTCAGAAAAAGCAGTTCAGCCAGCCTACTAAGCTGCCTCTCACACCTGTATTCAAAGATAATTATAATGTACTTTACATACCTCGTTGAAGGATTTCTTCACCTCCACTAGTGGATGCCAATGTGCAATCGGTTTGCGTGGGTAAGCCAGCATTTCATTCCAGTGGTCTCGTCCTAGCCCCTCAGCGTTGTTTGCCACACGGCAAACCCCGATAATCTCATTATGCCCAACTCTGAAAGTAAAAACCACATATAGAAAGGGGTTTAGGGACTTTTTTCTTAACCCTGGGCCATTGGCTCATCTTACTCTGTTGCTCATTCCAGCTGTTTTGGTCCTTCTTACTGAAGGTGTATCTGCTTGTTGAGCAGCTCTTCCATTCCTCCTCCTTTCTAGAACTTCTTTGATTTCTCTATCCAGGCTCACGAGGCTTTGCGGCAGGCAGCAGAAGCTGCAACCCAGACTTTGCCAAATGTTCCTAACCAGCTGGATTGGGCTACAACTGCCAGCATAGCCAGCAGTCATGACCATCGCTCATGCTTACTGGGTGTGGTGGGAGCCATTCTCCGACACATTTGGGTGGCACCAGACTGGGGAAACCTGCTGTAAATTCTTCCAGTACCTGAGACTTGTGTGGCAACCATGTTTTATCTGCACTCTTCACATTTCTGCAACATGCACCCTGACAGAGGCTCTATATCTTTAACTTCTACTTCACCAGCATTAAAGGAAGGGAAAGTTTTGCATCACTACTTTCCTATGCTAGGGAAAACCACACAAGTTGATTTTCTGTCTCTTGCTGAGGCCCAAACTACACATTAGGTCACTGTGGTGTGGAGTAGAGACTTGGGAGAGCCAGATTTTGGTCCATGAAGCTCACCGAATGACTTTGGGCCAGTCATTCACTCTCAGCCTAACCTACCTCGCAGGGTAGTTGTTCTAAGCCACCTTGGGTTCCTCCGAAGAGGAAACAAAGTAGGATATAAATGTTATTGTTGCTGCTACTGCTTTTCAAGGAACATGGGACTGCTATTGAGTACCACAGGGCTCCATTCTGTCACCTGTGCTATTTAACATCTACATGAAACTGCTGAGGGAGGTTATCTGGAGGTATTGGCTGACACTCAGCTCTACCTCTCTTTTTCATCAAGCCCAGGTGACACAGTAGCATCTGAATCAGTGTCTGGGCTTGGTAATGGACTAGATGAGGGCCAACAAACTGAGACTCAGTTCAGATTAGATGGTGGTGATGTAGGTGGGCAGATGGTCTGTATAGTTGAGAGATATTCAACCTGCTCCGAATTGGGTTACACTCTCCCTAAGGAATGAGGCTCATAGTTTGGGGGGGTTCCTGCATCCAGAACTGTCACTTGAGTCTCAGGTGGACACAGTGGCATGGAGCACCTTCTATCAGCTTAGGCTTATTTACCAACTACTGGGACAGGCAGAGTCTACCCACAGTAGTCCATGCTCTGGTAACTTCTCGTTTGGATAAGGTTTTTTTTCAGCACCAGATGAAAACCTTTGTATTTTTCTGGTATTTTAGCTGTAAATTAGTTGTAATTTAGAATTTAGCTGTAATTCTCACATAACCCCAGTCCTCTACCAGCTTCACTGGCTCCCCATCGAAGTCCGGGCTCAATTCAAGGTGCTGGTTATCACCTATAAAGCCCTTAACGGCTTGGGACCTGGATACCTAAAGGAACACCTTCTTCTATATTTGCCCTCCCGTCCCCTGAGACTGACAGCAGGGGCCCTCCTCCGGGAACCCTCCGTGAAAGACATTAGGAGGCTAACTACCTGGAGAAGGGCTTTCTCTGCAGTGGCGCCCCACCTATGGAATGTGCTACCCAGAGAGGTCCACCTGGTGCCGTTGTGATTTGTTTTGTTTTTCGGTGCCATGCTAAGACCTTTTTATTTAAACAATATTTTAACAATTTTTAATATTATCTATAGGTTTTTAATTTGCAGCCAGGGTGAATCGGGATTTTATTTGCACTATTTGTACTCTGTTTATTTATTGTATGTAAGCCGTCCCGAGGCTCATGCGAATGGGACGGCATACCAAAAAGTCTAAATAAATAAATAAATAAATAAATAAATTTCTAGTTTTAATTATGTATTATTATCATATATGGCTGCTATGCCTATGTGCCAGTTTGATTAAGGCTGCTATGGATTTGTTGTTATTATGATTGTTTACTGCTTTTGTGTTATTGTTTTACTGTTATGTGTTGTTTGTGTTTTATTTATATGTTTGTGACTGTAAACTGCCCAGAGGTCCTTTGGGCTGTGGGGGTGGCATAAATGAAATAAATAAACAAATTCATAAATACATTCATACATAGACTCATTTTTCCTGTACCCATCTGGGAACAGTTAGTTAAAGGTGCTGATGTCATTATGATCAAGTTTCCCTTATTCCTTCCCTTTGTACAAGTGACAACTATTGTAGCAAAACGAGGGCAAGGAAACTTTGGGCATGATAATACCACATCGCAAATTATCTTTTCTAGAAATTACCTGGCAGATGCATTGTCAAATGGAGCTGTGCATTCTTCTTAATGTGTGGTTTTGGCCTTTGCTGCTAAAGTTGCTGAGGAAATAAACAGAAGTGCAATGCATACCCTACCTATTGCATACTCTAACATTATGCAAATGAAAAATGGTCTTGTTTCTAAAATGTCATCAGGTTCAGCTTTTTAAGTGAACCTACCTGGTCTGTACTTCCTGGGCAGATCAAAATGCAGTTATCCTTCAAAATAAGCACTTCAGTAAATTCTGTGATTCTCTTCTTGGCTGAAACAGCATACTAAACTAAACGTGCATTTTAGGGTAAAATGAATACTTTTGGAGAAAATGCACATTTAACAATATTTAAATGGATATTTTCATGTTTGTTTATTCAGAGGTACATAGATGATGTGGAAATAGAGGGGGGCGGACATGTGGAAATAAACGCATGTGAAACTGACATGACTGTAATTAGAGTGATTCATCCACCCCTAGTCGTAATGTGTACTTTTATGCACACAAGAGCCAAGGTCATTTGCCACCAGCATTCCAAGACTTAATGTCTAGAGCAGATACCCTGTGGAGGGAGTTAAATCCTGGAGGTTGTGTCCAGTGTCAGTCCTACATAGAGTAGATCTATGGAAAAGAATGGGAATTGAAATAAGTTAGACTAATGCTGGATGCAAGCCAAAAGCACGAAAACCTAAGTAACCTGACATGAACTGAATATTAATATGGCATTCCCCAAAGGGGGAAACAGAAAAAACAGAGACTTAGCTCTCTGTGCAGTCAGGATTGGATCTGTCCTGGGTAAGTAGAGAGAGGGTAGGAAGTGTGTTCTCACAGAGACTGGCCAGCACGTGGCTTTCAAAAGGCCTTGTGTACAGTTTGAGGTTCAGGCAGCATGGCATTTTCCATCCTGTCACATGGATTTCACGACTTCAGGGGAATGCATCCATATTCCTCTTGGAAGCAGTGCAGGTTCAGGAAGGTGGTTAACTCACTCAAAGGGAAAATAACTGAGAAGCAAGGAGAATGGCTTAATGTCTCTAGTAACATGATTTGTCTTTCGTGCAAGCCAGTTGTGTAATCAAGTGAGTCTTGCTGTGGAATGTGAAGGGGGGAAATGGTCCAAATACGATTAAGGCATTGCAGAGGCCCCCCACTTACCGGTCATAATCCATAACAGAGATAAGCAGGCTGACTTGGTCCATGTTCTCTGGAGGGATATCAAAGATTATTGCCTCATTATAGGTAGGATTAAGTGTGTTTCTCTTTATGGTGGTTTTCTTCTTTTTCAGCCTCCTCCCATCACAGAGCAGAGACACTTTGACATAAGGATCTGGAAATCAGGAGAAAAAGAAAATGGCATTACTGAGAAAAATGCATTCTTTCCTCCCACTGTTTACTGGGAGTGCTGTTTGGAAAAGCAACTGTAATACTGGATGGGTGTGTGTGTGTGTGGTGGGAGGGCAAGCGTGACCATGGTGGCAGGGTGCCTCCCCAATTTCCATTAATCCATCAGCTTTCTGCATAAAACCTATGCTCAAAGGGGTCCTCTGTGCAATCAATCTAGGACCCTGCAACATGTAGGATTTCTAATTGTGCAGACAGTCTACAAGGATACAGCTGATGTGCATGTAGGCTCTGGGAAAATTAAGTTACAAACACATGGAGGTCGGGGCTTGCCACCACAATCCCTCTCCCTGCTGCACACTGGAAAAGCAACTCTTTGCTCACATAAACACAGGTACAGGTTAGTTAACAATGAAAATAGTGAACTCATTCTCTGAGTGGCGTTTCTCATACAGGCAAAACTTTACCACCAACATACAAGGAGGAGGCTTGGGGGAACCCCAACATTTGCAGAAATAAATATAAAATAGTCATTAGCAATGCAAACACACTAAGAGAGAGGCAGGAGGAAACCCCTTACATGACAAAGACAGAGAGCTTTTGTGTAGAAGGCATTTGTCATACTCTCATAATTCCCTATACATGTGAGTTTATGGAATTTTGAATGATGTTATGCCATTGCAGTTTTGCTTCTGTGACTATCAAGCACCTTTGGCAAGTTGGTTTAGAATGGGGGGAAATGTGACATTTAATTGTGACAGCAAAAGGAACCACTTTTTGACTTACGTATTTGTGTTATTCTGCTGTATCATAATGCCACCTTGAGGTAGTGCTTAGTTTTCAGTTGTAAAATAAACCCAAAAACAGCTACAGCAGATTAACAGCTTTGTGTAGAAAAGCTCTGGATAATCTTGGTGGCCATAGAATGATTATTGGCTGATGAGTGGACAGATGGAAAATTGAGAAGGGGGCATTGGATGGAAGATGACATGGCCGGAAGATGGCAACACTGCAACACTTTGTTGCAAGCTTGACTTGTAACATTCCATCAATGAACGTATTCCCAGATACTCTAGATCAGGGATGGGAAGAAGGTTGCCTTCCAGATGTTTTGGATTTCCAGCTCCCAGAAGGCCCTGCCAGCATGGCCAGTAATTAGGAAAGCTGGGAGATGAAGCACAAAATATCTGGAGGTCTACTTTCTACCAATTTTGCTCTAGATGTTTAGTTTATTGTTAGCTAGAAGGTAGCTACAACTATTGTCTTCAGGCACTCGTAGCAGGAAAGACTAGTCCCTCAAGTGAAAGGACAGGGGTTTGAGACCAATCATGGCTAGAAGCAAAAAAATCCAATGGAGCATTTTTACTGCACTGAGAGAAACAAATGTTCTGGATTAGCTGAAATGCTGTTTTTGTGTGGAAGCCCAGAAACAATCTCTGTGTACATGGCCCTGGCTTGCTTTCTTTGGTGGGAGTAATTTTTAATGATACTTCTTTCCTGCCTTTTGCTCCCTTTTCTAGAACTGTTTCCTCTGCTCATTGTTGACTTTGTTCATCCTCATAGTCCATTCCCTGTTCTTTAAAAGGATACAAATGTCCTTCATCCATAAACATTCCCTTAGCAACCTGATTGTGCATATACCTTGCATACCAATTTTGTTTTGTAAGCTTTTGTAAACCATTTTCAAAAAATGAAGCTTTTAAAACATGGAAATAGATAAATGAGAGAAGGAAAAATAGGGCAGTGATGCCTCAGTAGCTGCCCTAGAGACTGACTTTGGCAAATTACTTCTGAGTTTCCAACACCGCATAAGTGCTCTGTAGGCTGCTGGAGAAAAACACGGTGTATTTAGACGATGCAGGAACTATATAGTGTACCACTGCAAAGCCACTGAGCTATTTTCCTTCTGAGCCATTAATTCTCGGTGATTCAAACTGTATCAAATGCCAGCTGAGCAGAAATGTTTGACTGCCCAAACATCTTTACAGTTATTACTGCTGTAGATGTAAAAGTTTGTGGGCAAACTGCAGAGACCGGCAAGTCTAGCCCAGGAAATGTAGTTGAGACATGACAGACTTGCCAGTAATTGCATAAGAGTTCTCCAAATTATGTGTGCTTGTTTCCCAACTTTACCATGCTCCCCATAATTCACTGGGCAGAGGAGTAGCTTTCAGAGGAGTAGATGTGTTACTCTCCTGCATCAAAATGAACCAGGACGTCTTGCTCATTTTGAGCAAGATGAGAATAAAAGGGATGCCTAGACAACTCAGGGAGGACCTTTTTGCACTGGATTGCATCCTATGGAGCGATCCTTTAACTTCCAGGACCACAAAAAAATATGAGCTCCCATTTCTGGGCAAGAAAAGCAAGGGAATCTTTTTCTGGGTGGCAGAAAACTGTACTCCATTGCTTCTTTGATTATAGGGCTCCAACAATGAAAGAGGTCAACAAAGGATATCTGAGGGGTTAATGTTCTCTTTTCTTCAACACACCCACAAGGGGATAAAGGATGCCAGCCCTGGAACTCAGGAGGTTGGAGGAAAAGGTTGGCCACAACTAAGAAGAGGGATGTTTAAAGGTGTTTTTGTCCCTGTTTCGTGTGAGTCCAGCAGACCTTTGGATCTGGTAGCTCTTCCACCAGCGATTGCTGCTTTTGTGTCATATATTCTTGTCAGGGGGTATATGTTAGGTAAGAATAAATTCTTCTTTCCAGATTTAGGTTATATGGCACTTCCTATTTTCCAGGTATCATTCTCTCAGACAAGGCTTGGTTTTTGTCTTTTTATGGTGAAAATGTCAGCACAATACTTATGCTTGCATATCTGCAAACATTCAACATTATCTTGAGGCAAGGCTTCAAACTGAACTAAACCCTAGTTTCAGGTTTCCCAAGCTTCTCTACAAGCAACAGGCTGTGGGAGTAGCTGATCTAAAAGTTCTGAATCTCCTTATCTACTCTATAGAGGTTATCAAACCTGTGTAAATGATTTTGGCTTCATTTATTCATACCCCATTAAGGCACATAATTCAGGAAACATTTCTAACTCACCTATGTCTAAACACTGGTGCTGAAATGTAAGCCTCTTAGGATGCAGTGCTACTGAGACGGGCATAAGCTCTGAACTCAGAGGCCCAGGCTCATCCGAGACAGGGTGGGAGGGCAGGTGATCTTTGCTTCCCACTACTGTTCTGTTCACTAGACAGCTCTTTTCTAGTGACAGCATTTAATGGAGAGGAAAAGAGGGTTCAATGGCCTCAGAGTCTCTAGTCTGCTCTGTTGCTCACCATGCCCCTCCCTCACCCCTCTCCAAAGTTGTTCTCCTTGTCTTCAACAGCAGCCTGTGTGGTTCTTTCCATTCCAATTTTTAGGGGTAGGGGATGAGGCTCAAAGCTCCAGTTTCTAGCTCTACAATTTTGGACCTTGGATCTGGGAATCCAAACTTTCCCAAGGCCCTTGGATAATATAGGCAATGGCTACATTTTCCTTTGTTAGACTGTTGCTTATAACAACACACAAACAAACAAAAGCAACCTAGAAACTTATGACATAGTACAAGCATATATGTGACTCAAGAATTATTCTCTAACTCTATCCTGGTTTTGCAATTGTGTATTCTCAAAGCAAAGCTCCTGTATTTACAACCAGCAAACTTCCTCTTTGTTACCTTATCTGATTCCATTCTTCTTTATATCATCCTCCAATTTGCTTTATTAAGCTATTTACAATTCTTGTTATTAAAAAATGATATGAACGTTCACAGATTGCCTCTCTGTTAATGACACCTTGGTTTCCCAAACCAATCTGGTGCCTAGTATCTGGACTTTTTATTATCAGCAAAGAATGCTGATGAGTCAATAATCAATTACCAGTTGCCTGATATTTTGGTCTCCTATATGGAAAGGCTCAAAGATAAGACAAACTTAATTAGACCTGTGCTAGGAGATAGAGTTCCACTACATTGTCCTTTGCAATTCCGTATTACATGCCGAAGTTTTTTGCAGGCATTTAATAATTGAATTTCCTAATTGGATAGTATGGGCAAAGTGGTGCATATGCAGAAGATTTGCCTGATTTGCCACACTCCCCGTTGCTCTGTAACACGCAGATTAAGCCCTTGAATGCTTATAAAACAGAATGATGTGGCCAGTAAATACAAAAGAGCCAGTTTCAGTTTCAGGTTAGCTGAAACTGAATCTGATCTGAGATCAGATCAATTCAACCTTACAGGTTAGCTTCACAGCGCACTGGAAAACTGATACAGGTGGCATGTTTATATGAATTGCACATTGCTTTGCAAAATTGCTGTGTATGAAGATCCATAGAATTCTCCAGGGTGAACTCCAGCCAAATTAGGCACCTGTAAATGTTGCTATTCTTATTATTTCTTTAACTTATTTAGTGCCATCAAGGTTCCTATAAGGGTGGACAGATCTGATTTAGTTTTCCTGAGATGGTTGGTTTTTTGAGGTCAAGCTCATTCAGTTCCATTCTCCATAAGAGTTTGTAATTTACTATTTTTTAAAATTGTGTTGAAATTCATACATATTTTGCATACACATATATTAAACACACATTTATGCTCATTTTTAAATGTACACATTTAAATGCACACAATGTATATCTGTAGATATATAGACCCATTGACTAAGGCATGTGTGTGTGAATTTTGAGCATGCATGCATTTGAAGGGGCAGTACCAAGAGCTGTGTTGATTGACCTTCCTGTCTACCTGTGAACCTTTCTCTCTTTCAGCAAAAAGAAAGATCCACTAAATTCTAGGATGATTCAGAAAACACAGGGTTGCAGCTTAGGACACCGTAATGCAATAAGAAACATGCAATAGTTCATTGTAGTCTCTTTCGACATGATTTTTCAGGGACTAGTTGTGGGATGAATTCCATAAAACAATGCATGTGGAAATGGTTACACATCAATTGAAACATTTCCCAGGAATGATTTACAACAGGGGTGGGCCACATATAGCTCCTGGGCCCTTGCTGCTCCCCAGCACAGCCCTGTTTCTGCCTATCATGCTGCCACATTCAGAAGCAGCAAAAAGACCATCCCCATATAATGACTATGGTGCTACTCACTGCTACAAAAGTCAACTTATTTGACTCTTTTCGTCCTATGGTTCTCTAAAAGCACTAAAATGTAGCTTGCAAATGAATCATTTTTATCCTTGCTGAGCTCTCTAGCATTATCACCACCATCACATCACATTATTTCTCACCTTTCTTCCTCTTGCAAGGAAACCGAGAGAGCTTGCAAGGCTCCTCTCCATTTCATTTTATCCTCACAACAACTCTGTGAGGTAGCTTAGTCTGACAGTCACTGACTGGCCTAAGTTACCCAGTGATCAGTGAGGTTGAGTAGGACCTACAACCCAGGTCTCCAAGTTGCAGTCCAACAATCTAGCCTCTATACCAAAAGGGCATGTGGAGTGGCTTGCCACTGAATTTTGGTGGAACATTGCCTTTTTTCCTTGGGGCATCCCACAGACTGTGGCAACACCTTGCAGTTTGCAGCCTATGGAAGTAGATTTGACAGAAGGGGCCCTTCCTGCAGTTGTCCACCTCTGGTGTATAAGCATGTGGTAGCCTGAGCTTGGTCTCTTACTCCCAAATTCATCCTTTTAAAAATGCATGTGGATTTTCAGTTCTGATATAAATATTTGCCAAAATGAGAACATCATTATATTTTGGAAACAGTTCAAAGGCAGCTTCTAATTACATTACACCCTGGTTAAATTTATGCAGATCACTTTAAAAAATGAATTTGGTTTCTTGGCTTCTAACAAAGCTCTAGTGACACAGTTTCAGCTTTCATGCCAACCGTGCTTTCGAACATTTTGTCTGACCTCCAACCAAAATGTAATGAATGGTCTGTTAGTTTATGAATGCCACTATTTTCTGTGTGGGTGTGCGATAAATATTTCTCACAGACAGCTCTGTTTGAAGCAGTGGCTTCCATATAACCAAGAATGTGTAGGAAAGCTTCTTGACTGATTGGAGCAAGTGATGCTGTCACAGAAGGAAAACCAAGGAAATAGAGAGCTGCTGCCTTGTGTCAAGGATGAAAGCACCTACCTGAGTAGCCAGTTATATCCATTGCTTTGAGATTCCTGCATTTTATGACTGTTAAAGTGAGGCGACCTGCAGTTGGCAGATAACAAAGGGAAAACATGATCTCCCCCAGGTCCACACTTTCCTTTAATAAAAGAGAGAACATGGAGCATTAGAAACGGGTAAGAAGAGAACTTCACAGACTGTCACTTCCCTGCTTTGCATTCTATTGATATTCTCTACGTGTTTCTCCTCCTTTGCCAGGACAAGGCAAGAAAGGGCAACATTTGCTCAACACTTAACACAGTTCTGAAAGCGTTTCATGTGCTGTGGACCCTTGTATACCCCCAGGCATAACTGCCAAAAAAAAAAAAAAGGTATGAAATTCAATGAGAAATAAGTGGATGCCAGGTAATTGCTGGTGGTACACACATGCTGGACTATAGGTCAACATAGCATGCCCTCGGTGATTAGCTCCTAAAGAGCCGATAAAGCACATCCTCCCGTATAGACGACCCTGGGGGCTGGGATTAGCCAGGGAGACCCAATAGCTTAACAATTTGTGGGAGATCAGATCATGAACAGCACCTTTTCTGGGGTGGCCCCAAGGCTGTGTAATTCCTTCCCCTCTGTTGTTCATCTGCCTTTGTCATATGTACAGTGGTACCTTGGCTCACAAACTTAATCTGTTCCAGGACTCTGGTCGTGACCCAAATTGGTCATGAGCCAAGCTAAATTTCCCCGTAAGTTGGCAATATCTCTTTTAAGACACCACTAACTATTTGCAGAAGTTTTTATACTACACAAAAGGATGTGGGGGATCTACCAAACATTGTGCACTCTGCAGATACAGCAGAATGGGGGACTGGTGCAAATACTGCATGATTTCTCCATTCCATTTTGGGCAATTTCTCCACCTACTGCAACTTTAGAAGATATGGTCAAAAAATGCTAGGAGCCTCTGAACCCCTGAAGATTTCTGGGTGGGAGATGCAAGAGGGAGGTACCTACCAAAAATCCTCTTCTGAGGGTCAGGACCACATGCAATTAGCTCTCTTAAATTCTCTTGAGTAAACATATATACAGTTTGGTTTCAGACCAGCTTTTACTTATTTCAAAATGAAAACTGACACTTGCATGATACTCACACAGGACTGTGACTACACAGAAAGAAATGGTATCAAGAGCTCCAGTAAGATGGTGAGCTACCACAGAGATACTGAACTTATTTAAGCCCAAGCGCTGAATTTTGGAGACGCTCTTGGGGGGCTGCATTCCAGCAGACCAAAGGCAAAAGTGACATGGCCAAAAAAAGGCCAATATATTTTATCTGAAAGCTTGTATTGCCCCAAAGCCAGCCTTTGAAAGGTATTTCAGAATAAGGGCCAAAGCACACGAAAGTCAGGAACCTACCAAATGATTGCCACTTGGGAGAAAGAGGCTGAGGCTGGGGCTCGGGGAAGGGAGTATATTCATTTGTGGAAAACTGGTGGGCCAGAGTAAGGCCCAGGGAGGCTGGATTTGACCTGCTTACCTGAGTTTCAACATTTCTTGAGTGACATAGTTGCCCTGAATGATATTGTTCATGATTGGGAGGGTGGTGGGTGGGAACCAAATGAACTAGTACTTGCACAAAATGCAGATTTGGGAAAACATATAATCCCACTTTTGCCTGCACCTGAGGAAGGGGCACAATGCAATGCACAATTAAAGTGCGCAGCATAGATGTATTTCCCATCCAGCAATGGACAATTTTGCTTCCCAAATAACCTCTTTGATCCTCTGCTTGCTCACCTATCTATTAACCTGTCAAGCCTCTATTGGGTAGGAATCTGATGTAACAATGGCATTTGCAGGTGTTCTGTCCTCTTCATTGCACCCCTTCATCTTCTAGCAATGGCACATGGGAGAATTGTCTGCCACATGTGATACGTAGCTTGAAATAACCAAGAATCATTTGGATCCTTGCAATGTGTCAGCATGTGCCAGCTTTGAAGTGTGGTTGATTCTTAACCTTTGCTTTCTGGTGAAACTTTTCAGATAACTGACAAGGTCAGAACTGCAAAGAGGTGTAATGATCCAACTTAACATGCTCTCCAGGAAGTGATAGGCATGGTGTGAGGGCTGGGCTTTCCTGTGATTTCCTGCAAAACTCACTTGGGCTACATCTTAAAAATAAAGGGTGAAAATGGACAATCATTTAACTTAACTAAGTTTCTACATGGCAGTGTTGTATTTTGACTAGGTGAAAGACACAGAGCATCCCTTGTGAATACCATAGAAGAGATCTGGGCAAAATTACATTTTTTTTTTTAAAAAAAAAGCTTCCCTTATCCTAAAAGTATTTCCTGAATAGAAACCCATCTTGTTCTCTTCACAAATATAATGGGATAAGCCATCAACTGCCCTTACATTAACCATTTAAACTGAACTGAAACACACAAGCAGGATGTAGAAATGATTGACCATTCTGTGGTTCTTGTAGAGCACCATTTCAATAAGGTTTTCTGGGTACCTCTAGGTGGTGCCATATAACTTTTCCCAAATATGCTGTATCTCTTCCTCAAACTCAAAAGTGAGACTGGAACCCCCTTGATTGCCACCTGATGAAATGCTAAGCCAACAAACATATTAGCATTACCACTGCTGTTCCTTATGGTGATTGCTTCACATACAGGATTTATCATAAGCCTCTTATTTTGACCAGCCAAAGAAATCCAGCTGTGATTAGATATATTATACTCCTCATGTTGGGGTATGCATTAGGCTATCTGTCCAATAAAAGGATCTTTTGAATTTGTATGGTAGTGTTCAGACCTCGATCTCACAAAGTTCATAACTGCTGAGCCTTATTTCTCAGTTTAATAAAGGGATATGAGCCTGAAGGTGTTTTCATCACATGTATGGCTCCAAATGGCCTTTGGCTTAAGTGGATTTCATAAGCAAATGTACAACCCATACTGATGGCTAATCTACTTTTTAAAAATTTTCTACACAATGCTTCCAACAGTGCTTGGTTTTCACATGAGAAGCGCTATATCTCGGATCTGCCTGATCTCTCTCCAACCTTCAAGTGCTTCCTCTTCATCCCAGGCATAGGGAGGTCCACGTAGGAACATTTAGTGATAAGGAAAAGATAGGCAGGATATGCTCACTGGCACTGCACTTTACTATCAGCTCATAGTCTTTCACGACAGGTTTGAGCCTGGTTGAAATGAATCTTAGCTTGTTCCAAAAGTTACTGCAGCTAACAGGAACATCTCTAATTGCACTAGTTCTCCTAAGATATAAGGAGATACAGGAACCATTCACCTGTGGTTGGTGACCTACTGAGGACCTATTCATCTTTGACAAGATCCCCCAGGAGTTGCACCTCTTCACCACTGCAACCTGCTTATTCATCGCCCTCTTGCCCTGGCCAGACAAGAGTGGCAGCAAGAAGGAAGAACGGCTGCAGAGAGCCACTTCCAACTTGCTTCTTGGAGCAACAGCAGCTTCTAAACCACTGAAGGAGGGGCCACGTTGAGGAGGTCTTTTGGAAAGGCCCTTAAAAACCTGGACCCGGGACTGTTTCAGTTCTTACTGCTAACACTTCAGTTTTCAGCATGCATTCGCACGCGCGCGCGTGTGTGTGTGTGTGTGAGAGAGAGAGAGAGAGAGAGAGAGAGAGAGAGAGAGAGAGAGAGAGAGAGAGAGAGAGAACGAGTGCACACAAAATTGTAGTCACATCACAGTCTGACATGTACTGAGAAAAAGAGATAGAAAGTGATGTTTTGCCCCAGACAGCCTGCATTGCAATTGAAATAGGAAAGAAAACAGAGATTGGCATGCCATGTGTCACACCTTGAACCCTGATCTCTCAATATTCAAAACCAAATATTATTTTCAATTCAGTGGTCCCAAAATATTGTCATAACAATTTGTGCTAAGCTGCCAGTTTAAAAGGCAAACAAAAAGAGGTCACTCCTTTGGAGGGTAGCCTGTATGACTGTGGGCTCTGGTGCCCACCCATGCGTGAGCAGACAGAGAGACAGGTAGAAGAAGACAGGGGGGAGGAGAAGAAGGGGAACAGAGCTATCTAACTGGAGAAAGATAGAAGAAAGGTGTAGCTCTGCACCTTGGGACCTCACAACTATCACCAGCCTGAGTTCATTGAGAGACAATGGCCCATTTTGCATGATTATGGAAGGGAAAATCAACCAAGGTGGCTTATTTCACGCTTGCTAGTTGTGCATCTGGGGGATTTGCATACTTATGCTCACTGGAACAACTTGTCATGCCACGCAAGTGCAATGAGTGTCCCTTGCTGCCAGCCTCTGGGTCTGGGTGGCCCTGATCAGTGGGTGTTTTCACACAAGGCTGGCCTGCTCTTGCTTCAGCAATTTGCTGTGCAGTTACTGCACCGCCACCTTAAAAAGTTACATTACCTAAAATGCTCTTCTGCATTACAAATGTCTCTCTTGCACATAAAGAACGAAAAGATATTGACAGCTTGGCAGATGAGAGACTCAAAGGTGATGTAAGTGACCCACATGAGACAGAACACACAGTTCTGAGCAGAGCGGATCTGCAGTGTTTGATGTAAATGTTCATGTCTTTCTCCAGTTAGGACATTGCCAGTCTGGGCCACCTGCTGCAATATTCAAGGCAAATCATTATGCCAGTGATGGCAACTTCTGCCCCCTGTCAAGACAAGGAACTTATTAGCACATACGCAGAAGGGTGCACTTGAAGAGATTGCATGCAACAGCCAGGCAGCTCTGAGTGCGCTGTTGGACAGCCATTCGCCACACATTTCTGAAAAGCCTGATGAGAAATGCTGGAGCTTAATTAGGAAGAACATTTTACAGGTTCTGTCTAAGAGACAGCATTCCAGAAATGCATCCCATAGACCAATGGTGATTGCTGCCAGAGCAGTTCATTCTAATCAGTGCTGCCATCAGACTGTATTATTAATGCCTAGTCATTTCCAGATAACCTTTGGAAGCTCTGCCAACTTGGCATAATCAGAATTTGACCAGCTTTTCCCCAGCTTCCTTCTCTATTTATTGCATTCTCCACTTTCCCCAGAACTAAGGACAGGAGATGCTCAGTTAATTTCACAATATTCCAGGGTTAGGGAAGCTCTTTCAGCCTGGTGGCTGACTTTAGTTTTGGAAAAGTTCTCTGTAGCCACATTCAGGTAGTAGGTGGGTGAAAGGCAAATGGAACGGGCCAAAGACAAAAGGAATGGGTGAAAAAGGCATATTCTATCTGAATGGTTTTGCTGACCATAATCAAGCCTTAGGAGAAGCAAATCAACTTTTTATACCAGGTGAAAAACTGCATAACAGCCAGGAAACCACCAAATGGACAGGGGCTGTGGGGTCTGGGTTGTGGGGAAGGGGACATGGTCCTCTTGGAAATCCCAGAGTACCAGATTTGTCTCCTGGGACTCTGGTTCCCCACCACTGCTACATACTTAGGAAAACATAAACCTGGAGGGGCTTGAGAACTGACTGACATGCATAACTCATGGAGAGTTTAACAGTAGTTGCAAGTGATGAATAGGTTTTATCAGTTATTTCTCAAGCTGAGTAAATGCCCTTTCCCCATAGTCTATTTACTATGTGCCATCTAGTTGATTCCAAGTTATGGTGACCCTGTGCATGAAAGCCCTCTAGAATGTCCTGCCCATATCCATTCAACATTCTTCTTGTTGTTGTTTTGCTTTGTTTCATTTCTTTTAAGCCACATGGCTATGTTGCCCAAGAAGTGTACTGCATTTGGAACTAGAAGATGCAAATTTAAGTCACTGCTCACCCACAATCCTGAAACTTCCATGGTTTAGCATTATGTGAATGAGCCTTGGGATCATCAGGTTCCTTCCCCTCCCTTCATCCAGTATGGCTGAGAATATAAAGGAGCTTTCACTTTTCAGTTAGTCATAGTTTTTTGTTGCTTCCCTACCCCAAAGTGTGTTTACTCTTCAACTATGGTTTAGGCAAACTGACAGACTATATCAATCACCAGAGTTCATCCAGAATTGAACATAATGATAAAATAGTAGTTTTTTTTTTTTTTTTTAAGTGGAAGCTGCCAGTCTCCTTCCTGTAATGTTAACCCAGAGTTTGGGGTTAGATCCAAACACCATGAGACTGTTCCCTTGGAGAAACCACTATTTATCATCTGAATCTATTAACCTATTATGGTTGTTGTGAAGCTAATATCTATTGAGCAATTGAACATTACCCCAGTTTAACACTTTAAATGGTACAAGTCAATGGAGCTCATGAAAAGAGACTTTGCTGACTTGTCCCATTCTGGATGCATTAGTTCAGCTAATTTCTGCTGAATAGCTCCCTGCTGTGGTAACATTAATTTCTGCTAAGGAATATATTCAGGGAAATGGATGGACAGCACTGGATATTGTGCACTATATAGTTCAATATAATTGATCTTTCTCTGTGAATTATATTAATAGAGGATAAGTTTGGAAAAAATAAAAGAAATATTTATTATTTTTGTAGTCATGGAAAATATTTGAAAAGGGATTCAAATAGCTACAATTCAGAAATAGGGCTTTCTTCTCTACTTTTCTGTTCTATTCAGATCTTCTGTGCTATAGGAAAAAAATACCATATCCTCAATGTATCCCAGTAAAAGAGAAGCTGAGGTTTAGTTATAAAGGATGAAATGTTGCAAACAAGCCATGTTAACTGAGTACAACAGTACATATGAAAGAGTACACAATTCCCATTCATTGAAGTGCACCTGGAATGCTCATTGACTGAAAGCAATTTTTGTAAGCATTTTCTGGATTTTATGGTTAATATGTGGATCTGATGAAATGGTGATATTCAGATTAGGCCACATGTCCTGGTAGAATTATTTCCACTCTGTTTAAGCGACCTGAGCAAGACCCATGCCAAAATGAACAAGTCACCATAGCTTGCTGTTTTCAAGGCTTCTCTCCATCTACAGATGAGTAATGTTTTGTACCTATTCCTTCTAAGTCTGACTTTCAGGCATCTTGAGCTATGGAAATTCCAAAGGGGGCAACCCTGCTGCTCTGTTTGTTAGTATGATTACCTTGGTTTCTCAATTTATCAACTTACATCAGGGTGGGCAAAATGTGGTCACCTCGCCAGTCCCAGCTCCCCACACACAGAGACCACCATGCCATTGCTGAAGAGTATGCATCTTCTTAAGAAGCAGAATCACATTTCCTGAAGCTGAATACACACACACACACACAGAGAAGTTTCCCATTCCTGCTTTACATTGTTGAATAAATGGGATAGATCCCCCTACTTAGAGTGTTGGTGACCAAAAGCACACCACCCATAGGTTTTTTGTGTCTGCATTTATGTCCAAAGCACGAGTGCACATGACACACAGAGGACTGTTTTAAACAAAGGTGAACATGCCCTCCATTAGCTGTTCTAAATTTTTGACTCAGCCTCTGAAGAACTGCATATTTGAAGCTTCCAGAAGTTAATTCACTTTTGAAAGGTCTTCTAATGATGCAAGAAGAAATTGACTTCAGGACAATGTTGGGAAACCACTTGCTTCTTCGGCAGCAAATACTTAATATCTAAGAAGAAAACTCCTTCTGTGGCTTAATTCTGCCTAGAAGACCTTACTCTTGAGCTTACAGGGACAGGCTATAGTTACTTTTGCAGTAAGACAGACACATTCCATGTGTGCCCAAGCAGTGGTTTGTTGTTGTTAAGTTTTCTTCACATAATCAGCTTTGTTGAGAATAGGCACAAAGACTTACTTTGCATCTTTTAGCTCAAATATTAACTTGGCATCAGAGATAAAAAAGCAACACTACTTCAGAGAAGGTTTGTACTAGTACATCTTCCCAGCTTACACCTGGTGGTTGTTTGCTTGCTGCAATGCAGAGTAATGCTGGGAGTTGTAGGCCTTTTTTCTGTTTAAACCTGCATAGAATGGTGTCTTCAGTGTCTAAAAACAACTCCTCCTTTTCACACACAGAATCCATTGTTTGTGACCTGCTTTGGGCAGAACAATGGGTGGAAAACAATGTCTTTGTGATATTCAAAAGGTTTATCCAATCAACACTTCACACAGCTGGCTCTTCTGGAAATAGGAAATATAATTTGTTCCCCTGAGAAAGGTTGTACACCTGGGCAGCCACCGTAAGACGGGTCAAACCATCAGACAGACTGAAGTGGTCAGGCATCTCAAGCAACTGATTTTGAGTGTCAAATTGTTATTATATATTTATTCCAAGGAAGAGGTGCTGTTGGGATTTCCAATCTCAGTTCCCAAAATAATTCAGTCAGTCTTGGGTGCCAGGAGCTTGACATGAACATGAGAGAGGAGGAGCACCACTTGCTCTTCCACCACAGGCCCAGAGACCAGGGTTCAAAGGAGGAGTATAGATCCATAGTAGGGACACTGTTGAAGACACCAGGATCTGTAGGCTGTCTCAGATATGGATGGATGAAACAGCCTCTGATCAGGGAATTGTACTGAAGCTCTTGTTCTCGAGCCTTCCTTACAACACATAATGCGGAGCAGGGAGTTGCCAGTGCAGAAAAATGAAACAGGATATGAATTATGGCAGATGATCCAGCAAAAGTTAATTGCTTTGATATCACCCTCATTCAAAACGGAGTGAGCTAAGCATGTGCTTAACTGTTCCAGTGAAATCAATGGTAGTTATAATCTGTTCCTAACTATTCAAAAATCAAGCTGAGCCCCATAAGAGTTATTTCCTATTTTAAAATTGCAGTCTTAGAGCTGCTTAACTGTAGCTAAATCTTTCCTCTAACTAGTTTTATAATGAAAAGAATCAGAAATACCTTTGACCCAAGTTTAACACAACTCATTTCATAACAATCCCCAAAGCCATAATGCATCAAAAATATACATCCTAAGTATCTTCTGGATGAATTCATCTATATGTGAATTGTGACTTGGAATCCTTTATTAATCAGACCAATGATTTTCAATCTTCCAACACTCAGGGGGTCATTCCAACATTGATTATATTTATATGATGGATCTGAAACCAGCTTTGGCCACTGCAGCTGAACAGCAGCAAATAGAAAGGGTTATGTAGCCACTGGTTTTCTGAAAACTGAAACCTGCTCATGCTGCTTTTCAATATGTGAAAAGATGATCAGGATCAGTGCTGGGCTTCTGTTTTTCTGTGCACTGCATATAGCATGTCTTTTGGCCTTGAAGACCAGCATGCCCCCCACCCTCCCGTTGCAGAAAATTGTGTGTTCTAAGGGGCATGATGCCATTTCCCGCTCTGAACTGACAGTGCACCCTAGAATATGCCCAACTCTTTCCTGTAACTGTACATTGAAGGAGAATATCAGTAATAGCGAGCTTCCATTCCAGACCTGGTCCTTGAGAAAACACTACTAAACTTCCAAGGAACCCCAGAAAATACAGTATGAAACCAGATTGCCAGACTTGCCTCTGAATAGGTGTTTTGATTTGTTCACTTCAAAAGTTTAGACTCAGTGGCAATTTTAAATTTGGACATCTTTTCTTATTCACAGTCATGCAAAGAGACCCATGACTCTGTATCTTGATAGCAGCAAAGGGGAAATCATGCATCTCTAATATTTCTTTCTTAAAAGGTGTGCAGTAGATATGCATATTATAGGCCTTGGCTTGTCGAAGCTAACCATGTGTTTTCCACTTGGTTTCCACTGTAATTAAATTATTCTGAAGATGAATTAGCAAAACTTGGTTACCAAACAATATTATTTAAGGTTGAAATCATATGCACATTTATCTAAGACTAATGAATATTATTAATAGGGACAGGGGAGATGTTTGTCTGGTTCACCTTTGATTGTGAACTTACTTGATCTGAATTTCACAAACAAGTATTCAGACTGAACTGCAGTTATTCCTCAAGATTCAGTTTGTCCCAGATTGTGCAATGCAGTTCACCAATCAAAAGATGCATTCAAAATGCAGATGTTGTGGGAGAGAGCACACAAAATGTTGATATTATTGGAAACAAATGTGCAAAGTCAGACTATATCCAGGAAATTGTTTGCTAGTATGCATTCATTGAGCAAGATTTCATGCAATAATGCATAAGCTATGGGGGAAATGCATGAAATTGCATGCAAATTTCCTTGTGCTTTTTAAAAAGCTCACATCAAGGCAGAAACTGGCAAATTGAGTCAGAAACTGAGCAAAATGGCCTTAACATTGGAAAAACTAGTAACTGAATGAATCCAAAGCAGACCTATTTTGGACTGGTATGCACAACTAGGATATACTGCTACATTGGTCAAAACAAATATATACTATATATTTCAAGAAACAAAGATGATGGATACATATCCTTATTTTGTTTCCAGTAAACCTGCCTTGCATAGAAAATGGCCTCATCTTCATACAGCAGCTGGCTGAAAACAGGGCTGCTGAGAATTGCTGCCAAACTCTCTAATGTTTGCAGCTCCTCCAAATAAATGTCTTTCTTTTCCTGCTTAAGCATTAAAACTGAACCAAAAGCAGTACTGGGCAGAGGACTTCTGTGGCCTCCTGGCTTCCTGGTGCTTTTAAACTAATATTAAGAAGGCAGAAACCTGAGCAGTTCTTACATAAATCATGAAAGAAAAATGCTTTGTACATCACAGAATTCTCAAAATCCCTTTCAAAACCTGTTGGCAAACTCTAGACCAGGGGTCTCAAACTCGCGGCCCGCGGGCCAATTGCTGGGACGGGCGGGGCACGGGCCCTGCGGCCTTCAAAGCGCCAGCAGGGCCTGGGCCGGCTGCGGGATGAGCGGCCCACCACCACCGTGGTGGCGGAATACTTGATGCAGCCCAGCCTCACCCAGACTCTACTTCCAGCGGCCTCCAGGTAAGTTGAGTTTGAGATCCCTGCTCTAGACCTAATGTTAATTCCCAAATGGGTAAGTGTTCCTCATCTTCCACTCCCACAAAACAAAGTCTGAAAGTTAGTGCTCTTCGATTCAATTCCTTGGTTTACCACTCTCCCTTTGAGCCATTTACATGTCTCTGATAAGAAGTCAGCTTTCCCACCTTGCAAGATTGCATAGAGACTGATTAGATACTGACCACAAAATGCTCTGAAATTCTGAAAGATGTATGTGAAACTGTGAGGTGTTTAGGAATCTCTAATAGAGAGCTACTATTAACTCTTTAGAGTTTTTGTTTTGTGAGCCGCCTCGAGGCTTCGGCAAATGGGGCGGCATAGAATTTTTCCAAATAAATAAATAAATAAATAAATAAAGATTTTGTTGCCTTAGAATCTGTTTGCATTTCTTGAAACAGGAGCGCAAAATTGCTCTTTCAGCATGTATTCCATTTGTTACAGAGTTCCTTGAAGTACTATAAGGCATTCCGCTCAATGGTGCTCTGTATCAGCTAACATGGGATCCCCCTAGAGAGGAGATAATTAGGACACATGCGCCTACGATTAGAAATGCACTTAGTTCTGGATGCCCTGCAAGGGATTAATCATTCAGCCTTGGTTCAGACATTATGTTTGTGGAGATGTTGCTTCTGGGGAAATAGAATGTGCATATATAGAAGCACTGACAGCCTTATTATTCCAAGCTGTACTAGTGGTCCTTCTAGCTCAGCATAGTCTCGAGAGGGTCTCCAAGGTTTCAGACAGGGGACTTTCTCATCTGTGCTCATCTCCAGGTAGGGCTGTAAAAGTCATGCTGGAACTTACCAAGGGTCCATGACATCCAGCATGTTGTTCACACAGTAGCCAACCAGATGCCTTTGGGAAGGACAGAATGCAATAATGCCCTTCTTCTCAAGTGCACCTCAACTGGCATAAAGAGGCATGTTTCCTCTCATACTGAGGTGATATATACCATCATGGCTAGTGGCCATAGGATCATTCTCCATGAATTTGTCCAATCTCCTTTGCAGGTGTCCTCTTGTGGTAGTGAACTATGGACAATGGTGAGCTAGGTGGAGCAATGCTCTGTCCTACAGCTTTCTATGTTCCAATTCTTCCCACTGTCTCCGTGAAAGCATTCTTTTGAAAAGGATTGTGCATGTGCAAACTGCTGAACACTGAGTCCTCAATTTCACACACAGAGCCTTGTGGCACTATCCCGCTTCCACCTGGATGTGGCTTCAGTCTTTCACGATGCAAATTCCGAATTGATATCTTGTTGTCTCAACTTCACATATAGAAATCTAGAATGAATATGACTAACTTTGCACATGGTAGCAAAGCTCAACAAGGATAGCACACCTGCTACACCAAGGGGGCAGAATCTTTTCAGTCTGCTGCAAAGTGTGCGCACACACGTCTTTGCATCAGCTTTCACTCACACACAGCATTCTCACACTCACACATGGACCGCAATCCAAGCAGCAATGGATTTTGGTCAATAAGTAACAGCATCAAAGTACAGTAGGCCCCTCTGCACCACAACCACCCCAATGACATCACTGGTTTTTCTTGTGTTTTTATGTGCTTTTATCTTGCAACTGTGAGCCGCCCAGAGGTGCTATGACACATTTGGGTGGCATACAAAGGTTTTGAATGAATGAATGAATGAATGAATGAATGAGGAAAACTATGTAGATATAGGCTACTGGAATCTCTGGTTCTTGTAACAGAGCAGGAACCCTATTCCTAGATTATCTCAAGAAGTAGGCAAGTAGTTCTTGCTTCTTGGGATGTTTAGGAATAAGGTTCCTCCTCCATGGAAGAAGCCACAGGAACTGTTGCTAGAACGTTCTCCCCAGTATTTTTGATGGTGGCAGATTGTGGGTGTCTAGGGGCCACCAGTTGGTGCTTCTGGGGTCCAGCTGTTGCCTGTGAACTGCATGTTTTCCATCTGAGTGCCATATAAATGAAACCAGATGCAACTGACCATCAGCCCAGTTCACCAAGGCATATCAGTTTGCACATCTCTGGGGCCAATGCTTTTCAATGGTTCATCAATGTTCTGGAACTAGGAATGAGCAGGGTGGTACCCAGTTTGCATATGACTAGAATTTATATAGGGTGATTTAAAGGGGAGGTTACAAAGAACTTGAACAGTATCTCTTCTAGCTAGGAGAATGGCATCAAAATAGCAAATGTGGTTGAGTATAAGGAAGTGTAAAGTGACGCATATAGGGGCAAAAGCACCCCAAATTCACATATAAGTTGATGATATTAGTGCTAGAGATAATTGACCAAGAAAGAGATCTTGGGGTTGTGGCAGATAGCTCAATGAAAGTGTCAACTCAATGTGCAGCCATTACCAACATAAATAAATAAATAAAAATTAAAAATCAGTTTAGGCATAATTAGGAAAGGAATTCAAAATAAAAATGCCAGTAGCATACTGTCCTTATACAAAGCTATGGTGTGACCACACTTTTCTAAAAAAAAAAAAAAAAGACCTTTTTAAAGATACTGACCATACTAACCCTAAAAAAGGATATTCTAGAGCTAGAAACTATCAAAAAAGAAAAGGCATATGAGGAGAGACTTGATAAAAGCATGTAGAATTACTCATACTGTGCAGGAAATAGGTAGGGAGGCATTTTCCTTTCTCATAATACTTGATTTTAGAATGATCCTTTGAAGTATACTGGTGGGACATTCAGGCAGATAAAAGGAAATACTTCTTCACCCAGCACATAGTTAAACTATGGAATTTTCTTCCACAAGATGTAGCGATGGCCACCAATTTGGATTGCTTTTAAAGGAGTTTAGACAAATTAATGGAGAATAAGTCTAGTAACCCTGATAACTATATGTTACCTTCAGTATAAAAGGCAGTAAGCCTATGTGCACCTGTTGCTGCGGAACATAACTGGGAGGATGGTATTATGTTCAAGTTATACTTGTGGATTTCCTGTAGGCAGGTGGTTAGTTACTGTGGGAACAGAGTGCTGGGTTAGACAGCCTGATCTGGCATTACTCCTCTTCAGTTCTTAAAGTTCATCTAAGTTCATCTAATGAAGTTGAAGTGAGTGGCTTCTGATGCAAATGTCTCCATCCAAGTCCACCACTCACATTCAACACACTTAACTAGAGTTGCCCCAGGACCAACTTGCACTGTATTTTTATGCTACTTTTTCAGGAAGGATAGTTGGTACTTATGAGAACAAATAATCTCTCCTGATCCTCACATTCTCTGCTTAAAAGGAGCTATTTGCCCTGCTTAGAGCTGTTAACTAATTTGAAATTTAAAAACTGATTAATTCTGTAGCTCTGAGGCAATGAATCAATTGAATGAATCAACCTCTTGGAAAACCTCAGTGGAAATGAGACTTTTGGATGATATTGAATAAAAAGGGTAACTTCTCTCAAGAGTCATAACTTACAATTTGAGCAGCAAGCATTTCAATTTATTGCATGAAGAAGAATAGGCTGCTATTCAACCAGTGCACCCAAAAAGGTGCTACAAACATCCAAAAACACATAAATATAACAGTCTGGTTAATCAGGGGCATCACAGTCTCAGAAGCAGACAAAGATTATGCCTCACCGATATGCTCATTGAGCTCTTCAGGGAATTTGAGGGCAAAGTTACCCGCTACTTGTAATGCTCCATGCAAAGAAATGCCCCAGGGCAGGGGCAATTTGGATCCATGAAGCAGTGGGTAGGGGAAGGCTTAAGTATCACTGCTCCTGCTTCTTTCTCAGTTACTCCCCCATAAGGTAGCTTTACCTTTAAAAGAAGTTGGGCCACCAATACATGACTATAATATCTACGTTGAGCCTTAGACACATGACGAGTCTAGGTCATTCCTTTCTTCTCATTTTTAATATTTGGGCAATCCATAGCGGGCTGAACTTGTCAAGTGCTTGAACACCCCAGTGCCAACCTATGTGGTAACATCATATACTATATTGTCCTTTTATTGCTACTCCACCTTTCACTGTGTGTCCACACCCCTATGATGTAGTCTTTCTTGCTTTGAAACATTTATGTTTCACATTTTCACAGTAAAATCACCTTCTTTTCTACTCCCAGCACTGAAGACAGATCAACAAATACAGGACTTCACATGATGGTATTACTTATGGGACAGGTTTATATTGGAGAAGGGAGTCCTTCAGATACCCAGATGTCCTGAGGTTTTGAAGCCTCAAAACCAGCATTTATAATTGATCCTGAAAACACAGTGGGAACCAGTGCACATCATTAAGCATTAGTACTATAGGTTTGCGTGCTTGGCTTTAACCTTGTCTACATCAGTAGCATTGCCAGGCTGGCTGCAGGGTGTTTACATAATCTACAAGGAGAAAAACTGTCTCTGTAAGAAGAGAGTGAACCAATTTCATCTTGGGGGTGCTCATGAACTTTCTTTGGCATTTACAGAAGTGTTTAGGTATTCATGCATTGCCCATTGCACCAATGCCAATTTAAAAGGAAAAGGAGAATCATCAAGTCTTGAAGAAAGAGGATGAAAAAGACGAATTTAGTCAAATGCATTTTCATAAGCACAATCTAGGAATAGCTTGATGTCCTGGCCCATTAAGGAGAGATCAGAATATATTGAGAATGTATGTATCAACAATCCTTCCTGAAAAAGTAGCATAAAAATACAGTGCAAGTTGGTCCTGGGGCAACTCTAGTTAAGTGCGTTGAATGTGATTGGTGGACTTGGATGGAGACATTTGCATCAGAAGCCACTCACTTTTTGACCTTTGAATTTATGACTTGATAACTCTTCAAGAAATCTGATCTTTTGGGCACAACCATCAGACTTTGGATGGAAGGATAAGCACAGTTAGTACCAAAGCATCAGAACTGCATTTGTTCATACTTCTCCTTAGGTGTGCCCTTCCATACTTTAAATGGCCTTTGCTGCTGCTACTTTTCTTGTTGCACTAACAAGCATTTTATGGTTTCTATGGTCTAAGGCAATTCAGTGCACACTGTTCACCACTATCAAAACTGGGGGGTAGGTTTGCTTTCATCACCCCACAGTGACCAAGAATGCCATATGTGTTTTCCCCATACAATTCAGTGGCTACCATTCTCAGTATAATATTATAAAACCCCAGAATTGGACTATTTCATATCAAAAGCTATTTTGCTAAAAGATACAGTGTATTTCTCAAAGTCAACCTGTTTGGTCTGACCTGAGTCACATGAGGTCCAGGCACTGGCATGGCAGTATCACCAGTCAGTGCTGGCTTCTCATTTGTTTCTTTAAAACATTTGGGCAGAAACACAAAGCTGAATTTTTCTTTACAGATCTGTAGAAGAAATATTTTGAATTATGTTTTCTGCTTTAAAAGTTTTTAGGCTTCCTATATAGGTCCTTGACTGATGTTCAAAAAGATAATTATATCTGAAATCGGGTCTTTACACCATAGGCTTCAATGCAAGACATTTTCCATTTATACACTGAGTGAAGAATGAGAATCATGTGTGCACACAAAGTAGCTGGAAACAAAAATGCCTGTGCACAGCCAGCAAGGATTGAATCTCTGCAGCCCTCTTCAGGTAAGCCTGGACTCGACAAAAACCCAGCAATGAATATCAGCTCCATGCTAATTCTCAGGCAATGTTCTTTCTTTTCTACATATTCACATTTATGATTCCTTAACTTGCATTAAATGAGAATTGATTGCCTCAGTCCAAGCATGCCTTTACAGTACTGATGGCAATGCTTTTTGTAAATCTGATATTTTGTAGAGGAGATAGACAAAGCAGAAAGACTAGTAGCCCATGCGATGTCATCAGGTGGGCATCCTTTCCTGGATTTGTGTCTGAGAACACTGGCTCATTTCAAAATATACAGTGATTGATCCTCAAAGTGCAACCAGATCTGGAGTCAGAAATGAAACCTCCCTTTGATCTTTTCTCTCTTGCTCTTACCAGTGTTTCCAATTTTTGCTTGAATATCAGATTACTATCTAAATGCGACATGCTGAAGACATGATTTAATCTAATAACTTTACTTTCCCATCTCATTTGGCAACAGCAATTTTCAGTCTTAGCAAATTAAGAGTTTAGGTTTTAACTTTGAGCCTCCTTATTGTTTCTCAGTTTATATTACTACCCTAGTAAGTCAAGGTTTGCCACTTATTGCTTATTTAATTAATCTATAGCTCATCTTTCTACCAAAAATGGCACAGAAGACAGTTTACAAAAACAATTTAAAATAGATTAAAATAAGAAAACACATTAAAATATAAGAAAAGCATAGCAGCTACAAAACAAAAATAGTAGCCAAACAAACAGACTCACCTAAAGGCCAAAGGCCTTCTTGTATAAAGTGGTCTTTACTTGGTGGTGATAAGGACAGCAGAGAAGAATCAAACCTAGCCTCCGTCAGAAGGGATTTCCATGACCTGGGAGCTGCCACCAAAAAGGTCCTCTCTGACATCACCACCAAATGCACCTCTGAAGAAAGGCTCAAAAGAAAGGCCCCTTTAGAGGACCTTAAGGACCAGGCAGCTTGTATGGAAAAAGGCAGTTCTGCCAAGTAGCCTGGTTTCAAGCGCAGTGCTTTCACTGCAACATTTTTAAATGCATAGTGCAATTCTATGCATGTTGAATAACACTTGATCCCAATTAAATGTGCATAGAGTTGCAGCTGAAGTTGTAACTTATCTACTGATCCTACTAAAATTCTTGCTCAGACCTTCATTTATTTATTTTTATTTATTTATTTATTTATTTTTCGATTTATATCCTGCCTTTTTCCTACAAAGGGCTCAAGGCAGCTTACATCTCCTCCTCCATCTTATCCCCACAACAACAACCCTGTGAGGTAGGTTGGGCTGAGAGTCTGTGACTGGCCCAAAGTCACCCAGTTGGCTCCATGGCTGAGAGGGGACTAGAACCCAGATCCTCTGAGTCCCAGTCCCAGGCTCTTAACCACTACGCCACACTGGCTCTCATTCCACCCCATGTGCATTATTTTAATGATTTACTTACTGGACTTCTTTGTTTACATATTTTAGAATTACTGTTATTAATTCACTTTAAAGTAAATTTTAAAGTAAATAAACTTTGTTTAAGCACACATGTTTCAAAGAGGGATGGGAAGAAGAGTATGATGCTCTTTTTGAGTTTATTCTTTTTCTGATTTAATTTATATATCAATGATCTTCAACATCTTTCTTAATGTTTTGGATGAGGAGGTTCAGGGAATGAGTATCAGGTCTGCAGATGACTCAGAATTGTGTGAGACATACTCCAGAAGACAGATACAAAATTCAGAATTATCTTGATAGGTTGGAGTACTGGACTGAAAACAACAGAATAAGATTTAACAGGGACAAATGCCATGCTCTGCACCTAGGAAAAAGAATCCAAATGCACAGCTACAAGATGTGGAAAGCTTGTCTCAACAATACTATAAACAAGAAGGATCTTGGACTTGGTGTAGATCATGTAAGCTGATCACAACAATGTGCTGCAGCTCCAAAAAAGGCAAATGCTGTTTGGGGTTGTATTGTGAGAGGCATCATTTCCATTCCCTCTACTCAGCACTGGTTCAGACTCATCCTGAATACTGCATCTAATCCTAGGCACTACATTTCATGAAAGATGCAGACAAACAGGAAAATGTTCAGAGGAGGGCAAAGATGAGCAGGGGACTGGAAACAAAAGCTTATGAGGAGAGACTTGCAAAAACTGGATACACTGAGCCTGGGGAAGAGAAGACTAAGGAGAGATATGCCAGTACTTATCAAGTACTTGAAAGGGTGTCACAAAGAAGAGGACTTGAACATCTCAGAGTGGAAGACACAGAGTAATGGATTCAAGTTACAGAAAGCGGAACAACAGGAAAAACTTCCCAACAGTTGAAGCAATATGACAATGGAACCAATTCCTTAGGGAGGTTGTGGGTTCTTCCATACTGAAGGCATTCAAGATGCTGCTGGACAGCCAATTGTTAGGGATACCTTAACTTGGGAACCTGCATTTAGCAGGGGATTAGACCTCATGGCTTTACTGGTCCCTTTCAACTCTATTTGATCATTTTATGATTCTATTTTTTCTTCTTTCAAATGTACTTGCCACTTTGTCTGATAAAATCTTCCAAAGTCTGTTGATTTGGCCATATTTCTTTCAGCCATAGCACCATTCCCGCTCTTGCTTAAGCTTCATCTTCTTGGGCTGGTCACAGTGACCCAAAATTTAGAAAGTTGCAACACAAACATTATTATCCTTTTTAATAATTGGTTAGGTTCAGACTTCATTCAAAGCTGCACATGGATTGAGTGCAGATTGTCACTGAAGGGCTGCTTTTAGTTGAAATATAGGTTGTCATGTGATCTGATCCAATCATGCTAACAAATCCTGCTTGGTTAATCATGATTAATACATGAAAAAACACACAGTACAGTTGTGGTTAACAAGTCATGGTTTGTAAGCACAGCTGTGTTCAGACCACATGATAACCCACACTTCAACAGCCACCAATGGTTCAACAACTTCATGTAGGTTATTGTTTGCACCAAGCCAAAATGTGAGAAAATTAGTATGTACCTTCTAGCTTTCCCAATTCCACTAACTTCCTCTTATTTCTTCAAGTCCAATTCTGTGATTAATTTCACCGAGGGCAGTCAGCTTTCTATTATTAGCATTCATTTTACATTGCCACAGTACCTACTACATTGCACCACAAGTCACAAACAGATTGATTTAACCAGTTTGTATGCATATTGCAGTTATTTGCGGAAAAGTTTCCCACCACAGAGGAGAAGGCCTCCATCTTTTCCTTGAACAGGTCCTTCCAAGAAGTGTACGTATTTTCTTTGCATTCCTGCCTTCAAGTTTTCCCCATGAAAATGCCAATCAGCCTGTTCTTAAACAGAGCTGTGACTATACACTTCAGCTTCGTTAACAGAAATCTCCTATTCCTCAACACATTATAAAGGGATTGTCTAATTCAGCTAATTGCTGCCAGTGCTACACAGCTAAAGCTTTTTAAAAAGTATATGTTTGGGTAATGTCCAGTGGCTGCTTCTTTGGCGAGGAGATTATTACACAGATGTGACTGTTCTTTTAAATGGACATAAACAAACAGAAGAGAAAATACATACCCTGTACCTTTCTGACAGATAAGATTCATTACCTTAGTGGAAGGATAAACATTGCCTCCTATAACACAATAGATTGTGTGGTGCTGCCATGCAACGCTGTCAGTGTTAGAATAGGTGGTGTATGGATGCCACCTTCAACCAGATACTTATTTGACTATTTGGTCCCCCTTTTGTTGAAGCTTATGGATAGTTTCCAGAAAACTGTATGCATTCCATATATATTAATTGCTATGGATATATACAAATCCATGTGTGGATATTACAAAGCATTAAAAATAAGAAATTTTGCACATGTCCTCAGGTGGCACATTGAGAACTCCTTCATGGGTGCTGTTGGATGTGTCTATAGCTACCATAGTGCCCATAGAGGTTGGGGAACCCTGACTAAAGTGATGGGGCTTTGAGGGAAAAAAGGAAGGAAGGACAGATGGATGGACAGATATACAGACAGAAACAGGAAGGTAAGAAAAAGGCAAAAAGATTAGGAGGGTTGGGGGGAAGAGGGAGGGGAAGAAAGACCAGGAGCAAGAAACAAGAGGAATGCTCTTGCTGTCTGACATGGCCATGACATGGGGATAGGCCTTCACTGGGGCAGGGCCCATGCTGTGGAATGATCTCTCTGCTGGTGTGTTTTAGGCATTTATTGATAACTTAGTTGTTTACTTTGGCCTCCCTCCAGCCATATTGCATTATATGCTTTAATTGATTGTTTTATTATAGTATGGCTGTTGCAAATTGATACATGATGTATGCAAATAACAGATGGTATAGACATATTTATAATGAATAACTGTACAAATTTCTGGAAAATAACTTTTGCTAAAAACAAGCTCTCCCTAAGATCACCAAGGAGGGTATAATATATGGTTATTTTCCCCTCTGAAACACGCATAGGATTATCCTTTGAAATCCTTATATTTTGTAGTGGTATGCATATTCACCTGGGTATGAGACCTATAGAACACAATGGGAGTTATGCAGGAAAAAAATACCATTGGATCATACAGCTAATTTCACATTAACCAGAGCAGTGTACTTTCCTTAATTTAATATGCTAAAGTTTTGTATACAGTGAAGCCCGCCTTAGTACTGGAGCATGTCAAAACATTTCAGTATGAGATCTTACATTAAGGCAGTGATAATCATATCACTGAAGGAGAAAACCTGGCTTGGCAGACAAATTCTAAATGAGAAAATGGATTGTGCCAGAGATGCTAAAGGCTCACTTTGCCATTTTGCTCTGAATTCTGTATAGCGTGCTGCCCCCAGTGTGTTACTGTTTGCAGAAAGCATGAGTTAGGTCATCCTATTGCTGTGTGCTGAATTGTTCCATAAGAACCCAAACCCCTGAGCACACTTGGAAAGGATGATTGTGGAATATTCTTGGTTCTCTCAGTATTCCTTAAAAAACCCTAAAATTGTAAACTTTCATCTTGGCTGTAATAAAATCTCATTTGTGCCCTTTACTTCTGTTGCAGGAAAGTTTTAATTTCTAGTTTTAATTCTCCACTGAGATGTCTGAAGAAACCAAGTTTGCAATTTGGCATGATTACAAGGAAAACTGGAGAGCAGAGACTGAAAACAAAAAGCATCCTCAAACAGCTAGCTAGAAGTTGTCTTAGGGAATGGGGTGGGAAAAAGAGAAACCTACAGCTATCAGATGGGTGTACCTAAAAATGTATTGAGTATACATTTGAAATTGAGTATATTAGCTTCATACTCAGTTTCAATTCCATGGATAAACCAGAAAGTTTCATGTGTACCCATAAAATATGTGACCTAGGATGGGTGTTATCCAGATATTACAAAATCAATTATAATTACTATGATACATAAAAATTGTCATTTTAGATCAGGAGTATATAATTTAAATCCCCCCTGTGTGCTATCATCAATGATGATGATTCAGAGAGTCTATACTGCAATATCAACAACGCAATACGTCCTCCCCTGCATTTTTAATCCAATATTTTCTTTTTAGCACACTCTGAAACCTATCCAGGAATTATAAGAAGTAGTAAAACTCTCCATCTGACCAGGAGAGAGGAACAGGACCACAGCAAGAAGCCTTGTCCAGGCATGCGGTGCAAACACGCGCAAAATATACAGTTATATAGCCCCATTCTTGCTGATGCGGTGTGTTTAACCACCATTTAAAATGCTTTCATAGCTCTTCAGCTGATTCCCATTCTGTCTCTCCCTGTAAAGCACACTTCTGCCTGTGTGGTTGCATGGTTCAGGTTTAAGGTCCACCATCTCCAGCCATCTTCACCAATGGCCAAGCTGGCTGGCCTGGAAGGAGTTGTAGTGCAGCACATCTGGAAGGCACCAGGCTGGGGAAGGCCCAACTTTTGGCAGATACCATTCATGTTCCTCTCTGTAATCACAGCAGAGCTTAATTGCTTAGCTCTGGCACCTGCAATTTAAGGGATCGGGTAGCAGGTGATGCAGAAGCACCCTTCAGAAGATACCTCAGTGCAGGTAGAACTTTTCTACATGGGGACAATTCATACTTGTTTATGGGCTCCTTGGATGACATAATGAACTCCCAGTTTTGCTTCTGGGTTTTCAGAGCACTTTCCGGATAGCTTTGCCTTTTCAACAGGAAAAGGTTTTAGATTTTTAGGTGCTCACATGCTGGAGCTATGCTGCTATAGCACAGGCCCATCCAGAGAATGTGTAGTGGAAAAGCAGGACAGGAAGGACGTTGTAGAGCTCAGACTGCAGTGCTACAACAAAGCTGAGAGTAAATTCAGTAATGAACAGCCTTACGTAGAAAAGAGCTTATTGCTGGAGGCAAGGGGGATGGAGGGCCTGGGCAAGCATCATAGACACTGATGCAGATCTGGAATATGTCTCAGTGAAGATGGGGTGGTGCAAGATCATGGGATGCAACAGCAGGAGGCGGCGGAGGAGGAGGGAATGATTATCTCAAGGCTTTGCCAGACTGTTCCTGGGAATGGCTCAGGAGAACAGCCAGCAGGAGGGGCTGCTGGGGATGAGAAACCTCACCCCTTCCCCTTGGAGCTGCACTCTGTGACAAGGCACCAGCAGAGGCGGGAGACTCAGTTGGACGGGCAGCAAGTGAAAAGGAGGAGTGGTTGCTTTCAGAAAGCCCCTTCTGAGCTGGATGGGCTGCAAGTGCATTCGTAAGGAAAATTTTGGAAAGTAATTACCAGATTGGGCTCAAAAACCACTCTGTGCATGCACAGAGAGTCAGTCCATGTGACTCTGGACACTTATTGCCTGTTGTCCTTTGCTCCATGGCCCAACTCATGCGTTACTGGTGCATCATGGATCATGTTCTCTGTGGCTGGACCCCAAGTTGCCTCAGTAATTACTGGATAGAATAACACGGGGTGAAAAGATCACATGAGAAGTGATTGCATTAGACCTTCATTCTCCGAGAAAGTGCACGGTGTTGCTCTGGTATCTTCTCATGTGAATCACCAGGGCCAAGTTATTTCTTCACCCTATTGTGACACAGCCCACTAGGATTGGACTTTGAACATTCTCATCCAACAGAGGGCACCAGTTTGAGGAAGACTGTCCCAAACACCCGTGAGACTCCACAGTCGTGGATGTGCAGAACATTATCTTCTCATGGTTGCATTCTTTTTAATTAGTGCACTTGTCCCTTTCCCCTCCGTTGTTTATGCAGAAATAAACAGAAGTCAAGTCAAATGCTAAATGAAAGTTATTAGGGAAATTATATGTTGCAGGGGCATGGAAGGTATGACTGAACCTGTCTTTCTTAATCGTGTGTCATAATGTATTTAAGGAAGACAATATACCACGAAGAAATGGACATTATGCAGTTCATGGTATATACAACTTTCTGTAGGTTGCACAACATTCTACACAATTTATAGATTTTTAAAAAATGTTTGACAGTGGAAAGTAAATATGATAGCTGTGAGAAACATTAGGCTATGTTGTTAAAAACATCAACGCTTTTGAAGGCTCTGGTAACAATGTAAATGAGAAAAAAATAACCTCAGGGCAGAGCTTAATTTGTGTACTGGTTTCAGTACCAAGGCTGAGTTATAGAGTATGTGAAGTATTTTTAAAGTGCTGTTGAATGTAGATTCTGTGCTTTTCTTTCAGTTGTCAGTTTTTCTAAACACTTAGGATGTAGGTTGTGGATTTCCAGGGCAGATAGCATGGCTCCAAGACCGGCTCATACCTCTTTTTAAAAAATTAAGGGTGTACTCTCATGCATATTTAAATGGAAAAAAATGTCCTCAAATATCTCAGCATTCCCCAGTCAGTTCTTTCTATATCACCGCTTAGGTAGGGCTGGCTTCAAAGGAAGCACTGAAGGAGATAAGAAAGGAGGGGGGAAAGGAAAGGGAAGATTATGGATGAAATGAATCTACTGCAGACAAATGAATGGAGGTTGAAGCTATCAGTGGCTACTATCTATCTATCTATCTATCTATCTATCTATCTATCTAATCTCACCTCCTTTCCTCTTGCAATAATCATGTGAGGTAGGTTAAGCTGAAAGTCAGTGACAGGCCCAAAATCACCCAGTGAGCTTTTTGGTCAAGTGGGGACCTTGAACCTGAGTCCCAGTCCAATGACTACACCAGACTGATGGTCATATGCCACCTCCAGTGTCAGAGGCGTTATGTCTCTGGGTGCCAATTACTGGGAAACATGAGCAAGAAAGTGCTATTGTATTCATGTCCCACTGTGGACTTGCAGTGGCTTCTGGTTGGCCACTGTGGGAACAGAATTCTGGCCTTTGGCCTGAGTCACCATGACATTTACCTTCATAAATATATTGGAACAGTGCATCGTTTTTAAAATTGTAGGTTTTACAAGAAGCATGCTGGACAAAGCAACAGTGGGAGGGCTCCCTCTGCATACATAAAGTCTTGTGGTTAACCACACCTCTACGTGCAGAACTTACAAGTTCCTTGGAAAGCAGAACAGGAAAATATGTATATATTTTCAAGCTGCAGATGAATTAAAAAAGAAAGAAAGCAGATGACAAACCCCAATGAGTTCTAGTAGTGAATGGTAATCTCTCACATCTAATATTAACCTTCTTTGACTCTCTTATTTCCAAATCTCATGGCAGTAGGTCATGACTTGCATTAAAAGAATGTTCATTAGCTTCTTTTTTTTCCAGTACAGACTGTGGATTTCACACCAGCTGCAAAGAAATGGGCTCATGGGAAATGAGCCAACAGCATTCCTTCTGGCAGGTTCTTCTTAGCGCCTTCTATCTGACCTCTTAGTTAGATGCACTGCCGAAGGCGGTCCACTGGACATGACCCTGCAGGGTCCCAAAATGCAATCGGCAGGCATCTTTAGAAAATGTGGGGGAGAGACTACTTTCAAGCAAGGACCCCTCTATCCTGACTGGCATTTGCATTCTCCCCTCTCTGCGAAGTTGCCTTTACATGCATGGGGAATGCAAACAAGGTGCTCACCCCCAACTCCCCCCCCACACCCCCAAAACATCCTCCACTCTGCCTCCACCATCTCTTCCACTCCTATCTTCTTTCAAGGCATTCTTCGGAACGGTCACCAAGCCTCAGTGTCACCACACCCTTGTCCTCTGAACCTGCCAACACTCACTGCTGCAGGGCACGAAAGGGGAGGGGAGTGGCACTACAATTTCCCAGAGGATCTAGGAAAACTACCCTCACAAGTTCTCTGGTAGTCCTGAGCTTGCATCCCATCATGGATGCCAGCCTACTTCTTAGCAAATACCACATTATAGTGCGCCTCAGAGAAGATTGTGGGGGCTGGAACCATGGTGCAGATGCTTTTCTCTCACCTGTAGTCCTGTGAACATCTCTCTTGCTACAAGCTCACCATGCACAAAGATGTGTAGACTATTCTCTGTGAGGTTACAGAACAGGCATTGCCACGTATAGTGAATGCTGGAACTAGGGCACCTGCATGCATCAGCTGAATGCATGCTAGCACAGGGTGGGAAGATGTGGGGGGTGGAGAAAAGTATAGGGCTGCAGTTGTAGTGCAGCAGATTCATGCACCGGCAGAAGAGACCACCAGCTTTTTAAAAAAGAGCACATGGCACGCTTTTCTCTCTGACACAGCCTCTTTTCCTGCAGCCAAGTCCACACGATGCTGCGGAAATAAAGGCATGCTTTGCAACATCCATGGTTCTGGTGGAGAGAGCTGGCTGTAGGGATGGCGGACAGGGAGTGAGGGGCTGTGGTGGACAGGCACTCAGAGCACTGTAGAGCCACTCGCATGCAGGATGGTGCGGACAGAGATGGGGAGGTGCTCTTCTGAGGGCTGTGGTGCAGTCACTGGGTGGCAATGGCAGCAGCCGTGGTGTGGGAGGCGGAGGGGAGGGCATGGTCTGCCTGCACTGTTTCCCGTCATTTGCATGATACTGGGGAGGCAGCCCATGGCAGCGTGTGCAAGGCCTGCACACAGGAAGCCTGTGGCAGGGGAGAGGTGCAGGGTCTGCTTCTGCACTGGCATGGAGCGTGGCAGCACTGGGGAGGCAAAATGCTACTCTAGGGAATGAATGACTTCTTTGGCTGAGAAGGGGGGGGCAGGAGTAGGTGCTTGAGGTCATACCCAGGGGAAGCACACAGACCAATGAGGGAGACGTAGGTAGGAACAGTGCACTTTTCAGCTGCAGAGGCTGATGGGATACCTGCTGCCAGCAGGTGGTTGCGGCGGAGGGTTGAAACCAAGCAATCACCTGACAGCTTCTCCCAGGTAAGCAATCATGCCATACAACAAGGTCTAGTGCTATGTATGAATGCGACCAGAGGAAGGCTGGTCTCAGACAACATGACAGGGTTTTAAAAAACTATTTCTGGTCTGTCTTGTAGTCTGAACCCAGTCATGATATTTCAGTGTGTTAAGCTTAGTCTTTAGAAACCATGGTTTGTTGTATAGTTTCTCCATACCCCCATGGGTTAGGGTTATGGTGTCCACATTCCTGTATGCAGCTACCACAGAGTTCTCTGGAAAGAGCAGCAGTTATCAGGAGCCGCTCCAGCCATTCAGCCTCTGTGTGTGGACTGATGAGGAAGAGGCAGACAACATTGATAGGAAGTGATGCGCCTTGGGATTGAATTTCAGGCACAGTAGGTGATGGAACACATGCCAACAGAAGGAGAAATGAAACCACAATAAAGTAGAAACCACTCAATTGTCTGTCAGGTAGATTACAATGAAAAGGTATTGAACCATGGTAGCTATGCAGAGTTGCTTGTAGATTTGTGTGCACACACCCAGAGAGACAGAAAGTATGAGAAGGTGGAGTGAGAAAGACAAGAGCAAAAAGACAGCACCAACAAAAAGAGAAAGCGTGCCACTGGGGAGGGAAATGGGAGGCTGAGAAACTGGGGGTGGGAACGAAACACCTTGGAGATCCCCTGGGGCTAACTAGAGGCAACTCACATCTGCTCTTGAGAAGAGCACAGCTTTAACCCAGTTGAGACTCCAGGTCTCTGCCCACCTAAGTATCTTTTTAAAGCTCAAAAGGTACAGACTCTGAGTGGTGAATATTTTAAATAAGTGGACCAGCTGGAACAGAATGTTAAAATTCATGAATCTTTCTGTAGAATATAAATTTAACAAATTCACAGCAATGAATGAGCCATGAATGAATTAGTCATAAACCATTTCTAATATACCAGAGATTTTTTTTAATTTGTTGAGACTTGGAACACACCTAGTCCCAGCTGGGGCTTCTCCTTTCTTTGTGTATTTTTTGAGGCCAGTCAGTGAAACCAGCCGACTTGACAGCAGGCAGCAGCCTTTGTAAGCAGACAACAGAAAGTCAATAGACAAAGCTCTTAATAGAAACAAAACTGCCTGTTTACCTAGGAATATTAAACATCCAGATTTCCCCTCTGGTTACAGTGCTGAATTCAATCAACCTTTTAGATCTTAATATAGTTCAGCAGGGAAAGAAGGGGAAATGGGGGCAGAGGAGTACTCATGGCAATCTTAATAAAGCACAGCCTTCAGACCGCAGGAAAATGTGAACAAAACGCACTGCCAAGGCCTTCTGTGCTTTGAGCCTAACTTATGTCCATGCAGTGCTACAAGCAATTTAAGGCTGCTGGAGCCTGGAAGAGAGATTTTGATGCTTAAAGCATCTTGCATCCAAGGACTAGTTTTCCTGAACAACTGCTCTGAAAGCAATAATGCAACATGCACACACATGTGTACACACACACACACACACACACACACACACATGCTCATAGTGTATACTATATCTCTATATGGCAGTATCCAATGCTGGACTCTCCCAGCACTAGTTATGTCAGCACCTAGTGCACCTTTGGAAAATAGCCCAAGTTTGTGCTTCTAAATGGTCATGGTAGTCAAGTCGATGGCAGTCCCGTTCTTGAGCTCTGCTGACCTGTCCTGGTCCAGAAGTAGTAGCCTGAGCGTCTTTCCAGTTATGCCATCAAACTCTAGTTTCTTGATATGCTAATGATGGTCACTCCCACTAGAGCAAGGACACTGTTGGATACTGACCCTGTGCACACGGATACACACACACAGGCAACTTTAGCAGACCTGAGGACTGATCGTTGAGTAGCTATGGCATCTGACTAGGTCTCTGAGAAGTCCCCTTGTGTGTGTGTGTGGTCTAATATGAAATCCTCTGGTAGCTTGACAACATTGGTAGACACAAGTGGCTGTGGGCAGGGATCCAGAATTCACCACATGCTGTTAATGGTCGCCACATGTGGGCAGAGTCTGATTGTCCTTCCAGCTTACCTCCCAGAATCCTTAAGCACAAAAAATTACATTAGTGCTTAGGAGAGAATATTGTGCCTTATTCTGACATAGAACATTCACTTTGATAAGACATGGATGGTAGCAAGGATAGAAACCTATGCATGTTCAGACAGAAAAAGCCTTACAACTCCCAGCATTCTCTAGCCAGCCATGACGGGAGTTGCAAGACTTTTTCTGTCTGAACATTCATAGTATTGTACCCTAAAGTGGTCTTTCAGCTTTTTTGCAAAAGGCATCTATTGTGCACTCAAAATTCCTTAGTCACAGTTGTTCGCAGACTCTTTAAATGGTGTCAAGGTTCTGGAGATTTGCTTCTACATTTTCAAACTTTTTCAAATTATTTTATAGCAGGGAAAATGGTATATTATTTTAGAGTAGGGAAATAATTGTGTATTTGAAATTATGAATATGGGGCAAGAGTAAAGATCTGATCCTCTTTTGCTCTCCAGACTTCTTTCCCATGCTTGGCCCTGGCCAGGAAATGAGCTGAGCTGAGATTAAGTCTGCAAACTGTGGCAAATGATAGGGGCTTCTTTGTACAAAGTACGTGATATATGTAATTCTTTGCACAAAATACGCAGAATACACAAAGCCTGCAAGTCGCAGTTGCAGAAGCAGAATTCAGCTTGCACAGCAGGAGCACAGGGAGTGTTTGTGCAAACCAGCCTTGCACACACTCTTGGAATTGCTTCCTGCCAGGTGCCCACGTGAACATCCTGTGCAAGGTGCATGCAGGGCAGAGGGGCCTGGAGTCTGGGGAGCCAAGCAGAGGAAATCAATGGATTCCCATCACCACATTAGATTCTTCTCATATCTCTGTTTGAGCTATTCTGCTATAGCACAGCTCCACTTAGGGGTTGTATAGTAGAAAAACTGGAAAAGAAGAGCTGTCTATGTAGAGCGGGGATCTCAATTCTTTGACAAAACTAAAAGAAGTGATGGTAATTGACAGACTCCTGTAGAAATGCTTTGTGAGCTCTAAGGCCAGATTTGGAGTACTTCCCACCTGCAGGTTAGGAAAGAGCTGAAAACTGATTTTTACATTATAAATGGATGGTCTCTGTGTACGCATGAGTGTGTGTGAGCTGGAAAGGGGGCATTTGGAGCTGGCAGGTATTTCAGTCTTCCCTGAATAAGAGCTGCTTTCAAGATTTAGAAGATCTGGACCAAAACTGTGTTTCTGCCTATTATGCATAATCAGTCTTGTGATTAAATACAAATACATTTGTTATTGCACATGCTTTTTATGAACTTCAGTCTACTTCATTAAATGAGTAAAATATTGGGTTGAGTTATATGCTAGTAGTGATAAAAGAAGAACTATAAACAGTGAGGTCCGAGGCATTCAAATGGAAAAGGCTCAGATCATGATTTCATCTTATTAATGGTAGTCATTTACAAACGGGTTGTTGGATGACACCAATGCATTTTTATATTGGTGAACTGATTAACACATCTAATGTGATCATTAAAAACAGTTTTTGCTCCTGCTCAATCCACAGGATCTAAAATTGAATGTCTGGAAGGGGAGTACAATTTCTGTTTTTGTTTTCCTGCAAGACACCAACACAGCTGTTTTTCTGAAAACTCTAAATAGACTGCCTCAGAGACACATTGGCCTGGGTCACATATTATAACATCCCAGTTGCTGTTGCTGTTTTATATCCTGGATTAGCAAAGTGAATATCCTGGTAAACTGCCCAGGGAATGGAGGAGTGGCCACAGAACCCAGGGATGGAGCATTTAATGTATGAAACAGGAACGCTTTTCCGCTGGGTGATATGCCCACCAGAGATGGATGGAGAGCTGTTTCCCACTGGACAAGTCAGGGTTCCTGGTTCACATGTCATGCTAAATCCATATTTAGCCCCTGGGCTAATCCAGTTCCTGGTTCATATATCATGTGAAATCCTAGGTTATTTGACTACTCCCCCATTCAACAAGAATGATCAGGCAGCCTGCACTAGCACACAGCCTAGTTTGCAGTGAACCAGGATTTAAATGAATACAATCTTAGTTGTCATTCCAGGTGAACTGGGCCTATTTTTTTTCCATAGCTCATTAAAAAAAAGGATTATGAGTGAGGCTGGCAGGTAAGCAACCCCACAGGAGTGCAGTATAGCATAGCAGTTAAATTAGGCTTGAGATCACCTGAGCCCAAGTCTTTGCTCACCAATGAAGTTCACTGGCTATCCTTGAGCTAGGCACTATCGCTCTAGGATAAAATGTGCGTGTGTTTGGAAAGAACTATTTCCATGGTATTGAGCTCCTTGGAGGAAAAGTGGGATAGAAATGTAACAAAACAGCAAAATAGTAACTGAATAGTAATGAGCACGTAAATAAATAAATGTGCTTAGCAGAGGAAAGGGAAACAAAATTCAGAAGAAAAAGAAAATTCTGAAACAGTTATGGTTGGGATGGCAGGCAAGTAATGAACAGTGACAGAATCAAATGTGGACAACCCCCAGGTTGAAATCAAGTAAGAAAGAAGGCTAGTGGAAGAACTGAAGATGCAACTTAATTGGAGTCAAGGATCTCCTGGACTCAGCTGAAAATCCTGTTTGTAGATCCAGGGCTCAACTGTGCAGCATGGAAGCAGAAATAATGATGGCCATACCTATGCTGCTGACTGTTTGCCATGTGCCATTGATGGTCTCTAATTCCTAAAATGGTTGCAGTTGGGAATGAAAGATGAAGCAGCACTGGTTTGTAGCCAGTTTTTCAGGGCAGTAAATAAAAGATGAAGAGCTTTTCAAGTATTTTTCCATACCAGATGATTGGCTACAAAAGTAATGCTACTTATTTGTTGATATGGAACTAAACTGGCAAAGGATATGCGGGTAAGAGATATTGGAATAATAGTGGAAAGGTTCATAAACCTCTCAATGTGCTGTGGTAAAGAAAATAACAGTGTTAGAAAGGAGACTGAGTGCAATCCTATGCAGATCTTACTCACTGTTAAGTCTGCATAAGAGCACAACAAGTGTCTTATGATGCCAGATGGCATCATCTCTTTCTCTCTCTTTCTCTCTCACACACAAAATGAGCATATAATCATCACTGTACACAGGTTTCTTCTAAATGTAGTCTCAGAGTGCATTCCTATGCATTTTTAGACAGAAAAAAGTCCTATAACTCCCAGTGTTTCCCGGCCAATACCTTTAATGCTACTTGGGACTGACAATGTTTGCCTTCTTTTCCAAAAGTAAATGTATTCCTTGGAGTACCATTGAAATGCAGTATCAGTTTGAATCTACAGAAAAGAAGTCCCAATGCTCTTACATTCATATATCTTTTTCCCCTTTAGTTAAATGAAATCAAGCAGTCACACTGAAAGCCAGAAAGTACAGAGAACAGTTACCAAGGTGTCATTTCCTTCATTGCGACACTAGTAATTATATCGCTCAGTAAAAGCAGCTTTCTGTTCCACAAGATACATTATAAGGGTATTGAGTGAATGTTAGACAGGACCACCAAATTCCAGGGAAGAGAGTAAATCAGCTACTAATGAAATGCAGCAAGTTCTGGAGTCTGAAACATTGTCAGTAGAACAGCAGTAAGAGTTAGGCTGAAATGTATTTTCATATGTCTTTTCAAGTGCTTAAATGATTCTCCCCTCCCCATAGTGATGTGCATCATTTTGAGTATAGATGAATCTGACAGTTCGTTTTTCATTGTTCCAGCTGTACTTTTTCATTCCATTTCTGCATCAGTTTTTCAACTCAAATTTTGTTTAAAGTCTGCATGAAAAAGCATATGCATTTTCATGAGAATTTCATCTAATATAATATCAATGTTTGTATGCCATTTTACTTAACATATGTATATAGGGTCAGTTTCCCGTAACATACACATTTTATATCCAGGTTTTTGTTTTTTTAGAGTTGCATCATAAAATAGCAAAGGAAAACTGTTCTGGTCTGCAAACTGATTCATAGAATGCAAGTTTTCAAAGACATCCCTAATTATTCCTACTGACAGTCTATATCAGTGGTGGCAAACCTATGGCACGCGTGCCACAGCGGGCCGCAGAGCCCTCTCTGTTGGCATGTGAGCCAAGTCACCCCAGCATCACCCCAGCAGCCGAACATCGGATGACAGCGCACACAGGGGCCATTCGCATGCTTGGAAAGGAGGAGTGGTGCCAGGCGATGATGTCATGAGCTGCAACTCGTTAGCCGTAACTCATCTGAGCTCTTGCATGGCTGGTCAGTGTGCTGCCAAGGATGTATATATAAATTTGCTTGGACTGGCTGTGAGTTGTTTTCTCTAAATTAAAAGCTCAGTTTTCATGTTTTATTGTAGTGTTGGCCCTTTGCGATAAATAAGTGAGTTTTGGGCCGCAGTTTGGGCGCCCAGTCTCTAAAAGGCTCACCATCACTGGGTTAGGGTTAGAAAAAACGAGGTGTCCTGGCATGAGTTTGATGGTTGGAATGTGTTTAGAATGGGCAGAAATGACGAGCTATGCAGAAAAAGATACTCAAGGAAGGCTTTTTCAAACTTGCCCACTTTTCAATGGAACGTTGCCCTTATATTAGGGTTCAGGGAGTGCAGCAGGGTAGGGTTAGGCCAATGGTGGCGAACTCATGGCATGAGTGCCACAGCGGGCATGCAGAACCCTCTCTGTCTGCATGCGAGCCAAGTCACCCCAGCATCGCCCCAGCAGACGAGCATTGGATAACAGCACACATAGGGGCCATGCGCATGCTCGGAAAGGAGTAGCGGCACCAGGCAATGATGTCATGAGCCACGACTCATTAGCCATGACTCATCTGAGCTTTTGCATGGCCGGTCAGCGCACTGCCCAGTGTGTTTGTGTGTGTGTGTATTTGCTTGGACTGGCTGTGAGTTTTTTTCTAAACGAGAACCTCAGATAGCAGGTTTTATTGCAGTGTTGGCACTTTGAAATAAATAAGTGGGTTTTGGGTTGCAGTTTGGGCATTCAGTCTCTAAAAGGTTCGCCATCACTGGTCTATATTTTTCCAGACAGCACAAACTCTAGAAAGTGTAGGAGTGGACATTTTTGTGGGGTTGGGGTGGGTGTCTCAGGGTGGTGGCCCTCAAGGGCTGGAGCCCCCAATTTCCGAGATGTCACCTGCTCCACCCCCCTGATGTTCATAAGTATTTGCTGAAATAACGCTTCAGGGGGCTCAATGATCTCTACGGCATAGGACCACCTGAATTCTTTGCCTACATGTGCTTCACCTCCTCTTCCCCTTACCCCACGTAAATATGCCTGCCTGAGTTTTTCTGAAATCAAATGCACTTCTCTGCCATATCCAAACATACTAAATTTTAAATAGAGTCCTTTAAAGAGACAGACTTTGGAGCATATGTAAACTTGTTTTCCTACTTGTTGCCAAGTTATTTCTGCTTTATGGTGATCCTATGAATGAATGACCTCCAAAATGTCCTATCCTTAACAACCCTGCTCAGCTGTTACAAATATGTAACTTAGTGAATGCAAATTAATTTGTGTCCTTTCCTTACCTAGCATTGCCCGTCATTCCCCTAACTAACGGTTTATCCCAGGAACTGCCTGGCTTTGCTATGACTATATTCAGATCCCATAACTTCCCTTCTGGCCCGTACATCCCCCCTTCTCTGAAGACAACTAAATTTTGCCAGAAACTTGTCAGTTTCACAAAGGCTAAGTCAGTTCTTCTCATAAAACAATAACAACAACGACAACAACAACAACAACATTTCACTATGTATATAAAACAAGTTCATGTTGACACAGATTTCCTCTTGTGCTCATTTAATACTAAAAGTCAGCCAATGAAAATCATTAATTTTATAAAATATAATTGTAAGCATTAACAAGAAGGTACATACAATAAACGGCTTGGGTCCTGGTTACCTGAAGGAGCGCTTACATCCATATAAGCCCGCCCGCCCCTTGAGATCTGCGGGAGAGGCCCTTCTCCAGGAACCCTCCGTGAAAGAAATTAGGAGGGTAGGTACTCGGAGGAGGGCTTTCTCTGCGGTGGCGCCCAATCTATGGAATGTGCTCCCCAGAGAGGTCCACCTGGCGCCATCATTATTTGTTTTTCGGCGCCAGGCAAAGACCTTTTTATTTAAACATCATTTTAATTGTTAAAATTATTTGCTTATTTTATCTGGCCAGGGTGACTTATTTTATATTGTTAATTTGTTGTATGTATTATATTTTATTTTTATGTTGTGAGCTGCCCCGAGGCTTTGGCGAATGGGACGGCATAGAAATGTTTTAATAAATAAATAAATAAATAAATAAAACTATTTTAAATCCAATGGATACAAGGAATGCTAAATCAATGAGTGACACAAACAGGGAACTTTTATCATATGTAATAGGAATGCCAGGTGGCAAAGAAATACTGGAGAAAGGTCCACAAGAAGCAATGGGGAAGCAAACCTATCTCAGCCAGAGAGCCCTTGAATGGCCTCACAGGGCAGAAAGCATAGGGAGGTAACCTTTGTCTTCACATTCCTCCACCCTGTACAAAATGCCTGTAATGCCCCAAGTCTGGAGGGTTACAGGCTGCTTCTTTGGATTGCAGCTTAAATTAATGATAAAAAGTCAATACACTATCAGTTCAAACCAAGCATATCAAGCACTGCTTCTGCCTTTACTGTTATAAACAAATTGGTTTCAAATTCTCAGTGTGAGTTACAGCAGAGGTCTCCAATGCAGCACCCGTGGGGACCTGCAAAGAGACCCACAAGGTTCTCCCTCCCTGTCCACTATACATCAACAGACCTTTGAAAATGCTGGGACACGTCTTTCTCTCCATTTCTAGCTGCTACACTTGCTCTTCCTGTCACCTCTACCATTTTGCCTTGCTAATTCTTCTTCCCTCCAAGCCTCCTGATTCACTATTTCTCTCCTCCTGCTGCTTTAGCCCACTTTTGAGGAGCCAGCCCCACACAGCAGCCATTCAGAAACTAGTCACGCACTCTGTGGGATATCCCACAGCCATTTCTCAAATTCTGAAGTGTGCCCACAGAGCCAGAACAGTGGGGGACCCCTGTCTTCCAGTGTAGCCCTCTTTCTACATAGAGACAAGCCCTACTGGGTCCAATGGCACTTAATCCCTGGTGTAAGACTGCAGCCCTGTTCTCGCTTCTCTACACTGAACACAGTTCGTTCATTTCAGATAAACACCCCCTATTAATGGAGCTCTTCAAACTTCCTTCACCTCTCCTCAATTAGCAGCATTGAGGACAGGAAGTTGGAGGGTGAGATCTTCCCAACTCTGGTGATACTAGAGACCATATCCTGTGACCTGAAGGAATGCAAAAAGGTGAAGGCAATCTCAGCTGGTGAAACTGAGAAGGGATCCCCCCATATATCCTCCCAAAAATAAAAGCTTTCAGTATGAAGGAGGAGAGAAAAACTGTTCCCCATTGTGTGCAGCCCTATAAAAAAGAAAGAAAAATATGCCAGTGGAGGAATAACATGTGTTCAAAATTAGTCGAAAAACAGGGGGAAGTTGAAATGAGGTAACAAATTCCTGCAAAGCTTTCAATTGATTTAAGCATCTGATAAGAGAATGTTTAAAGTTTGTCTTTTATACATGCACATCAGCAGTGGCTTAAAAGCACTTTAACAGTGTGCCCTGTGCATGTCAATTCCATTGAGCTCAATGGCACAAACTCGCCGGTAAGTGTATAGGCTGGGGGCCTCAATGGCCCATGTGGAAGCCCGATAATGCTCTCCAAGAGATCGCAAAATAAGCACACTTCATCATTTTTATGCTTCAGCATGGAGTGCCCAGGGTGGGTTAGATCACAAGATGAGCATCTGCAGCATTGTTTAAGATTAAAATATGCACTATGAGCAATAACTAGGAGACTTTGGCCCCCCACCACACACACTGGTAGATGATGAAAATGTTTCACAGTCATACTCTTCTCACTCCGTATATTGTTATATCATCAGCCCAGACTTACTGACTTGTATCCTGCAGTGTCCTCAATTTTTCTTTTTGAATCAGGAGTTCAACGCATTCACAAAGTGATTATGTACTATTCTGGCATATGTAAAAGCCCCAAGCAAGTGAACTTTTTCCCACTCTCTCTCCATCTCTTTGGATCTTTATATTGTGAATTGCCTATTCCCCAGGCCCCTCCTTCGTGCACATCAAAGATCTACTTAATATTCAGAATTTCTTCTTCTTCCTCCTGTTTCAAATGTTTATTCCATTTGCCATGAAAGTTTTAAAGTACAGAATCTGCCAATGGCAGCAACATAGTTCTGCAGTGAAAAGGCATAGTAATTTAACATGCATGAGTCAGCAATTACATGCAAACATCAGAGGTAGTCATTAGTCTTTCTTTAGACCCATGTTGTTTAACCCTCACATTACCCACTGTTCCCTGCTTTGCATGACACAATAGGCCACAGCCAGCTGTTGAATATTCACAATGGCTGTTTTTCTATGAGGTACACACTGCCACCCACCATGGTTTAAATAACCACATGAGTCTTTCAATCATGTGAACTAGGTCAGTGACTGTCAGTGGTTCTCCAGGGTTTCAGGCAGGAGCTTTGCCCAGCCGTAACTGGTTATACTGGGGATTGAATTTAGGACACCATGGAAAACATGCTTTGAGCATAGCCCTTTTACCCCAAGATTTAGGGCGCAATCATATATTGCAGGGGATCAAAATGGTGAACTGCTATTTTGAAAACTTGCTTTGGCTGGGGTACAGATATCCTTTTAGCCCTCTGCCCCCATTCCTTATTTCAGTGGAAAGAAATGAACTACATCAGTCCCTGGCTTTTTTTCTTAACAGATCCAGTCCTGTGGTCCTTCAGGGAAATGAGGGGCTTTGGATCAAGAGGATCCAATCCATTCTCTGCACTTTCCTGCTCCAAAGGAGAGAAGAAGGTTGATGGCACCCAGGCAGCCTTCACCTCAGAAAGCCAAGCAGGCAATTCCTCCGTGCTGCCACCCTTTCCATATCTACAGCAGGTCTGGGAGGGTCAGACTTTGCAACCTAACAATGCTCAGTGAGTGGAATCCAACTTCTTCTCTCCACCAGCCATGTGGGGAAGCATTCTAGGAATATGGTGCACAGCAGGGGGTATTATCCTGGTGTCATCCTGGGGCAATCAGATACTACCAAGATCAACAACTTCTATAAACTCCAACCAGCATGTTCACTACTCAGGGATTATGGAAGCGGTATTCCAAAGCACCTGGGTTGGATACAGGATCTTCCAAAAGTCCCTTCACAGGAGGAAAGAACCAATTTGGGCGTCCCTCCCTCCTTCCCACACCACAGCTCCTCTTATTCAGCCATTGGTCATGTGTGTCATATTTTCAGGGGCTGGAGCAAGTCATCTGCTTCCTGATACAGCATAAATTGGGTTCCATCCATGGAGGACAGCAGGTTGTCTACCTCTGCATAGAGGATCAGCATTCCACACACACACACACACACTGCCCCCGTTGCATGTTCTCAGCACCCACTCACAGGTTCCCCTTCATCACAAGCTGGCAGGCATTTAGCAATTTCATACTACTCATTTGTTCATTCATAAAAAAAGAAAAAGAAAAAGTACCAGCTCTCTAGTGTTTATGCACCACACATGGCCACTTATAAAAAGAAAACAAGAAAAGAATGATTGCAAGATCAATACAGAATTGTAAAGCAAATAAAATAATAATTCCTTTAAATTCAGAAGGAAAATGTTGCAATAAATAGAAGCAACAGGAGCCATTTCCCAATCCACTTACAAACAAAGGACTGAAAATATCCCTGAAGTTGAAATAAAGGCCCACAGCAGTTAACCAATATAAAGATTTTAAACCATTATGGCCTTGGCTGGACAGACATGCCACGATGTCATTGACACAGCTATGAGCAGCAATGTGGACACTGACTTGTGGAGGGAATGATGAGGGAAAGGTTTCTGGAGGTCAAAAATTAATTAGAAGACGACCACCTAAGGATGAGGCGGCACCCTTACCATAAAGGGCTTTGCATTCCCCAGTGTCCACTCACCAACGCAGGCAGGAAATGGACCTGGCAGGAACTAGGTGATGAATTAGCTGACCAGACTGCCCCTTTAAGAGCTTCACTCCTCACTAAGGGGGAATAGAGCCCAGGATAGCTTAGCAAGCCAAGGGATGATAGAAGGGAGGGCGAGAAACGTGTGGCCCTCCTCATGTTCTGGCCTAAAACACCTGGCACTCCTAGCCAGAGGAAGTCAATAGTGAAACATAATGGGAGTTGCAGGCTAAAACATCAGAAGTGCCACACATTGTCCAGCCCTGATTGTAGGACCCAGACACCTTTATTTGAAATCATGGAATTCTACTTGACTTGATACTGGAAATGAATAAAAGGTGATATATGCTGAACATCAGTGGAGAAGTTGCACCATTCTGGCAGAAAAAGACGTGGTAGAAACAACCTGAGTCAAACCAGCTGTAACATGGAAACTCTGTGTGGAAGAAACTTCATAAATAATTAGGGAAATGCTCTGTTTCTGGGAGTGGGAGGAAGGTATTTAACCTAGTGCAATTTCTCTGATTGTCATGAAGTTGCTAGTGAATGCTGAGAAATGTATTTTTCTTTGGCTGCCTTTGGATGTCAAGTACATGGCCCAGAACTTCAAACACAAAGGCCTTGGAAAATGTTTCACGGATTTCTGCAGTTAATACAAAGAACCCACTCATCTGGGGAAAGGTACATTTCCCACAATTCCTGGCACCAATACAGTGCTACATAACCACATTCCTGCAAGGAATAATGTGGGCAGTAGTAGGAACATGACAGTTCCCGGTCACTGCTTTTGTTGCTACTGCAACACTGGGGAGTGGGTGGAGGTGCTCGTTCCAATGTCATAGGAGATTCAACAGGGGTCAGACTGGGCTTGATGCTGGTCACAGAATAAATGGAGCTATTTTATGATGTTCTGGGGAAAGAGGTTATTTTGCTGAGCCAGAAACCAAATGGATGGGGGGAATTATATGTTTAGGCTACATAATAAAAATCAAAGGTCTCTGGGTGGTGTCCAGATAAATTGAAACATGAAATTTAAGATCACCAAAACAAAGAAACAAAACCCACATCAGAAAACCACCCAGACAAACACACAAAAATGATCATGAAACAGCACAAACCACTGTAGCTGAACTGTAAGAACATGGTGTCTGGTTAGATCATTTGAAATAAAATATATGGAACTGTGTTGTAAAAATGTTCCCATAAAGTTTGCAGACAATATCACACATTTAACATCATTTAAGAATTAAGTATTGGATTGGATTTAAACTACTCTGGGAGTTTGATCAGAAGCATGTTATTTATGTATTTATTTTGGATTAATTATCGCAGAATGAGATGCTTGGAGTCTACATCTAAAAATGAGCAAATTCTACCCATTTTTAGGAGTTTGCATATTTCATGCAGTAGACAGTAATATCCTCCATTTTACAATCCATATGTAGAACAATTGCTTCCTTTGACTGAGATGAAATACTTAGTGAGCCATAAATGTAGCTGATAGTTGTGAAAGCAATGGATTATGTAAGGCACATTCAGACCTAAGTGGGCTTTAAAACATTAAAAGGCATAGATCTTGTTGTTGCATGAGAAGTTTGTCAAATGGTCTCCCATTCAACCCTCAGCATTAGACATTTATTACACACAGTTGTTCAGAATATCAATACACAGTGTACTGGATTCGCTTCCACACGTAAGTTTTTCATAGTCATAATTCAGGATCTTTTCAAAATGGAGGAGGAATGAGAGGACCAGCAACAGAGGAAGACATAATAGGTGACTGCAATGGATGACCAGACTTGTACAAAATAGGGCTGAGCCAAAACTCTTTGCCCATGTCTCTCTTTAGGGTTCTCCGCATAAAAACCTTATTATGTGCTTGTGATCCTCCACTCACTGTAGGTTCCAGGTCCTTTATGCAACACTATCACCTGCAGCACCCCATCCCCATGTTCTGAAGACATATCTGCAGGGTTTTTTTAAAGCAAAGATATAATGCACAGAAATGCTTATGTTCCACACAGTTCCACTATATCACAGCACCACCATAGTTGTTCAATGGACTATATTGAAAGAAAGAAAGAAAGAAAGAAAGAAAGAAAGAAAGAAAGAAAGAAACTGAGGAAAAGAAAATCTCATTGAACTGAGGCAGTCTTGCTCCAGCAAACAAAGAGAAGCAGTGGAGTAAACATCTGATGTAGACAAGCCCTTTATGTTTATGTGGATGTGAATCGCGGTGCAAGAAACCACCACCTCAACTGCTCCCATTCAAGTGATGGCAGTAATATCATTACAGTGCTATGTGGTGCTAAAACATCTTCATGTTTACTATGTGATCTTCATTGGCTAGGCTCATGTAGTGAACAAGAAAGAAGCCAAAAAAGTGCCAAAGGACTGCAACAAACAAACAAGAGAAAACATTAAGACTTTATGGACCACCCCACCCCGCCCTACAAGCACATTTTGGATGGAAATTAAGACAGCTCAAGGCAGCATTACCATGATCTAAAGAAACCTCTTCACTGAAAGCACTTCCTGCTTGTCAAGGTAACTAGACCTCATTTTCTGTAAGTTCCTTCTCCTCAAGTTCATGTAAAACACTTTTTGTTGATCCAGGACATCTCAGCCTAACTGCTACAATCTCCCTGCCAATGCTCTGTAATGAGATAGGCAAAAACAGCAGCGTTACTCAATATTTTTAGTACCCCATCCTTAGTGCTTGCTGATGAGTCCCTGAGGAGCTGTGATGCCTAGCTTCTATGAATATTAATAATAGACCACATTAACGTATCGGAAGGACTCTGTGCATAGCATGCAGAGCTTTTGCAATCTCTAGGTGCTGAGTGAATTCCAGCTAATCCTATTTGGAGAGATGAAGCAGTCAGATAGCTCAGAAATAACAGTTGCTTTTGAGTCAAGCTGCTGGTCCAGGAGATAGAATATGAATTAACAATACTGCAGCACAAGCGCTTAGGAGCGCAAAGACAGGTTGTTCTTCCCGATTGCAGATACTTTGTGCAATGGCATCATCTGTATTCAAGCAGCTGAGATGGTATTTGGCTTCAGCTTTTCTCTTTCTCCCTTTCAGTGTTTGTATCATCTCAAAATAACGGAATGTGCTGTGTCTGATTAGATAGGCTGATCTGCAGTTACACTTCCACATTTTGGATGAATTACACATTGTTGGAATATCCTCAGAGTTGTGTGACAATAAAATCTGATGATCTACATGCTATTTCTTATTAACTGATACAGAAACAGTTGAAGCAACCAAAACAGTAATGCTTGCTCCACTCTAGGTCAGCCTAGGTTCAATTAAGATGGCCTTCACCCAGTCCCTCAGAGGAGAAAATGTACTTTCAGCAGGTGCAGCATGTGTATTCTCAAACTTTTGATAATGTGTATTGGGCCAAAAAATCCCAGCTTCAAGTACAGCTGATGAGATCTGACCTAGCAGTTAGTGAGCAAGAAAGGGGTCTTGGGGTGATAGCGGAAAAGGCAAACTCCATGTTAGGCATCATTAGGAATGAAACAGAAAATAGAACTGCCAGGATTGTGCTACCCTTATACAAACTTTGGTGTGACCACACTTAGGCTATTGTGTACATTGCTGGTTGCCTTACCTGTAAGGACATTATTGAAATGGGAAAAGTAGAGAAGGGCAACAAAATGATCAGGGGGCTGGAGCAACTCCCTATGAGGAGCAGCTACAGCAACTGGGACTGTTTAGCTTAGAAAGAAGGCGAGTAAGGGGAGACATGATAGAGGTGTCAAAATAATGAGTGGCATGGAGAAGGTGGAGAGGAAGACATTCCTTTATGCCAGAAAGAACATAAGGAAGGCACCAGGCGCTCTCCTTTGGGAGAGCATTCAAGATACGGGGAGCGGCTGCAGAAAAGGGTTGGAAAGAACCCTGCCGGGATCCATCTCTCCAAGCATGCATGGACTTCCTTTCATGCTCAGTCTTCCAAAGTGAGCCAGGGCAAGAGGACATCCACGAGTGCTTACAGACCCCCAGTTGTGCCACTGGCTGCCATCTTCTGGGTCAGCCACAGCATCCCCAAAGGCATCTGCAGCTGGTGCAGAATAGGGGTGCTGCTGAATGGTCATGCACTGTTTGGGTGCACTGTTTTCCCGGCAGCCTTCTTCAGAGTCAGCTCCAGCATTCAAACAGCAGCTGCTCCTAGCATGCAATTGGTGCTGCTTGCAGTTGCAGGGGAGGCTCTTTCCTGTCAGGTCCTTCACAACCGCGTTGTTCAGCACGAGTTGCAACATTCAAATGGCAGCTGCTTCTGGTGGGCAGGAAGAGTGCTGCTTGTGCAGCAGGTGGAGCTCAATCCCTGGCAAGCTCTCCATGAATGCTGGGCATGCTCATCAGGAACTCAGACTCTGGGCCATTGCAAAGTGGACCAGAGTCATTAGCCAATCCCAGCGAATCAGGGATTCCCACCCCCAGTCAGATTCCTCAAATATCTCTATCTGATATGACACATTATTGAGAAGAGGAAGTAATCAGTAGTAGCTGGACCCTTCAGCTCCTTCACCCACATCTATTCTGTGGCAGCTTACTTGGGAGTAAGTACAAACCTAAAACTGAGAGTCAGTCAATAGTCTTGTCTTTTTTGCATTTGTGCTTTAGCTGTTTCTTGGTTCACTCTAAATGTTGCCCAACATGCAGGCTAGGTAGACGTCCCAGTTCACTTTCAGTACCATAGAAACAAACATCCATTACAATTCAAATGGATCCCAGGCAGATGTCAACTTCAGGAGTAACACTTTTGCAGACTCAGTGGCAGCATTTACACAACCCAAGAGGCAACCCTCCAAGATTACTATGCAATTTTTTTTACCATGATCCACCCAACAGATGATCAACTGCTTTCTATGTTGTTATCGTTTCCATCCTCTCCTCTAAGTTCTCCCACTATTACAGGCATCCCATCAGCCACTGTGCTTGCATTTCAAGCCCGAGGTGCATTACTCCCTGCCACTGTCATCTGCCTCTTCATTGATCTGCATGCAGAGGCTGGATGGCTGAAGCGGCTCCTGCAGCTGCCACTCTTTCCAGGAAAATCTGTGGTAGTTTCCTACCAAGATTATGGAAACCCTGATCCTGGGTTCAGACAACACAAGCCATAGTGGCATGAAAAAAACATAGAACAAACCATTGTTTCTCATCACAGTTTCTAAAGACCAAACTTAGCATGGTGAATTACCACAATTTGGGTTGGACAACACAACAGATCAACAAGGGTAAACAAGGGGGCTTTTTGTGTTGACTGAACCCAGACAGTGCGATATTCTGGAGAGGAAGAAAGGAGCAGGTTTTAAATCCTAGTTCAGCCCTAAATTTATAAGGTAGTTGCAGGCATTGATTAAATTGATCTGGTTAGCATTAGGGAAACACAAACAAAGACTGTAACTGATATGCATTTCAAGTGCAGTCTTAAACACATCTGTTCAGAAACACATCCCACTGAGTTTAAAGGGACTTACTCCCAGGTAAGAGGAGCCTTAAAATGCCATATAAAAATGTATAGTAAAAGCAATTTTTCAAGTTCTGCATTTCTGTCCCATGTTAAGTGTCAGACCCTACTGTAAACAAGAAATGGAACAAAGGGACGCATTTTTACAGACACAAGTAGGCCTGTTTTTCAGTGACTTTCATTAAGGTCTGTGGGGTAGATTAAAGGAACTGTAGTCGAGACATCACTGCGGAGGGGTGAAACCATTGGGGTCACTAGGAATTTATTAGGCCTCTTCTCTGAATGTCTTTTATTTTTTTTCCAAAAAGTGCATGAATGTCTTTTAGGCATCGGACAGAATATCTATTCTGTTGACTGATGCACGTGTGTATTTATGATTTTCTATGCAGTCCCACAGTCCATGTCCATAGGGTGGTTTACAAGAAGATCCATTTATCTGGATTTTAGCTGTTCTTTAGTTGGTTGTGTATATTACTTTAATTTTAGGATTAGGGTGCTTAAAGGAATTTAATAGGGAATTAATTTGTTTATTATCATTTGGTATGCTGATTGCAGTTATGGAATCATTTAAGACAAAAGGTAGAATATAATTTCTGCCATTCATTTCTCAAAGGAACATTTATGGACAGTGTTTGGGCGACGGTAAAAGTTGTCTTACATTTCCCAAGACTGCGGGAAATGTAAGACAGAGCTCTTCCAGGCGAATGTAGCATGCATTCAGCATCCACAGATTCAGTGTTTTGCTTCATAACTTTCTGCTGCTCTTGTTATTTCATGCAGATAACATTTTTGTGAGCAATAAAAAAGGGTTCAAGAAAAACGGACCAATGGCATGAATCTTAGAAAATACTGTTGAAAGCATCAGTGATTTGAGAAAAACTGATACAGCGCTCAGTCCTTTTGATGAATAATGCCCAATGTGTATTTCTGCTCCAGGAGGTCATAAGATGAGTGACTGCGCCTGCCCGGAATCATGTGGCACCGCAAAAACGTTGTTCCTCATTTAAATGTATGCTTATCTGAAAGCAGCTGCTCCCTACAAAAGAAGCTAGAAAGCTGGATCGTAATACATACACCACTGAACAACTGAACACTTCAACTGGAAACAAGTCATTAAAGCACTGAAATTGTAATTGTATGCCTGGATGTTCATCTACTACTCAGAAGGTTAGTTGAAAGCAGATTCCCAAATTATTTGGCAAATACGAACTCTGGCATTAGAATGGGTAAGATCATTACTTAGGGCATAAACAGTTGTCTGGGTGATCTTTTTGATAGTCCATCATTTTTACTCCCTACTATGGCTCTTCCTTGGATGTGCAGGCTACAGAGCACAAGCCTGTTAAAAATGCACAGACATAATTCTATTTTCCAAGCCTTAAGCAGTAGATTTCAGTGAAACATCCAACATGCTTTTCATGTCCTATTTGTATTGCCATTTCTTCAAATCATACCAATTTCTCATTTTGCCAAAGGCCCCAAATACACATGTGTGATATGCTGGTTTTCACAGTGGAAAAAATGTTCTTTTGGCGCTGGTATGTTTTATATATGACATTGAAAACAGATTGATTCTTCCTTGTTCAATATAGGGAAAATACCAAATATTTTTCAGGAAAAGATTAAAATCATGAGAACAGAGATATTACATAAATTAGCATCATGTATTCTTGCAACTATGACTCATAAGAGGAATAAACAGAAGCATGGCAAGTTTCAGAATGTCCACCAGAATTTTTAGATCTAATGTGACAGAGCTCCAATATCCAAGCCAAATACTGTTTTCACTGTTGATGTTAAATCAAAACTTGGCCAGTCAGTTTATTACAACTGAAAACAAAGTGACTAGGTACCATTATCTACCATGCCATGCTTATCTAGTGGATCAAACAGTTGAAACAACTCAGCAGGATCCATACTACTGAATGAGAGAGCAATGATGATAAAACAATATAAATACAATAAATACAGGCTAGTACAATTAATCATCCACAAAACTAGGTGTGCACATCCTATCAAACTGCCCAATTAGCAAAGCACACTAGATATACAGTAGGGTGACAGAGCCTGGGAAACCCAGCTGCTGGGCTGCTTGTGGTTCTCTGAGCATCTGGCTTAAGGGAGCTTGGGTAACAGGGCTTTGTGAAGACAGGGTGGGTGTCTTATTTGCCACCTTCTGAAGGAGGCAGGTCTGAGACCAATTATAAACCACCTTGTGAGTTCAGAGGAAGGGCAAGACACTGGAGAAGTTATACATGCAGTTAATGGAGCATAGAAAAGAAAACTTTCTGAAGAAGGGAAGCCAGTAATAAGTTAAGCTGTGGAGGCCATTCTGGTCATTTCCAAGCAAAAATGTATCCTATGGGGGTGGTTCTGCGGTGGTGCTTCTATCCTCCAGAGAGGCAGTTTCTCTCAAATAGGCTATTTCAGACTGTAATAATATTCAACCTCTTTGCAGTGATGCCTGCATTTCTTCTGCAAATATTAACAGCAAATTAATTTGTTGAAATAAATAAATAAATAACAAATGCAAAACAAATGATACATAAATAAATATGATGAATCGAATAAAATGAAATAAATAAATACAACAAATAATAAATGCAAAATGGAGGTAAATGTTGAAGTGCTGTGAGTCAAATATTTTAAAGCATGCCTTTGGGGTTGGAGATAAAACCAAGAATTTAGGGTACAGGAGACTACAATATCTAAAAGAGTAGATTTTCGTGATGCAAGAGACTAAACTTTCTGACCCCAACCCACCCTCCACAAATGCAGAAAACACAGCTTGAGTGGTCACCTAGAAAGGACACATGCCCATTCTCTAAAGGTAAGCCTAATGTGTGAAGAAAAATAGCTGAGTTTTTGTAATGTATTCTGTACAGCTTCCTGCTCTGAGGACAGTGAAAAGACTAAGGCCCTGTACTGCAATTTACTCTGCTCCATGCAGTAAAACCCCCACAATTAATCCCAACCTATCTGTGTTGCACTGTCCAGCAGACAATGAAAAAACATGAAACAATGTGTGATTAAAAGTGGCCACTGTGCCAGAAGGTTTGGAGCTTCAAGGGTTTGGGGCACAGTTTGTATTGCTTACCATGGTAAGTTGAGGGAACTGGTAAAATTTACTTAGAAAAAGAAAGGCTGGGCACAGCAGCTGGTTGTCCAGTAACTGTACTGTAGTATGAAACTGGGATAGGGAAGGCTAACAAAGAACACACACACAACATACACTGCAATAGAGAGCCCATAATGCAAAATTAATTATGATTTTTTTCTTCTTCAGTTACTGAAGTAATAACAAGCATTCGTTATCTTTCTTATTTTCTTGTCCTGGAATTCCAGCCATCAACACCCAGACAGGCAGAAAATTTTTATTTCTTATTTAAAAAAATATTGCTGAGGCTTGAAATTTGGCAAATTTCCAGGTCATTTTCTAGCCATAGAGCAGGAGCTAAATTTTAGTGGCTTAAAGGTACTTCTGATTTCTTCTTTGCTCTCTAAACAGAGATAATTAAATAGAATACAAGTATGATCTTAGTGCTAAGCCCATGTCAGAGACTGGACAAACAAGAGCTCCAAACTGAATGTTCTTTCTGTCAATTTGGATTAGTTTTTGGAGGGTTTTTTCTTTAGCTTTTGTTTGTTTGTTTTGGAGGGGGAGGTTAAAAATAAACTTGGTATAATATTCCTGTGCCAGTAGCACTACTTTCCATTTCCACTAAATTGAAAGGTGCAGTGCAGGAATAGACTTGATGCCTGGATACACTGTGATCCAGGTTTGTTTTGCTTTTTGCTTTCATATAAAGGGCAGAAGAGTTGCAGTCTCTTGGTGATGGAATAGCTAGCTAACATCCCTAATAGAGAATGTTCAGCTATCTTCACTATCCATATTTTTAGTACTTCAAATTCTTCATGGGCATTGATTTTGAGGAAAATCTAAACCATTCTGTTTAACATCTCCCCTCTACACAAAATGGCTAAGAACGCTTCACTTTTCATTTTTAAATTAAAAATGGGACACTTTATATTGCAGAAGGCAATAGAAAATTGAGAAGATATTCTAGACAGGGAAGATGCTAGACAGAAAAATAAGAAAGCTCTTTCCTGTTAGTACTGTACTAGATTTAATGTAATGATATGGTGGCAAAGCCAGCCCTGATGAATGAAGAAATGCACATTTACTACTCCAAGTGAACTATAAGGAACTTCTAAATTCATGTTGGGTTCAGAAAGAGGTTTTGTTGCCAAGTCCACCTAGTTAGCTAATGAAGTAGATGGAGTTTTGAATCTGACTGAACAGAGTATTGTGCCTGTCTTTGTATCCCTGTAGTATTTGTATGTTCAGACACTACGGTGAGCAGGGATTTACTCATCCCATGTAATGGTTGAAGACCTCTCCAGCAGAAGACCTTGAACTCACGAGCTAGAAAATGTCCCAGGCAAGAGTGTCATTTCTGCTTCTTCGTCTACATTCTGGGTGCAGCATTTAACATAAATAACAGATGACTGAATTATGTACACAAGAATACTTATTGCATGGACAGTGACAGCTGGTTTAGATGTTACCATGTATACATTCTGAGATGAGCAGTACCTGTGCTTGGATTCTATGTAAAACAGTGACACAGTTCTAATCCAGCAGTACTATTTGACTGTATTTGAGATCCGTGTCCCAGTAATTCAGGTGTTACTTTATTAGTCCAAGGAGGAGGTGGAAGTGCTCTTTGACTCTTGCTACTCCCAGTTCTACGATCCCTGGAAGAACACTCCAGGTGTAGAGCACAATGGATCCACAACAGTAAAATTTTGACATTGCTTTTTGTGTCTTGTGAACTCATTCATTTACATGGAAAATAGAACCATTTGGCTGTTTAAAAATATACATTTAAAGAACATAATAAAATGAGCACATGCAAACACATGCATGCTCATTAGTTGCCCTTAAACATAAAATTGCTTTGTTTGGTTTTTAATACATGAGGGGAAAATGTGGTCTGAGCACTATTAGAGCCCTAGAGGGCCTTGGCATGCCCTTGCGCTACGAGGCCCTAGACTTTAGTGCTAGACTTCCCTTGCACCACTAGGCGAGCTAGTGACTATGGGTAAATGCCATATATTCCCAGACAAGAAACCAAAATCATTTAGAAACCGGCTTCTCTTGGGGAGGCATGAAAAGAAATAAAATGCACATTAATTAGAGATAGAATTAGTGTACTTCTAATTCTAACTGAAAGGAGAACAAGCAGAGGTTCTCCTTGCAAACCAATTCCCCAAAAATTAAAAAGCCATTTTCTATATCTGGACTTAATAATTGAATTAGCATATTTTACCCTTTTTTGTTGCATTTTGAATGAGCAGTAAGAAAAATTAGATCTAACTTGCTTGTCCACAGCATTCTAAGGAGAAGAGATTAAGAACTTCATTAGGCACAAGCATTAGTATCCTTGGGTGAGGTCAGACTAAGACATAATGCATATTTATGATGCTGATTAGGAGGGTGACTGCTTGAAACCAACTGGTTGGTAAAATTAACAACATCTGCTAAGGATCTTATTGTTTCCTGGGCCATTTGCAATCACTACAATTTTACAGAAGTGTTTGCAAACCTAGGAGACAGTGATGCTCTTAGAATGATAAATGGGGAATTTTATATAAAAATAATGAGACTGTGCACTCAAAGCACGGCACCAACGACACTTACTTCTGGGGTAAGTACAGTACGGAGGCCAGGAATGTAAGAAAAGCCTTCAGGCAATGGCCCTTCTGAGACTAATTACATGCTGAGCACCAGGCTGTATACCTTGCTGTGTGGTAATAATTTCCTTCCACTCAAAGTATTATACAACTTTTCCCAGGTAGTTGCCTTAAAGCTGAAATTGAGGCATTTCGTGGGCTCAGCACCTCTGAGAAGAAAATCAATTTGGTGAATTCTGTAACTCACTCATTGGAAACAAATTTGTGCAAACTCTTCTAGAGAGGATTCGGTCAGAAACATCCATTTTTAATTTATTTTCAAATCTATTGAAATTATTCTCAAAGTCAAGGTTACAAAGCAAGCCGATTACTCCTTTCTAGGACAGTAGGTACAGATTTGATAGAGAAATCTAGGTGAGGGCACTGGGAAATCAAACCGTCTTATTAAGGTGGAGGAAAGCAATCTATTTCATGGTAATAGCTGAAATGCAATGGTAGCAATAGGATTCGAAAGCAGCAAGTAATTCCTTGGAGTAATAGGAAGGTGGGAGGCATGAAAGCGACAGGAGAACCTTTTAATGTCCTGAGACCAGGGTCCACTAGAAGTGCTAATGAATACATTGAATAAACTGCAGGAAGCCGAGTCAGAAGCTCCTGACTCCCTGCACACAAGCCTCTCCGTGAGACCAGTCCATTTCTGTTTCTCAAGTCTACTTTCTATCCTTGACTAATACCCACCACCAAACTAGATATGAAGGTACATTTATTTGGAAAGTGAAGAGGAACTAAAGAGCCTCTTGATAAGGGTAAAAGAGGAGAGTGCAAAAGTTGGCTTGAAACTCAACATTAAGAAAACTAAGATCATGGCATCTGGCCCTATCACTCCCTGGCAAATAGATGGGGAAGAAATGGAGGTAGTGACAGATTTTATTTTCTTGGGCTCCAAGATCACTGCAGACAGTGACTGCAGCCAAGAAATTAAAAGACGCTTGCTCCTTGGGAGGAACGCTATGGCAAATCTAGACAGCATGCTAAAAAACAGATATTACCCTGCCGACAAAAGTTCGTATAGTCAAAGCGTATAGTCAATTTTCCCAGTTGTAATGTATAGCTGTGAGAGTTAGACCATAATGAAAACTGAGCGCTGAAGAATTGATGCCTTTGAATTATAGTACTGGAGAAGACTCCTGAAAGTCCCTTGGACTGCAAAGAAATCAAATCAGACAATCTTAAAGGAAATCAACCCTGACTGTTCTTTAGAAAATCAGATACTAGAGATGAAAATCAAATACTTTGGCCACCTAATGAGAAGGACAAACTCACTGGAAGACTCTTATGCTGGGAAGAATTGAAGGTAAAAGGAGAATGGGATGGCAGAGGTTGAGATGGCTAGATGGGGTCGCTTGGGTGGTGGGTGTAGGGCTTGGGTGGACTCCAGTGGATGGTAGAAGACAGGAGAGCCTGGAGGAATGTTGTCCATGGGGTTGTGAAGGGTCAGGCATGACTTGGTGACTAAACAAACAAACAAACCCACTCTTTTTTCAGGGCTGCTGCAAGGGCCTTGATTAGATTGTGGCAAGAAGGAACGGTTTTTTAAAAATTAAAAAAGCCTTTCCCCACCGCTGCAGCCCGTCCCGCAACATTTCCCACAGCTCACTCTCATGAAGATTAGTCTGCTTCAGCTGCTATTGCATATATACTCATTACTGTAAGTTCCTATTATTAGGAGAAGTTCAAAATATAACATGTAATAAGCCAGAGTCCAGTAGCTTCCATGTTGTTGTTGTTTTTATAAACTAATGTATAGATTTCATGTTTTGCAATAATGAGTTGGCAGTTTTGCTTAAACTGACACTCAGTGAAGATAGAGGTCCATGTCTTGCTATTCTGAGAACCCGATTCTTTTCCTCACACAATTTCTCTTGTACTCCTGTCCCTCATATAACCTTAGATGACAAAAATTGCAGTGCAAATATACTTTAGAAAGTAATAACCTCAGATTATAAAAATGCTGCTGATGATGTGGTGTATGTGTTAACTCCCAAAGCTGTTAACATTTAAAACGTATTGTGGATCTTAAAATCTGGAACCCAAGAGATATCATGCATGGACCACTTCCAAATTGGAGAAACTGCAAGAAAGCCAATAAGGAAAAGCAACCAAGGTCTAGTGGTACAACCTCACCCTCATAAAACCTTCCAGGTTACACTATTCACAGCAGTGGTCTGTAATTTATATTCCACACTAATGTCACCAACAGATACTCACAGTTGTGGCGTACTGAATATCCTTCCAAATGGAAGTCTCCCGAGACAAATCTGAGGCCTCAAAGAGGTTCTCTAAGATCACTTCCCCAATCATGTCATGCCGGGAAAACCTGTCAAAGTCAAAGACACTAAGATGGAGCTTTCTGTTGGTCAGCTCCTCATAGGGCACGGGAAATTGAAAGCACTCATCAAAGGTGGGATTGAGTGTTTTCCTGTGCACACGTGTTTGGAACTTGCGCTTCCTGTCAGGCAAGAGGTAGATTTTGACGTAGGGATCAGAACTGCCACAGAGGTCCTTAGCAGGCAAGTCAAAAGCCTTGAGGATCCGCACAATCAGTGTCTCATTCTCATAGTCATATTTTAAAGCAAAATTAATTTTCCCACAGTTTTTTTCTGCCTCTTTCTTGGGGTCCTCAGAGTCCACAGATTTCTGTTTGTACAGTTCTGGCTTGATCCGGCCAATGCAAGTTGGCTGCTCTGCCGCAAGGGGTAGCTCTGTGCCATAGTCCACACTGGAAACATGCATCTGCCTGGGCAAATGCCTCTTGAAGGAAATGTGCCTGTAAGAGATAAGATGAAGTGAGTGCATTGTGAGACAGGAAGCTGTCCTGATGCCTTCATAGATGCCTGACCCAGTTTGCAAGATAAGGCACAAAATGAGGGAGAACGAACATGCAGTACAAAAGGGCTCTTTTTAGTCACATGCTTGCACAGAACGTAAAAAATAATTTAGGGATGAAGATAGTACTAAGTTAGACATAGGCAACCTTTTTGGCCTGTGGGCAAAACTAGCATTAGCACTACTGCAAAATGGCTGCCATGACAAACATAACTAATCACACTGTACAAGTAACTTGCCCAAACAACTGTGTACAAAGCTGAGGTGGAGCCTGAAACACCACACATTAAATCATTCCTTTGAAACCATATTTTTCAGCACTAACAACCCTATTTCACAAAAGGCAAACTATTTTTCTCTCCCTGCTTGGTAGTCATTGGATTCATTCCCCCCCCCCCCCCCCGCCTCTCATTTTCTCTGGATCACCACCCACAGATGCACTCTCTCCCTCTCCCTCTCCCTCTCACACACTCACACAGAGAGTTCAGATAACATGATAACTTACACTCAAGGCTGATTATGAGCTGACTATGCCAAGTTTACAACCCATGATGAATAGCCCCTCCCCACCCAACCACATGGTCTCTCATGGCTTCTTTGTGCAACTGGATTCAGACAATGCATAACCTACAGTTCACTAACTGCCGAGAGTCTGCTTTGTCTGTAATTGTATTGTCTGCACCCAGCCTTTCTTTATGTCACCCTTCCCCTGCTCTATTTCTCAGAATATCTCTGAGCTTCATTAGGTTACTCAGAGACCTGAATAAGAAATAAAGTTTGCCACAGCTGGGGATCCTCATTCCTCACTTTGTTTTGAAGTTACCTCAGCTGTCAATAAGATTTTCTTTTAAGTAATCTCCTTGGTATATGCCAAGAGAGTTGTAGGGAGCATACACTGCATTGCCAGGTGTTGCACTTGATCACAGGCCAATGTGATCTGGAGAACCCTGCAACTCTCAGGTATGCTCTTTGCTCATCTGGATGAAAAGACATGCCATTCTGGCGTGATGACATGCCTATTTGTTTTTTCGCTTTCCTTATTTGGATCCAGACTATGTTATACAAGAGGATAAAAATAATCCTCCTTCTCCCCATGACCCGAAAAAGGAAAATGCACACTGGGACTTTATCATTTCCCTTCCATTACCCTTCACTAGGTAAAATTTGTCTTTAAATTTAAAAAAAAATGTCCAAAGAAGTCAAGGCTACGTACTAGTTCTCCCTTTGATTTCCATCTCTAAGAATAAAACAACTTCCCTGTACTGAATCAGAATTATTCTAGCTTAGTATTGTCTAAGCCTTCCCAAACTTGAAGTCCTCAGATGTTTTGGACTAGAGCTTCCATCAACCAGAATAAGGATGGCCAATAGTCAGAGATGATGGGTGTTGTCTAAATCACCTTTAGCACAAGATCAGGGAAGGCTGGGCAAACGTGACTGGCAGTGATTGTATCAGACATGGTGTTTCACAGCCCTTTTGGAGCCCTAATGGAGAAAACAGAGATGGATCTGGGACTTTTGCATGAAGAACATGCTCTGCTAGTGATCTAGAACCCTTTACCTACTACAAAGAAGAATTCAGATGTTTGGTCTGGAATTACTCCTGGCAGTGTCTGCATGGATGCTACCACAACCACATGAACGATACTCTAGTCTACAGGTACCTGTGACTGTGAGCCGCCCAAAGGTGCTGTGGCACAATTGGGTGGCATACAAATGTTTTAAATAAGAAATAAATCAATACCTCAAAGGCAGTCTCAAAGAAGAAGGAAAAGACCTCTTCTTGCTCATCCCAGGGTGTAGGACATGGAACAACGAACTTAAACTACAGTATACCAGGTGCGAGATACAAGGAAGAACTTCTTGCCTGTCAGAGAATACAACCATGCAACCAGTTTCCAAAAAAGGTTTTGCTTTCTTCCATACTGGAGATATTCAAGAAGAAGCTAGACAGTTATTTGAATAACTAGCATCTGGTGTAACTGGCATCCTGCAGCAGCAGGGGGTTGGACCTGATGGTCTTGTTTGCCCATTCTGACCCTATTATTCTATCATGAACAGAGCTTCCGAGCTGGAAATGGATTGCCTGTAAGTTCAATTGATTGCAATGGAAGAAAACATTTGATGATCATGAATGCAAGGAACTCATAAAATTTCAAATTACTGCTAAAGCAATAAATCCCATTGAGATGATTTTGCTCTTTGTGGGGCTTGTACAAGCAATCTCAATTTTCTAGAGATGAAGAGTGCATTTCCCCTTAGTTCTCAAGCAGGGTTACACACACCCCCTCCTGAAATGGCAGTATGATCATTGTGCAAACATAATGAAGGAGGTGAGCAGGCAAGAGGAATCTTCTCACAATGGGAAAAAAATCCATTTGCTCCATTTATTAATTTTTTTGGCAGTCTCACATTGCAGGAATAGCATCAGACCCTGAGATAATATACACATAGAAGGCAAAAGTATACATTTTTTTTCAAATCCGCGTCTGCATCTACCTAATCATCTATTTTTCCATACACAGACACACTGGCTGGACTCTGTTGGATCTGTGAGTTCAGTGTTACTTGCTGACTCTGTGTTAGGGGTGGACTCCTACTGATTAACCAATATCTTCCTAAAGAAGGAACAGAGTAGTGTCATAAACTAGGACCCTGAAATCTGTATACATAGACCTAAGTTGTCAAAAAAAGTTTAGCCCTGTCAAAACCCTCCTTTTAAACAGAAGCTTTGTTTTGACGTCTGTAAAAATTCTGTGATCCCATTAATGGGGTGACTTACACTTTTCCCCTTTCCCAAACACCTGGAGTATCAGGAAAGGGTAGAAAAAGTGTAGGTCACTGGGAACTGTCAGTTCCGCAAAACCAAAACATAACAGATCCCCAGAGGATCTTGCCATGAAGGGACTGATATATACATTACCTTCTTTTGTGAGAAAGGGTCCTCTTGAGGTTTGTTTTCACTCCGCTCTTTGCCATTTGACAGCTGTCAGGCAAGCCCAAAGTAACAAACTAACCTATTTGCAGCTTCTCTTGGTCAATGTTCATGGTAGTGCTACTGTACTTTGGCAGCAGACTCCCGAGGACATTGACCAGGGCAGGTTTTTCATTTCATATCACCATAAATATGCACATGAAATTTTGATTTCTTAGTTCAGTGTTCACAAATTATAAAATTCAAAATGTATCCAGAATGGGGGGGGGGGCGGGGGAATCTGCTGTAGTCTGCCACTGTGGGCTGGAATGGGAATGGGTCCCACGTCCCTAAGGCAACGCTCCTTCAAGAACCAAAGCCTCAGACATATGGAGGTGGTGTCAATCAACCTAAATTCAGCAACACTAATATTTAAATCTCTTTCTTGCAGTGATCCTCGTTGGAACAACATACCAATATCTTCCAGCCCCAGTGTCACTAGAGGTTTCTTTCTGTGGTGCTGATCTCTTTTTGCCTTTCTTCCCAGAAGAATCTAACCTAGTCTGAACTGTCTCCTGCTCAGAATCTATCCCACAGCAGAATCCTGCTATCCAGACTACAGTGCATGGGCCCAGCAAAACCTTCGGCCAGAAACTATGTAAGTGGTGGCCTGTGTTGCTCATGCTCCCAGGCCATGCAAGCACATACCTGGCATTGTGGAAGGCATGAGTCAGCTAACACCAGAGGTGATTTGTGTGGAGCTGGTGGATGGGTAGCTCTGTTTCTCTGAGGGGGAGTTTAATTAAAGCACTTTCAGACCAATTCTAGGAATTAGATCCATAAGAACCAGACTACAAGGAGGAAGTCGTATTCATTGTAAGGAAGCAAAATATTTTGCGTGATCTAAAGAAAAGGAAATAGTTGGTGCTTTGCTTTGCACAGCACAGCACAGCACACCAGAATAGTCTGAACTCTGATTAGAAAGTCCCAATTTACTATTTCTGACCTGGAGGACAGAGCACTGATGTGGAACTGTAGTCTTCCTTCTGGGAACACCTCATATACCAAAACCATTAAGCATTATTGTCTTGGGAAAATACTTTGTCTAAGGACTACCAATTAATAAGAATCTAGGATTGTATGAAATTATGTTTTCCTGTGCCATCTGATGCAATTGTCAGTGAACTGAATGATTGGTGAAAATTTCCACTCATGGATCTTCTGTAAAAATGGGCGTGGCATTTTCTGTGACTTTCCAGAGGAATGTGACAAATTCTAGTAATATTTATTGGGGGCATAGGACTTAACATTGTGATGAGACAGCATTCCAGCACAGTCACCACCCCTATGAAATGACCCAATGGAAAGAATGCTAAGTAATGAGACAGTGTCATTCCCAGGGGCACCATAGGAAGCAATTATGGCTGCCCAGCTGGCATTATTCAGGAATAAAGAATACTGATGAGCTGCTGAGTGCAGTCCCACAGTCACCTGCAGGACCGGCAAAGGCTTGGGGAGAGAGAGACAGAGAGATCATAAACCCTCTCCCATTCCATCTTAATAGCAAACTCCTCAACACTAACAAGCATCACTAAGATTTTAGCCTTCCATGCAGAGTGAAGCATTCTTTGATGTTTGTGCTGATTCCACCTGACTTCTTAGAGGTGCCAAGAGAAAAGGGGGTGAGGTGAATAATGTGTCCCTATTCAAGTTCAGTTTTTGGTATGTTCCCATGAATCAATCATTCTTGAGGTTTGTGCATGTTTTCTATCTAATCTGAACCTGCTCCCTTTCTCAGCTGCTGGGATGGGAGTTCTTCTGTAATTTTCACATTACCAAATATCCTGATTAACACATATTTATTTTCCTGTTGCACCATTATGCTGACATATATCTGATTGAACAAGTATGTAAATATCACATTTCTTCACGGTTTGCAATACAGGAGAGTTTCTCTATATTTATAAGTTCCAGGATAACTTTTTAATTGAGTTCGAAACAATTTTATGCTTGTTTCTCTTCTCCCCTCCCACACAAATGACTTCTGTCAGTGAACCTAATGGATGTAAATGACTGAGGAAATGTTGAACAAGGAATGGCAGCCATACAGCATAAAGATAAACTCTCCTGTTCAGTCTTTCACAACTCTCCAGACAGAAGACTTTAGATGTGATTTGCAGGCTCCGTTGATAGTCATAAGCAGAAACTGATGACAGTGCTTTGGTTAGTGTCCCCAAAGACAAGTCTGAGCTCATTACCTCACATGCTTCTTCTGCAGGTCTATTTTCTCTGTGCGTACTTTCTCTGTCTTCTGGACCATGGCTTCCTCATTTCTACAGATGTGGGAGTGCATCCATCTTCATTACAGTCATTCTGCTTCCATTACAAGGTATAGTCATTGTATACTTTTTGGTGCAATGGTATATGGTTTTTTGTGAGTATCTCACACTCTGACCAAGGAGTTCAGAGAAAGTTTGTGTTGTTGGGATCATAGAGCATAGGTAGCTGCCTTACAGTGAGTTAGACAATTAAACTATCCAGTCTGGTATTATAAACACTGACTAGGGATAGTGGTTTTTGAAACTCCAAATGTCAAGCAGCATGAACAGAGTGTCAGCGCTTGTAGCCCAAAACATCTGGAACAGGGCAGCAGCTTGGGAAATGCTAAAATAGATGCTTTGAATCAACAATGTCCTTGTGAGAAAAAGCAAGGAAATTTCAAAACAGAAAAAAGAAAAGTAAAAAGAGCAACCATAAACCTCTATAGGGCAGACTGATAGGTATCTGAATATATGTTACTCCTTTATCATGTGCCAAAATACAGCATAGATGAAGTCATCCCACATCTCAGCTGAAATGACTTGTTGAATGAGACATCAGTGTCAATGACTCCTGGAAAAAGGATTCTCCAAGTCCCAGGCCATCCTCAGCTCACAATCCCTACAGACCCAGCCTTTCTTTGTAATGAATCCTCTTATATCAGCCTTCCATCTGAGGCTCAAGTGACCCTGAGGCAGTGGCTGATCTTGAACACTGGGATGCAGCTTCCTCTAAGCCAGTGCAGTGAGTGAGATGTCAATTCCGTTTATCTAATTCTTCCTGCTTTGAGCCACATAAGCAAGAAAGAGAGCAAAAGGCTGTAATTCCTTCTGACAGTCACTGATATGTCTCTCTGCCTCCCTGAGTTCTAACAAAATTAAAGTGGCCACAAGCATATTGACAGCTTGACACAATGAGGTCAAGTCACTGTAACAGGGTTTGAATCTTTTGGTTAAGATCAACAGCCCAGAGGGAGATGGGTGGAATACATTGGCTGGTTCACTATCAAGTCAACCTTTGGCAGAGACCAGCATAAAATCAGGGGAGTGTCTTACAATTCCATGAGGTGTGTGTCAGCTGAATGGTCGCTGCAATCCTCCTTTCATGCTCTTGTTCAGTGATGCACAAGTGTCAAGAGATTGCTACAGGAGTCTAGAGGATAGGTTGCACACTGCATCTAGCAAAAAAGTATAGTTTGCAGTTGCAGTTGTGAGCAGGGACATCACTCGATGATGGAGCATATGCTTTGCATGCAGAAGGTCCTGGGTTCCATCCATGGCTTTTCCAGATGGGGCTAGCAAAGGATCCTGCCTGATACCCTGGAGAGCCACAGCCACTCAGTGCTGGCAAAGCTGGACTAGATGGTCCAACTCAGTGCAAGGCAGCTTCCCATGTTCCTGCGTTCCTAACGCCACTCCTGTAATCCTGTATTCCTAATAACAACACCAACCTGTTCTGAGCCCCTTGGTCAAAGAGGCAGATACAGACAAATAATTCACATCATACTAAAAAAGGGGGTGGTGGGGCTTGGATCTAAAGCAGGATGGATCTAATTGAGATGGACATAACTCCTACCTCCTTATGTGCTTACCTAATGATCTGCTCTGTCTTACAGCCCCACTTTTACTATGATCTGGGTTCTGAACAACTGGTTTCACTGAGATCTCATTCACATGAACAGATGCAGACCTCACATTATTTAGGGAAGAGTGAGAATTTCATTCAGTTCATTTTTTATGAGGGCTTACAAAATGTGCACATTTCTTCATAAAGAGATGTTAAGCTTTAAATATTAATCTGGGAGAAAGGGAAAGTGACATGAGAATCATCCAGGCTGACAGAGGACCTTGAGTCATGCAGTTCTGTACTCCTGTGTATCTACACATGTTTGTGGTGCTGGATTTAGGCTGCCACCTTTCATGGCTTCTCCCTTCCCCACAGGTTTCTCACCTTTAACAGGTTCATGGCAGGCAGGTGCGAGTGAACTTTCTTCTGCCTGCTGGGAATAGCTGCACCTATGCAATATGACTAAGGCAGGTAGGTGAGAATTTTGTTCAGATGGTTTTCTTGTAAGACTTTAACAACACTCATGATAACCAGGGCAGAAAGAACTTGAGATTTTAAAAAGATAGAAAAAACATGAATGTGAGAAAATGCAGAACTGGAAGATTGGTCCACTGCTAACATAACACTTGTCACAATACAGAGGAATACCCTGATGCAGCCATTATGTAGCCTTTATAGAACTCACAATGCACTATTTAATCCAGATAGGAAAGCTCAGCACTGCTTCAGGGCTGGCAGCCAGATCCAGCCCTCCAGGAGTCCCATTCTGACAGTCTGGTGCTCTCTATGAGAAAAAATTCAAAATCTTCTCTGAATGAAATGTCTTTGGACTGAAAGAGGTCCTGCACCCCTGGTTTAGGGGAAAACTAAATGTTAATTCAATAGAGATGTGTGTGATTGCATTATTTGCTTTAGTGTAAATCTGCACAGCCTTGATTTGGAATGGGATGTGGTGTTCGTGAAGGGAGGGGTTGAAGGTTTCCCCTTTCCATTTTCATCTCAATTTAGGCTAACACTCTAGAAATACTTATAGCAATGCTTTACTCTCTATATCGCATAGATTTGGCCACATCATGGAGCAAGTAAAGGACCATTTAATCACATGGCCAATTGAGAAGCACACTGAACTCACCCCATGAAGAAGAAAAACTTCTGGTTACAGCTACCACTATCTTTACATTTTAGTTTCTTTTATGTCGGCTCAGATCAAACTTCCATTCTGCCTCATAAGAATAAATAAGGCTTTCATTGAGTGCCATAGACAGAAAGAAATGAAACCTATTTGTCATACCAAAGAGTATAAATGTATATGCATGAATATAAAATTGAACACCATGTATTATTTGTGGTCTGAACACACAGTGCAAATAATATTAGGTGAGCCCCTAGATTTTAGTGCCCCCAGAGGTGATGTTAATTTTGCTTTTTCTCAGATTTCTCACTTAATAGCTTTTTTGAGAATCATGTCTCACAGTTATTGTGATCTGGAACAGTCCTAATCACATGAATTTAATTTGCATGATGAAATTTGTCTCTTCAAAGATAACCCTGTCTTGCAGTATATAAGGCTTCTTTGTAAAACAGGTAAGAAGCTAGAATTGAGAGCAATCTAAGCAAAATTAGTTCGAGAAAAAATTTGTGGCTATTTATTACACAGCTCCTCTCTGGAACCGTTCCAGCCATCTTTTCAATGCTACTTTTCATGGTTCTAAGGCATATTTATGGCATAATCCAGTGCCCCACACCTTTGCTACACATAAGTCTCCAAACTTTGCATTCCATGCATGGATCAAAGTGCAGTAGCCTCCTTCCCTCCCTGTTCCTTGTCTCCTTGTTCCAAGAGGTTTGTGACCTCTCCAAGGCCTTGTTGCATTCTCAGCAAGGAATGGGGGAGGCAGCCAGCATGGCACTTTCCATTCAGGGGCGGTGGGGGGCAGGGGGAGATGTGGATTTTGCAGCTGGGATTATTCAGATAATCCTATTTGGGTAATCATTTCCCCATTTTTCTAATCTTAAATTTGCTTTGTATTTAAGGGTATTTTCAGTCTGAAATTCCATTGAGATTTTTTTTAAAGGTTGTTCGGAAATTATGCAAAAGTTTGCAAGAAAATATTTAGACATGTGTGTGTGTCTCCCCCAAAGCATGCATTTTTGAATGCCATTTTGCCTACTGTACATACCTTTTAAGAGTAATTTTCCTAATATAATACATTTTAGAAGATCACATTTCAAAGGATAACTGAGTTTCTGTTCATGTATTGATTCAAAAGATGAAATTATGTCCATTCATATGAAAATGTGAATCTGTCCACTATCTCTCATAAGAACAATAATTAAATATGTAATATGCAAGTCCATCGCACAGTCTATCCCTGAACAGAACAACTGCCATCTCCCAAGGCCCTCTTTGGCTTTCTGGACTGTGCATTCATCCTTGGATGGAATTGTTGCAAAAAAGTCCACACAGCTAAGAAAATGGGAAACTTCTACCATTCAGGAACCTCAGGTGCAGCTACTAATTCCATTTATGGTCTGCTTTTCTTCACATCTATGAGGGGAAATAATGCTTCACCAAAAAGCATTCTATGCTCTGTTGCAAGCTACAGCTTAAACTAGAAGACCTTTAAAAACTCTCACATGTCTTAAAGTCAGATGGTTTCTGCACAGGTTTTACCTGAAATCAATGCTTCCATAATCACTGTGTGACTAGTATCATTATATGGTTTAGTTATTAGGTGACATATTACATAGTTTTGTCCTGCTAGAGTTGGTATTTCCCTGTTGGTTGTTCTGTACTTTTTAAAAAGAGACAATCAATTTATTCTAGCTTCCTGACTGATATTTTCTCTAGGTGTTCCAAGACCATTCCAAATTAATGTATAATTCTTTGATCAGCAAACATTTCTTGCCAATGCAAAGTTATAATGGCAAAATAAACTAATGCCTGCCTTTCTCTTTTTGAAGCTTCCTCCACTTTTCAGCTTTGTAAAACAGTCAGAATTTTCTACTCTTGACAAATGTCAACCCAAATATTGCTCTGTGCTCACCTGGTGGAAGATGCAGGCTCTGTTGTTTGCCTCTGCATCCGTGTTCGCCTCATGAGATGGTCTTTCATGGACATCTGAACTTCTGCTGGAATATCAGGTGATGTATGACTGATTTTCACAGCTGCTTCCAAGAAGCCAAGAGTCCCTGTATCCTTTAGCTTGTCAGCCATGATCTCTTTGTCGTGGTCAGCTAGGTTCTGGGAAGCAGGGGTGTTACTTGAAATGGTCTTGTTCCTCCAGGGCACCCAGAACAATTTCCAAAAGAGGAAGAGAAATACTGCCACCAGGGCCAGTCCACATACAATAACTATCACCGCAAGGAGGCTGATGGAGAGTTCTAGATATTGGGGGAAAGGAACAGTGACAGACAGTAGGGATGGGGAGTGTGGGAGATACGAAGAACAGGTAAGAAAGCAGGAGAGGAGAGAAAAGACAAGAATGCCTGTGAGAATAACTTTGTAAATATTCTCATCCCACCCATCCTGCTCTTGAAAGGAAAGCATGAAATTGATCCTTGGAACAGACATCACCTTTTCTTTCCTACCCCTGCTCCCCACCACAAAATCCTTTGTGTTTCTCCTGGAATGTTTTGGTTTTCCAAAATTCTGTCATGATCACGTTCAGCTTTTTTAATGTTGTTATATTTTATTTTTGGTCAACTGAAATTATATGAAGTACATACCAATATCCCCTCACCTTGAATCTACAACTTCTGGCATATAATGTCAAAATGCAATGCAGGAAAGGTTGACCAAGTTACTAAATTCTCAAGATGTCAAGGACCAGCAGGGATGCTACTGGGATGCTCACTGTACCCCTGGCTATTCATTATGGTCGAAGGATGATAGGCACTTGGTTAGGATTCTGGCACCTCTGCTTTTATGGGAAGTTGATTGCCAGAAGTTGGTAGTAGGTGTTCAGCGGATGTGTGACTAAGAAAGATGCTGGACAAGAGGATATAAGCAAAGAGAGAAGAGGGTGAACACCTAAGCATGTGTGACAAATCCAGTTTCAGAGTGGGAATCCATCAGATTTCCTTGACTTGCTTTCCTGGACTCTGGCCCACTTTCTTTCTGCTCTAAGTCCCCTATGCATCAAGCACTTGTGTGGGCATCCAACAGGAGGCAAATCCAAGCAAGTCCTTGAGGGCAGTTTACACACAGTGCCCATGCGCACTCTGTGTGAGCACAGTTCTGCTTCCATGCACGTGACTTGCAGGTCTGGATACTTTGTATGCTTTGCCCAATTAATTGTGTACTTTGTGCAAAGAATTATGTACTTCGTGTACTTTCTGCGATGAGTCACATACTTTACATCCTTTGTGCAAAGAACCCACTAGCATTCCCAAGAGTTCACAGTCTTGATCTCATCTTGGCTTAGCCCTCGGTCAGGGCTGAGCATGAGAAAGTGCAGCAAGAGCCAGAGAGGCATATTGCAACCTGATCTTTGCATCCCTGTTCTGACCTGCCAATTGAGGGAACCATCATGCCTGTATTCAGGGACTTATCAGGTGTCCCACTAATGGGTAGTATTGTGTGTTCTGTTGAGTGCATTTTCAATTTCAGTGTATTGTAAGCTTGCGTGCACACCTAGGTCCTTTCCTGTGTCGATCCATACTTGTGTTCCAGGCAAATATGTGTGGGGGGGATGTTAAGGGCCAACTCAGTGCCAGCTCCATGTTTTTGAGGGCCCTTAGACAAGGCTCCTTCGTAGTGAGACTACCTCCTCCCTGCCACTATCACCAATTGTTTTTGTTCCTCATAATCTTTCTCATCATGGTTTGCTCACTTTCCAAGTGGAACGCTCATAAGCAAGTAGACAGTGGCCTGCGCTGCTCTGCTTTTCCAGCTCCACCACCGCCTGGGCCTAAGTGAGAAGCAAGTGAGCACACAGGGTGCAGTGCTGAAAAGAAGCAACTCCATGAGGCTTTGGTCAGTGGGCCTCTGTCAGTGACAGGTACCCAACTACGTACAGCCTTTGATGCTGGCCCTGGCCAGCATTACCCAGTCCTGAGTGGCCCCTTGGTGTGGGAACTGAGACTAGGCAAAGGGGACTGTGCAGTCATTTTTGACCTACCAATCCATTCAAAGAGGTTTGCAAATACTAATTTGGGCCTCTCCACTTCTCCAACTTTTAAAGACTGTGCTGCAAAAGGAAGGCATGGTTAAGACGGTGTGTACTTGCTGCCTAAAAGACTAGCAAAAGCATCATTCTGTACCCAGATAGCCCAAATTCTTCAGTAAGAAAAGTAGGAATCTATTGCATGTGTAAAGTATGGAAATCTGCATTATTTTTGTTCTTCAGCATTATCCTGTTTCTTTGGCTAGTCATTGCAAAGGATCAGCATGAATTATGCTGGGCACCGAAAACATTATCTTCCAACTACTGACATTTTCATTCAGCAATTTCTCCAAGCTTCTGAGATTTCAGCAGGTACTATTAATAAGACATTCAGTCTTAAGAGTCAAACACACACCAACACTCACAAGCATGAGAGAGAGAATTAAAATTCTTAGAAAGCTGATATTTGTAAACAGTGTCATATTCAGATTTTCTGTGCCTCCAAGGAGTCACAAGATATGCCCAGCTGGAATATTTTTTTTAGAAAATTGATACTAATTTGGGAAAAAGTATTATATTGCATACCCACTAAGTTAAGTAGAGCCCTTTGTGTTCTCCAGACACTGGAAAGTACTGCAGTTTTTCAAAAGTGATTATTAATATAAATGCTGTCAGGTACAGAAAGGGCTGCACTGCATTGAGGGTCTCATATCACTGAACTGGAGTGGATGGGTAGAGTTTAGCTATATATTTGTAACCCACCTTAAGTCTTCAAGAAAGGGCAGGACAAAGATTTAAACAATAATATTCTGAACTGAAAAACAGCATCTACTGTCAAATAGCTCCTGGAAACAAGAAACCTCCATATGAAAATGTCAAAATAAAAATTGCCATGGTGCCTCATGGAAAATAAAGGAAAGAAGAAAGGCTGTCAGGGTAAGCCTGGTAGTCTGACATCAAACATTGTTCCGTTGTGCATGTGTGTGTGTGTGTGTGCGTGCGTGCGCATGCTGCAATAAAATGAACATTGCTCTGCTCAGAAATGTGGGCACAGCCAAAACAAATTTAATTTCTCTGTAGAGAAAAACAAATACATGGTTGCTAATAACTGGGTAGTTTTGCACAACACAGAATTTGTAACTATTTATGTCTCAGTTAAGAAGAAACTTTGTAGCTGCTCTAAACTGCTGTAGATGATGGGATGTAAAAATGGGGAACTCATCCAGTTTGCAGCAGGAATCTAGGCTTTCTGGGGAGGAGTTCCTCTCTCAAGCATTCCCTGCATCACGCAACTGTTTCCAAAGTGCTGCCTCCTGAGGAACATGCAATATCAGCAGGAATTTCTTCTGTGGAGAGGGGGCCCATAGTTGCTCCCACTGAAGTTTCTTGACTTGCCATGGGAGCAATTCCTCCTCACCACTGGGCATTCTAAATGTTAGAGTAACAAAATGCAGCGGGTGATTGGGGCACACAGGCTCCCCACCAAAAACAAACCAAGGAATCAACCTTGGGAATCTTGCTGCAAAATGTTGAAGTCCCATTTCACAAACAAAGCTGACACATTGATTTTGGCAGATGCCAAATGCTTCAGAAGGCGGGGGGATCAATTTACCTGCAGCTTCTGCTAAGTAGTGGAGAGGGTAGGTGCCCATTACCCAACTCAGATTCCCTATTGCTTCTCCTGCAGAACTGGTCATTTGCAGCTGCTCAGGAGCAAGATTTTGTTTAATATTTATAAAAATTAGTGGTTACAAGAACAGTCCTTCTCGGAAAAGAGGGGCCTTGAAAGGACTGATCATGGCTCACAAAGCCATCATGACATACTGTTTTTGCAATCTCAAGAAATGTGCTTCTAAAACAAACCATAAAGCTGAAAAACATCCTCTGCTAGCCGTCCCCAAGTGCCACTTGGACACTCTTCGGGCAGCTGGTACCAGGTGTGAGCAACCAGCCCCTTGGAAGGAGTGGCAGGGAAGGTTTTCCTGGTCTCGCCAAGCAGCTTGCTAGTGTAGTGGCTTGAGTCAGTCCCAAAGGGTGTGGCACTGCCCCATAAACATTGCCGATCTCCAGCTGATGACCAGTGGAGTCCTAACCCGCACAGCAAACGCTTTAGAGTATGTCAGCACTTTGCACATGGCCCTCCCACGTCTGCAACTTTTCCATATCACCTGTTCCCATCCCACCCAAAAAGGTGTTTCAGTGTAAGGCCTCTGTGTACCTGGGCTGCCCTTCACTGCTCTCCAGTTAGTTCTGTGCGAAACCTCAGGATCCAGCTCACCTAGCACATGGTTCTCAAGTACCAGCAGCCCACCTATTTCACACCATATGCAGAAGTAAGCTAAGGAGTTGGAGTTGGGTACTGCCATTTCCAAAGAAGTGTGGGGCACTTTTCTGCTGCCCATGGAAGGGCTGGAGGTCTGCTCAGTGTAGGTAGTTGAATTTCAGCCTGATCCTATTACTGCAAGTGAGGAGGAAGGACCACAGTCCCTGCCGCAATGCGCTGTACTTGACACGCTAACAAAATAGTGGCCGACTGCCACCATGGAACGCTCAGCACACCTTGAGAGAGCTTGTGATTCTCCCTTTGCTTCCTCAGCTGCTGTGAGTGATGCAGAAAAGCTCTCATCGGAGTGCCCTATGGATGAGAACTGGTCCCTTGTAGATTCTTTAATCTTGTACTCTTCCGAATATTTTCTTCAGGGTAACACCTGTGTATTTTTCAGTGTATTCAAAGGACACTACAGGGACAAAAGAGGGGGAGGGGGGTGAGCCGTTCAAGGCACTGTGCCAGAGGAGAAAAGCAAGGCACCGAAGGACCAGTGAAGAAGCAGCTACGAGCCATGGTTCTTTATAAACAGTGGGGGTGGGAACACAATGAATTTTCTTATGGGGAACTTTTAAGCTAATGCTGGAAATTTGTAGGATGGTGGAGGGGGGGAAAGACAGCTCCTACTGCCTCAGCTGCTGCAACACAAACCAAGATTGGTGGCGGGGTGAGAAAAACTATTATAGAAACTGCATTTGGCAGGCATTGGGCAGGAACAGAGGTGGTGGGGACACTGGGGTGGGGGCACTGCAGGTGGAGGTAAACTGACAAAGGCAACCTACACTCTAACTGCACAACAGACCAGTGGGGAGAAAGCCACTGGGGAGCGAGGGCCCTATGGGGTGCCAAGTCCATGCCACTGCTGGCAGGAAGACTGAGGTGGAAGGAGGGAAGAGGAAGCCCACAAAATGGCTGCTTGTCAGTCAGGCACTCCTCAAGCAATGCACACGGCATGGCTTATAAGCCCTGATGGCATTTTGTGCCATGCAAACTTGCCCAGATGTTCAGTCCCCAGAGCTTTACCCAGGGTTGAGAAAGATGTCCATATGAAACCCCAGAGACAGTGTGGATAGTACTGAGCTGGGAGGACCAATAGTTTGACCTAGCACCTTCCTATGCTCTTGTGCAAGGTGACGCTCCCCTAGCATCAACATCAAAGCTGACACAAAACAAGGAAGATACGGCCATATTATATAGCAGAAGCCAATCCAGTGAAATAAAAAAGGATTGTTGGAGAGTGCTTCAGACTGCATAACTTTGAAAATCATTAAATCATAAGTAAATAAAAATAATAGAAAAATCATTAAAATTAAGTTATTATTTTTCTGTCTGGGGGCCACTGTGCTGAATACCAACATCTTGTGAACCAAGTTAGATTTCCATGTGCATTCTTGTGTGCGTGCCTCTCTCTGTTAAATGTGATTTCAATAGAAATTGAAGGACAATGCCATATACAGGAGAGTAAAGAGAAAAACAAAGGAACTGAAGCACTAATGAGGTTGTTAGGACTGTTCCCTAGTTTGTAGTCAATATGATCATTATGTTTAATATGACTCTGGTATTCATTAAATGGAGGGTACTGCTTTTCTGTGTTAAATTATCGCCTGTAAACAGAAAAACTAGCAGAATATGGTGCAGGTTCTATTCTAGCCCTTTACCTTCTGGGTTGGTTTTCCAGTGTTGAGGAGTCCTTAAAGAAGGGAAATTTTAAAACTGTAATCTCCTCTGCTTGAACTATTGTCATCCATTTTGCTGGGCTGAAACCCAGGAGATCTGAGTGCTAGTCCCCACTCAGCCATGAAACACACTGGGTGACTTTGGGCCACTGATTGCCCAAAGTCAGGTTGTTGCTGCAAGGATAAAATGGAAAGAATGAGAACCTTGTAAGCCACCCTAGGTTCCCTGGAATGTAGTGCAACCACAATCATAACAAAACCAAAAACAGCTCAGCATTTTACCATTTCATTCTACTACATGTGCTGACCAGGCCAAGCTGGATGAAGAGGACGAAAGACAGCTTTGCATAGACCAGTCCTGTAACAAAGGAGGTTGCACTGTATCAGCTATTACCCCCCTCCTGTACATACATGGGGGGACTATATGGACTGGTGGGGTGAGCAGTGGGAACAAGTGAAGGGGTGGGTGGCAGAGCTGAACAGAGAGTTGGTGGTGATAGGAGGGGTGGGTGGAAGAGACAGCAAAAGCCAATGGGAGGGGAGAGGCAACATGCCCAAGAGTCTCCAGAAGTCTGGTACCAGCTGGGTTTTGCTGGTAATATCTATCTTAAGATCCACACTGAAGGCCAGAGGAATAGAATTGTTTTCCGATAGGGGTTGTCAAAATATATGTATGATCCCACAGTTATGAAAGTATCTTGATTATAATGTTTAAACTATGGTTTGTTTGTTTTTCTTTTTAGTGCAATGACACAGCTATTTTCTAAGTTGTTTATTTATGTCCCTGGTAAATGTAGGTTTGAGTTAATTGCCAAAGTTCTTTCTGCACAAGCTGCAGAAAACCAGCATGAATCTGATCACATGTGTCTTGTGGAATGCATGATTTGGAACCTATTGCATACTCTTTGCTTTAGTAGTATTTGTAATTTTCTTTTTCATTTTTATGAGCCACCCTGTGAATGCTAATCGGCCATTAAAGGGCTGGATATTAATTGTTGAAATAGATATGTTAAATGATAATATTTGGTATCGTCCTTACACATCCTGTAAACCCAGGGTTAATCAAGTTATGATGCTCAGTGGATTCTTCTAGAGGATGCTGAGCTGCCTATTTAAATACAGCCATATGGTAATGGTAATAAAGAAGCACTGTTGGGATGGTTATGATCTAGTATGTGAGCATGATATTTTTTTAAATTTACTTATGTTCAGCCCATAAATATGGATGATCTTACAACAGCTGTTTGCAATGTACATGGATCTTGCAGATCTGAATAGCTTCCTTGAGAACTGAAAAGTACTCCTTCATCCACAGAGCAGCAATTTAAAAAGGAACCACTCCAAATCTATCCTTATTAGGTAGCCAAGCTTTCACCGGCCTCTCTAGGCAGCTCACAGCTGTTCTTCATTAGAGCTGTTATGAAAATAATCCTTGAAATATGCCTCCACTTTAAATTCAAGCCCTTTCTACTAGGATTATTCCATTTGATCATAGATTTCAGCTTGGATATAGCCATAATTAAAAGATTAGCACTAACAGTAAAAGAAAAAGATGTATAAACATGATCTGAAAGGTTCCTCTTAACAAATCTGGAATCCAAATTGCTTTATTACTGTAGGCAAGTGGCAAAGGACTTGATTTGATCACTTGGTTTTGATCTGAGCTCCAGCACAACTGGTTGGCACAATCCCTGCATTCATACAATGATGGAATCCGCTGGCATGGGAAGTTTTGATGGCTACCAATTAGGATGGCTTTAAAAAGGGTTTGGACAGATTCATGGAAGAAGAATAGGGTATCAGTAGCTACTAGCCTTGTTGCTGCATGCTACCTCCTTTACCAGAAGTAGCATGCCTGGGTAAACCAGTTCCTGCGGAGTGTGGGCAACTGGAGGTCATGGGTAGCTGGATCCTCTGGGCAGCTGGTTTGCCACCATGTGCAATCTGGAGCATAGTCTATCTGTACCATGTGTGCAGATAGACCTTTTGTCTGATCCAACATGGCTTTTCTTATGTTCTTATGAGAGTCGCTTGGTAGGGTGGCCACTTATGCACCGCCATAAAAGAAGACAAGCAAGGGCACCAGTTTGCATAGAAAATTCATATGCTGATTCATAGGTATGACTGCAAATTTAGAACTAATTGCTATAATTCAAATAAAAATATGATATATCTTATTGTGACAAGGTTACCTCTGTTCCTACCTGCTCAGTCTCCTGTCCAGGTATCAACTGTTGATGGGCATGTTCAAGGCCCTGCTTACTCTCACTTCTTATGTCTCTTTATGTTAAAACCAGACTTGGATTAGACAGCCCTTCAAATATAGGGCATTTCCAAATAGAGGACCATGCCTTGTAGAGCAGGACATGCAGAATGCTTCTGCCTGGCAGTAGCTTGTTTTGAAGTCTTGGCTCCAAGTGTGGCCTTGGCATGATCCAGGCTTGTGAATGATTTTTCATCAGGGGAAATTGGCTGACCAAATAGCAGATCAAGCTTTATATCTTAATTCATCCTTCAGTGCAGAACATGTATCCCAAATGTTCAGGATGCCAACAGACTGTTCACTAGCAATGAGAAGACAGAAGTTCATGCCTGCTTCTGCGGCTGGAAACTTGCACCAGCTGTCTCTCTCGTGTTCGAGTCCCATATAAATGCCCCAGTATGAAAAATAATCTCTTTCATCTGCACCGTGGCCGGGAGCTTGAATATTGCCACTCAATGAGAGAAAATGTTTTGTTGTCTTATTTAATAATGGATAATACTGCACACAAGATAAACAGTGCAGGTCCCTGAGCAACTTGGCTAATTGCATCCTCCGCACAGTACAGACACTACTTTGTTGTATGGAGAGCCAAGTCCTGGAAAGGTTCCCAGCATTCTCAGTATCAAAAGCAGTTTCTTGAGAACTTGGCTTACTTGAAAGAGCAGCCTTATTTCCCTGCATTTCTCTCCACAAGAAAAGTTCTCTGGAACAGGGAAAAGGTTTTCCCTGTCAAGGTCCATGGCTTTCAATTCGAATAAGGGGTGTGATGCATATGTACATGAGTATTAGAGATCCACAAGGATTCCCCCCTTGCAAATGTCCCCAGAAAGCATCTATCTTCTTATTGCCGTTAATCATGTGAGGAGTGACAAAATAATCCCCCAGAAGTCTGAAGGGGTAAACAATGCTCGACATTTGCTGCCGATGCAGACTTCAGCACCCGGGGCTGAGCTGCTGTATCACCCTATAAGAGATCAGTAGGGATTACGGACTATGTCCTCCCAAGGCTCATTTCCACAGACTGGGCTCCTGACAGGAAGTCTCTTTTAATCACTTACAGAAAGCGCAATAGGCCAGAAGCAATCCAGTCAATATTACATTGTGGCGGGTGGGGGCAGGGGGGAGGCAGCGAGTGAGTCGAAAGCAAAATTGCTCCTTTTATGATGCTTGTGAAGCAGAGGCTTATTCACAAGTGAGGGCTGGTTTGAAGCTGCAATGCCCAGTCTAAGGTGCAATGCATCCTCTGCCCTGACAATGCATGGAGACCTGCAGGATGGAATGGCTGTGAAGGCAACCTCTTATACTAACAATTAGCACTGAACCAGGAACTGGGAAAAAAGGAGATGAGTCTTCTTGCACATTAATATTGAAAGTGGTTGAGTGTCACCCACTGAAGGCAGCTGCTGCATTCATGTGCAGAGCTGGCTTGCACAACTTCCACATCAACCTTGCTGTAGGATGTGTGTGCGCGGAGGTTAACACAGGTGAAATCCTCATGCAAGTGGACGTTGAAGATTAGGATTATCAAGGTATCCAGTCTACCAAATAAACTCTCTGCAGACCATGCCCAGCAAAGCTTACCATGCAAACTGGTCAGTTCATGTAAGACCTGCAAACTCAAATTTGCTCTTTAGGCTTCTTACTATAAACTGTTAGGGGAACTGGTAGGTCAATTCCCTCTTCTCCATTTTTCATTTTTTTCTCAGATGACGTCACAATGTTCTGGAAGTTCACAGGTCCATGTTTTATTGAACAGGAAGTATACATTTTTCTTTTAACCTATGTCTTTATATCTATGGATTCCCCCAAGTAGATAAAAAATGCTTTGTTGTTTTGGGGTGACACTGTTTCATTGTCCATCTACATTTGCTAGAAGGAATAATAGTACCCACCACTTGGAATACAGGCACAACCCCTGCTTCTGTGGCTTCCATGTGAAGTGGTAAAGTTTGCTTTGGGTGTTGAGGCTCAACGTATGTATGCAAAGAGTTAGCGTAACAGATGGGTTGGAGATTTTTAGAAGCAATCTTGCTGGCATGGGCCTTGATTTGGATCTCAGCAGTCCCTCTGTATATTAACCAGGTTGTGATTTTTTAATGTTTAAATTTTAATTTGAAAAGGATAAAAAAAGAAATATGTATGTACTTCATGTCAATTTTTTATTGTCATCTAATGCACATTTCGGAAAGGCAAAGAACCACAGCCCATTTGCCTCTCAAGGGAAATGGGCAGGAAGCACATTAGTTCCTCATCCCCAGATCAAGGACCCATATAAACTCAGTGCTATTGATGATGCTAACTTCACTATAAAGCCAGACCATCCATGAAAAGAGAAGGTTACTCTTGAATAGTCTCTGAAGATGCAAAACTTGGACAAAAGCTTCTCTATACTTCCTTTACTCTATACAGCTTTCTCCAACTGGTAAGAAAAATGTGAACTTTCATAAACCCATCAGCAATGGCCAATATTCATGGTAGCTGTGGAAGACTGCAGCTCAGCCTACCATATTTCAAGTGCCCCAAGCTGGAAAGGACATTCTGAACCATAAAACATGTCTGGGATTTCTAAAGACACCTTAAGATATCTTTAAATTTCTCATTAACTGTACTCAGACCATATAACTCACACTCAAGGGTTGAGTATAAATGGAGTACAGGTTCAAGTTAAATCCTGGATTGTTGCTGAAATACAGGTTATTGTGTGAACAGTATGAGATAACAAGATAACAAAGCATGGTAAGCAACCAGTAGTACTCAACTCAACAATAAGCTATGGATTTTCTTCATGGGCCATTCATGGTTAGCGCAGCTGGGTTCAGACAACACAATGATCCACCTTTCAATAGTGACCCATGGTTCAACATACTTACAACTGATAACCTTTGAGTGCAGGTTATCCTGTTTTCTGAACCCAATCACTGTGTCATAAGCATGCTGATCTCCATGTTTCTATCTCTCATAGCATATTGTGATTTTGGATGAGTGGTCCAAGTCCTGGCAGATACAATAGATTTTTTTGTGGAAGTGCCCAGCGAATAGAATACAGCAAGCCAAAGATGGTTCCAAGGATTCCTTGGGGCCAGAGTGTAATAAGCCATGGAAAACCTTGACAAGTTCAGCTGAGTGGCAAAGAAAGGACTGGATAGAGGCAGTGAGGTATTGCTTCTTTGCCACCCTCACTGTCTCAAAATATACTTGATTGTAGGCACATGCCAGGTTTCTATTTCTCACTGGCAGTTCTCCTCCAGTTGCCTCCTAAGTTGTTTCATCATTCTCAGTTCCAGGGTATACCATGGAACACCAGCCAGGTCAGCCAGAAAACTCTCAGAGCCCATCTGGATGCATTAGTCTCCAGGGGCAGACCCTCTTAATAGGTCCCCCCACCCTTGCAGAGAGAAAAAGCCACCATAAATCTGAATCTCAGGAGGTGGAGATCTGACCATGGCAAGGGGACTGAATCAAAGTCCCTCAAACTCACAGCACCATCCTCATCAAGGAGGAGGCCAACAAGACCAAGTCTAGAGTATGTCCCACCACATAGATTGGGCCAGTGACATTTTGGGACAGTCCCATGATTGCCATGCTGAACATGAAATCGTGAGCCACCCCAGATAGGACGTTCTCAGAGCGAATGTTGAAGTGAATGTTTACTGACAGTTGTCCTCTTTGTATTCCGTTACCTTGTTGACATGTTCACTTTTTTCCAGCAGAGTTTTCTGCTTCCTTTTGAAGACTAGTTTTGTAAACAGCCATGGTCATTAATTTTGAATTCTGCATAATTGATAATAATTTGATAACATTACTCATTCTAGTTTCCATTATTCTTGCTTTAAAGCAGGAGTCTCTGATCTTTTTGGCTCAGAGGTCCTTTTCTGGTCCTGCCACAGGGCCAAGACACCACTCATTATTGGTAAGAGCTAGCGAAGGGATTCCCTTGCTAACAAGAGGGCAGGAAACTCTGCTGTATTCTTTTGGGTTGTAGCAGATATTCTGATGGGCCGCCAGAAACAGGTTCCTTTTCAGGCCACCTGTTGGCCACGGACTGCTCTTTTCCCACTTTGCTTTAGAGAGACAGGAACCTTTCTTTCCAAATCTCTGAATTCTTGATCTTGGGTGATGGGGTGTTGAAACATGAAGCAACATGTGAATCATATTAAACAATATCAAGTGGCTCTGTTCTCTTGGTTAGCTAAATCTAAAGGACAATTAATTAGATGGTCTTGATAAGAGTATCCAAATGTTCTGCAGTTGTGGAACAGAAAGGTCCAGATTCTTGGTTTCTGTTACAGCCCAGGATCTGCCATAAGAATGGAAAGTAGGCATTTTGTGCGAATGTAGCATCCATCACTCCAGCAGAAGATGCTGTGTTGCTTGAAATAGTTTGCTAAGATGTTTCTATTTATGCCACAGAATTATGTAGCATGTCTAAATGTGCCAGCCAGCACTTCATAGCACTAATGAAAAACTTTCAGAATTGATCTGTTGGGTTCATTGAGCTGTGATGCTACTGTGAGATGGATCTCAAATGCTGCTGCCCATTGCTGAACTGGCATTGACAGCATTCTTGGCAGGATTTAGGGACACTCTTATGCATGAACTCCTAATTCTCCATCTGGCAGTCCTCATAAAACATGAGTGAAATAGATCAGAAGTTAACAGGAGAAGTGCCTTCCTTAGATGCACACTCATTTATAACAAGGTGACACTATATTATCCTGCTCTTATCTCATCTGATCAAACTTATGGCCTCTTTCAAATGTCCTCATAAAGGGCAACAGGCAGAAGATCCAGATTCCTGTCTGATACTCTGCACATTGAATCTGGCCATTTGGCCATGATATTAGGATGTCTGAAAGCAAACTTTCAGTGTGACAGCTAGCTTGACATCATGGTTAGGGTGTTATAGTGGGGCTCAGGAGATCTGAGTTCTGGTCCCCACTCAGCTATGAAGCTCACTGGGTGACTCAGCAAGCCACCAACTCTCACCCTTGATCCCTCAGGATTGCTGTGAATATATAAACTGAAGAAGAGAATTAAGCCACCTTGGGTCCCTGCAGTGAAGAAGGTGAGGTATAAAATAAAATTTAAAATGAAGTAGCGCACAAATCAATGCCTGTTTAGATCGATATGTAGATAGATAGATAGATCTTTATCCACTTTGCCAATTTCTACTGCAGCACCCCCTTACTTAAGTTCTTTCTTAATATGGCATGGTAGGCATGTTGTGAGCAGAGCTGGCTAGAGGTAAGGATCAGATTAGATGGCCCGGGAGACCCCTTCTGATTTACTCTGTTTCTATGTTAATATGGTTAATATATTAATGTTAATATTATTAACATTAATAACAACATTAACTGTTAATGTTAACAGGGATGTGGTGGCGCAGTGAGTCAAACCGCTGAGCTGCTGGGCTGGTTGATCGAAAGGTCAACAGTTCAAATCCGTAGATAGAGTGAGCTCCCATACTCTGTCCAGCTCCTGCCAACCTTGCAGTTTGAAAGCATATAAATGCAAATAGATAAAAAGGTACCATTTTGGTGGGAAGGTAACACCATTCTGTGCACTTTGGTGTTTAGTCATGCCGGCCACAGAACCACGGAGACTGTCTGTGGACAAACACTGGCTCCCTCGGCTAGGAAACAGAGATGTGCACCACCCCCTAGAGTCAGACACGACTGGACTTTAATGTCATGGGGAAACCTTTACTTTTACCTTAACGTTTACTTTCCTAAGTTCCTTTTTAGTTATTTCAGTAGGAAGGACAATAAAACAGCATGTGAGGGCAGCATACCATCTATATCTGATTCTGGGATCTTGCAGTATTCTGGGACCCCAAGAAGTTTCATACATTTCTCTTTCAAATGGTTGTATTTGTTCTGATTAATTATATCATTTTGGATATTTGCATTGTCTGAAAAGAAAGAAGGGGCATCTAACGATGATGCTGTGTGTTTGTTTAGCTGGAACATCACAATAACCTTAGCCATTGTATTTCCCACATGTGAAACCTTGTGGGGAAAACCAAAAGAGCAAAGGTGGTGGCCTCACACACACATGGGTTTTTAAGTACTGCAAGCTAATGGAGAAGCACAATATGTTTTTATTTTCAATCCACATTGTTTAGACGTTCCTAACCTTTTTGACAACCATAGGCATCAAGTAATGTCTTTGGCCTTTCTGTAGTTTTTAAAGGGCATGTGTGTGTGTGTGTGCACGCACGCATGTGCATGTCCTTTTGTATTATAAATTTTTAACATCATACTTTTTAGGTTTTACACTTCTGCTTTTATTTTGTATATTGTGAGCCCTATGTTTTGGATACAGTGATTTTAATGTTTGCACACTGTAACATGAAACTATTTCAACTGTGTATATTTCCATACCTTAACTTTATGTTTTTGTTGAAGAAGAGAACAGCGTGAAACCTGCTGGTCCCAGTGACTGCTGGGGTGGCCAAGTGTCATACCAGGGAAAGGACAGCCAACTCTCTGAAGAGATCATAGAAGAGTAGAGTTGGGAGGGGCCCATAAGGCCATCCAACCCCCTCCTGGTGCAGGTCACCAATTTATACCACCCCATGTCCAGCACAAGTCCAGTTTAACAATGAGGAGGGAAGGCAGGCCAGGGCATTGAAGTTGCCCACCAACAGTTGGAACCTGGAGGGCAGATTGAGTAGGCATGCAGGTCACCTGGGCATGGTCTTCCCCATTATGGTGAGATGGACTATATTTCTGTGTAAATTATTTCTAAGGCATCCTACAGGGGCATCACACAAGCAATCATCACCCTCACTGTCCATGTTCTGTAGAGCAGATATGTAAGATTCCCCCCACTTGTTGCTCCTACATCATGCATATTAATAGCTTGGAATAAAAACTCAAAGAAGAAGGCTGAAGTGAAACTTTTGAAGTCCAAAAGTGAAACTCTCCCTCTCACTCCAAACACACATGTGTGTGAAGAACAGATCTTTTATTTATATTTCAAATAAATATATTTGAAATATATTTCAAGAATCATGGAAATAATGGCAGAAGACATTATGAAGACAGTAATGCTAGGGAAAGGCAGAAGACAATGACCAACTATGAGATGGATTGATTCCATAAAGGGAGCCATTGCCTTGAAGTTTCAAGAGCTGAGCAGGGCTGTCAAGAACAGGTTGCTTTGGGGGGCATTCATACATAGCGTCACCGTAAGTCAGAGGCAACAGCACATGACAAGAAGATAGAATACACTTCATTTTCATTGATTTGAATTAACATATTATCTAATGTAGCAATAGCAAAGAAATCCACTCTATAAAAAAGGGTAAAATGTTCTTTGTCTACTTATGATCATGATGCACGAATCAACAGGTAGAACTTTCATTAGTTAATTCATGCAATCATTGACACATAACCAGGCATGAAAAAAAGCCTCCTGAAATGCTGCATTTCTTGAAATGTAGCTGACACTGACCATGCACCAGTTCAAAGAAAACTAGTTGGTACCTGACAGATAGCAGCTCAAACAAAGGGCAATTCACACCAGCCAACACCATCATTCTCCACTTCTATGTAAACGCTCCATCCTCTCCCTCCTTTGGAGCATCTTTTCTGGTATGCAAGTGGAAAAGATTGCACCATCGCAAATTTACTTCTGTAACCTATTGGAAAGTGTTAACTCTGTTACTGTAACCTTTTAATGATCTATGTATAAAAGGGACAACTGAGGACTGCTCAGGTGTGCCATCTGGAACTATTTGTTCGTAGCCAGTTAGTCTTGAGAACAAATCCTTTAAAAGAAAACCTTCCCTTATTTATTTTGTGCATACACATACCAGGACATGGACCTTCCGGTCAGCAATCACATCAACAAGAACAGAAACTGATAGTGTCTCTTTATTACTGAAAGAATCTGGAGAGTTTTGCCTGTGTATTAAAACTTTCTGAAATGCAAATTGAGTGAATATTTGAGTACAAAGTGATTGCTTCACTGTGCACCTAAATCTTAGTTTCTCTAACTAGTTTGCTTTATTACCAGACTGCAGCAAAATTTCCAAAAGTTGGACATGATATAATGCCAGCTCCAGTTATGAAAACCATACTTAAGCATATTGTTAAAAATCACTAGAGAAACAAATGTTGCAGTATATCTTCACTTTATGCAAGAGGAGTGCTCCTTATTCATCCTCCCAGCCAGCCATTTTCACTAACCAAGTCATTTCATCTCTTATCATTAGTTTTCTGTTTTTCTCTTCAACTTATTCTCATAGTTTTTTGCTGCTGATTATGTCAGCCCTCATTTGGCTGGTATTCTTGGTGGAGCAGGATTTTTCTTTAGGATGTAAAAAATGTTTGTATGCTTCTTTAATTGTCAAGATTCTCCCTCTTGAAAGTATTTGGTTCCAGTCTCGGTCAGTGGCAGCCACTTGAGTTAGAGATGTGATACAACTTTTATCATTGTGTCTCGATGCTCACCCTTCATGCTGTCAACCCACATTATTTCTGGGCTGTGTGAATCAGCCCACAGGTTAGGGTCACAGTGTATCAAGTGACTGGAGCCTTGGGACTATCATAAATTTCGGTGGGTTCTGTGAATGGCTGAGCAACAACAGTGCCAATTTTCAAATGCCCCACACTAACAAGGTGCCGCTGACCTCTCTGGGTGTAAAATAGTAGCCTAGTATGCCTCACAAAGTACTTTAAGAAATTGACTTGCAGGATATGAGAAGAAAAATTTGGCACTAATGAGGCAGGACTCTTCCTGGCAGAACATATACTAATTACAGAGCTGCAGAAACTGTTCAGGCAAAGTGATTTGAATCCATCACTTCCTGATTCACAGCAAGTGTATTTCTTGTCTTGATTATATCATCATTTCCTGAGGAGGAGAGGGGTGGGAGTATTTTGCCTTCTAAGAAGGTTTCTACATGAACAATCATATTTTCCATCATATTTTTCCTTTTTTCCAATGACAGTGGATTATTAATTAAAAGCAAATGTTTTATCTGCCTCATTGGCATTTCATAACCAAGGAAGTGGCAATGTGCAAACTCCAGAACTGCCTCAGCTATTCATCATCCAAGCCCTATCTCACTTTTTCAGCACTGTGTCATTTTGCAGGCAGCTGGAAACACACACATAGATGCATGCATCTATTTTAAACACAGAGAATTTTATTTTCTCAATCCCTACTTAAGAAAAGATAAACTCTATAGAGTGAATACAAACCCAAGTCACCATTTTCTCATGCCTCTGTGCAGATAAAACACACATACACAGGGGAGAGGGAGATCCATGTTCTTTGTTGGCTAACAGAGTAAGGGCACATTTCTGGGTCTGCTGGATGCTGTCTGGCCAGCCACAGGAGGAGTTCTCACTGGGATTGTATCCATGGAGGGCCCCCTCCACCCTCTGAGTTAGTGCAGTTCTTTCTGCACTGGCTGAGGCCTGGAAGAAAGTCTGGGTGCTGGGATGCAGAAGAAAAGAGGGGCAAAGAACTAGCTCCTTCCACCAAAAGGAGGCAGCACCTTGGCCTCTCATCCTCATAAGGAAAGGGAACCATTGAGATGGCTGAAATTGGCCATCTAAACATACAGGGGCAATCCTTGCCTCTGTATTGCTCCCACACTCAAATGGGTGCCTGTTACTTTCTGAAAAGATAATCCTTTTTTTTACCCCAGGTTGGGTGTGCACAGTGCCAGTTAGGATCAGGACCACTGCACAGTGAAAGAAGTGAGAGAAATCTTCTCCCACCCACCATTGTTGTCCCCCCCCCACACACACACACCCCTGTGAATGCATTTCTCCCCCATATCCGCTTGCAGAATTTTTTTTCCAGCTGCAGGAAATGGATGCAGGATGAGTGAACCTCTACTTTACACTATAATTTATACTATAAGTATAAAAGTAAACTGGGAAGATATTTAGAAAATAATGCAACCTTTACACAGGTCCCCCCCCCAGATGAATTTTTCCCACCTTTTTATATGTCATATTAATTAACCACAAGGTAGTGCTGGAATATAGCAGAAGAATAGCAGATTTATGAATTTTCTCACAGCTTTACTTTGGCTTTGGTGAGATTTTTCTTTAAATGACTAGCTTTCTTTGTCCTAAATAAAAACCCAATGAAATAGGCTGGAAAACAGAAAAGAGGCCCTGGAGAATGACAACATTGTGAAAAGGCCCTGCAAGTTGCCATAAGTGAGGAATCACTTATGCACAATAAATGCCTTGGGTATATAAGCCCTAATTTAACGTAGCCTTCCTCCTCATGATGGTCTCCAGATTTTTAGGGATTCAACTCGTTTCCTTGAGTGCCTCATAATTCTCATCAGTCCCAGTCAGTAAGGTTCAGCCATCAACCCAGTCAACTTCTGTACAGTATAAGTTCTGTCTTATACTTAGTTCATTGGTTCCTCTGGTCCAGTTCCATCTATGCTGGCTGGCAGGTTTTCTGTTCAGGACTTCAGGTGGGAACTTGGAGATCCTGGGGATCAAACTGGGACCTTTTGCATGTAGAACATGACCTCTGCCACTGAGCTACAGTTCTCTTGGCCTTCACATCAAGCAGAGCACTGTCCTGGTATGGCCCTTGTCATTCATAGTTCAGTTTTCATATTTATTTATTTGACCAAGTCATTCTCTCAGCCTAAAATGCCTCACAGAGTATTGTAAGAATAAGAATATTAAAAATCCATGCTGGTTCAGGCCAATAATCCATCCAGTCCATCTAGTCCAGCAGGATGCCCACAGGATCCCTCAAGCAAGATGAGAAATACCACCTCCTGCCAAAGCTCTTCCACAACTGGTGTATGCAGGCATATACACGGGGCTTCCCTTGAAGACAGTCCAGACTCTTCGAATGATCCACAACAGGGCAGTCTAGCTATTAATGAGAACCAGTTCTTATGAACATATTATACCTGTTCTCCATTGGCTGCACTAACTGTTCCTGTTTGGGCTGCATTCAAGGTTTTAACTATGACATACAAGCCCTAAAAAGGCTTGGGACCACACTATCTTAGGGAGTGCCTTACTCCATGCATATCTGCCCCGGATCTTTGACTGGGATCCTTCTACAAATTCCTGTCCCCAAGGAAGTTAAAGAGAAGGCTTCAAAGAGGAGGACCTTTTCTGTGGTGGCACCCCAATTCTGGAACACTCTACTGCTGGAGATTTGCCAGGCACCTATTTTATTGAGTGTCAAGTGACTAGCAAAAACTTTCTTTTCCTGCTGCACCTTTGGCACCATCTAGATTATTTACATCAGTGCACATTTTAAAATTATATTAATGTGTGTTTTATTTTTATTGAATTATTTTATTCTCACTTTAGTTTATTGATATTTTAATTGTACCATTTTATTAATGCTACTTGCTGATTTTATATTGTAATGGTTGCCCAGAGAGCATTGCTAATGCTAAAGTTGCTAATGAGTGGCTTTTGAACTAAATATATAAATGTCACCTCCGGTAAAGAATGCATCACATAGCCAGCAAGGCTAGTAGCCACTAATACTCTCCAGTCTCATGCATCTGTCCAATCCCTTTTTAAAAATCATCTGAATTGGTGGCCATCACACTTCTGGTAGCAGTGGACTCCATAGTTCAACTATACACTGGATGAAGAGGCACATCTTTTTATCTGTCCTCAACCTCCTACCAATCAGCTTCATGGAATGACCCCCCAGTTAAGTGTCATGAAAAGGGAGAAAAATTATCCTTTCCTCTCTTTCTCCACACCATACATTATTTTAAACACCTCAACATCTCTTTCAGGCATGGGACCATGAGCTTCACAGAGGAAGAAAGGATGAACGTATAATTTTAAAGTGTTGTGCTTCAAGAATGGGAAGTCAATTCATGAGACGCAGCCTGCAGGACTGACTCCCTGTTTAGAATTAGATTTGTGCATCTACTTTAGAAATAGGGTACACAGATGATGCAGCAACTCATCTGGTTGCAATTCAGTGTGGAATCTCCACATTTTAATCCCATAATCTCCATTGAAGTAGACTGGCAGTGAAATTTTATATGTTTACTTCACTGACTTCAATTGGGTTTACACCCAGGAAGGAAGAAATAGGATTGAAGGTTTAGGGGATGAAAGTGTGATGAAAACCACAAATTTCAGAATGAGGGAAGGATAACAGAGAGTAATGATTACTTCCTCAGATCATCCAATCTGTCAATACACATAGAATGAAGGAGCAAATGTTTTCTACTGGAGAATCAGGTACTATCCAGAGGCTTCTACTAAATGGGTGTTTAGCACTCTCGTGCAGCAGGAAGCATAATTAAATCATCACCATAATGGAGAGTTAATTTTGTTCCTGATATCACACACCTGCACCTTGACATAGAAAATTGAGCACTGTGAGGATGCATCAAGCTAGCTGAACTTGCAGTGTAGCTTCATATAGTCTGCCCAGTTTCCCATTTTATCTAAACAGGCAGCTGTCATTTTTAAAACAGAAAAAGAAGGTAATACCTAAAAGTATGGGTGACTACTTACATATTCCCAGAAATGAAGACACTGATTTCTACTGAGTTGGCATATTTATGTACGGTGATGCAAATTTGAGAATACATTAATGTAAATGCAATACATCCAGTCACAGTGGGGAAAACTGATCAATGATGGGTGTGTCCACTCATCTGTCCAGGTACTAACTGAAGCAGCTTCAAGGCTTCTGCTCTCCCCTCTTATAGTCCATTGTCTTTAAAATCAGCTGGACATCCTTTCCAATAGAGAAGTTTCTCTAGCAGACCTACCCTGCAATCAGTTATAATCCTCTGTAAAGTAGGACACACAGCCATCCAACTCAGAGAGAATATGAAGGCCTGCATTGTGTCAGATCTTGATCAGTTTTGAATAAGGAGACAACCTACAGTTCTGATACCCTCTTCTGAACTATGTATACAGTTGTGCTGGACATAGGGAATATATTTCAGAAATGCTGAGACATGGAAGCTCTGACACACAGAATAATTCAAGGACACACACACCGAGAGAGGAAAAACATCAGTTGCAGCTCCAGTGTTTGGAGAACCCTTGGACAAGATACCCTCCCTCAGTAGGTCTACCTACCAGCTGCCATTGTGCCTCATCCTCTCTCTCACATGCTTGCTTGACAGCCAGAAAGTTAATGAGCAAGTCAGCAGCGGCATCTACTGCTCTACCTTCTCACCACTTCTGTTGCCTACACCAGAGCAAGAATAGGGCAAATAAGCAGGTTGCACTGATGACAGGAGGAGCAAGTCCAGGAGGCACTTGTCAGTGGACCCTTTTGGGGTGTGGGCCATCTACAAGTCCCTCACCATGCCTACTCTTGATGCTGGCCCTGGATAATATTTTAGGAGTAGTTGATATTGCTTAAAAGCAGCCACACCAAGTTCAGTTCAATGCCTTTTGTGAATATGGGTGAAAACAAGTTTGGGTTTTGCTAGGGAAAACTTCCATTCTGGATCAAAGCTTCCCCTCCATCCCATGGCACAGCTCCTTTGGCCTCAGGCTCCAACACACCTGGACCCAGCAAAAGTCACCTGAGTTACAAACTCAGCCAATAAGGAAACTTCTGTTTTTATACTGACAGGTTGTTCATACAAGAACTTCTCTGGAATATCTTTGGGCCCTGGCTGCCTCTAACAAATTAAATTGCATGGGATTATTATTTTAAAGCTCTGCAGTGATACGCTGAGAACCACTGAAACAAAAGGGGGAAAGGAAAAGAAGCTGTTTGGGGGCATATTGCTCTAAAACAAGAAGCTATTTGATACTTTGCCCAGGGAAAAGAAATGCCTTTGTTCGGTCTGTCAAGTCGTCCTCTCTTATCGTGGTGTGTTCCAGCGCTAGTCAGAGCAGCTCATTAATGAAAGGCTCCATTTTGTTTCATCTTGGATAGAAATGCATAAGAAAAATCTGATGTAATTAAAATTCACTTTCCCCTACTCCCCAAGTGATTTGATGCAGCTACCCAGGTTTGAGTTACCAATAGAGATAATTAGCAGAACCCAAACAGAGAATGAATTAATGCCACTGACAAAGCTGTACTTTTGATGGGCTATTTGCCACTAGGCAATACCATGCTAATTATGGCAACATTGACTTTTATTACTCAGTGGCACTTTTCACAGCCTTTAAGAAGATTCAGAGATAACTCTGACCCCACTGGGAAGAGTTCTGTTTAATATATCAAAAGGTTCTTTTCCTCCAGAGATGTATATGGACATGCACACCACAATGTAATAACTGAGCAGAGTGGGTCACTCCAGTCATATACCAAATTTAAAACAAGGGTGCAGAAAACCCTTCAAAAGAAGGAGTGGGTGGGGGGCAAGGAAGGGAGAAGGAAATCATATTTTAGATTTAAAAAATTACTTTCCTTGCAAGTAGCATAATTAGGTGAGTGTTTTTTAAAGAGGAAGATGCAATGATAGTCTCATTAAGAGCCACATTCATGGGGAGAAGCAGAGTCAAACCACTCTAATCTAAGGGAAAACCAATTTATTTGCCCCTTCTTTATTCCTGGCATCTTCAGTTTTAAAAGGATCGGATGGCAAATGATGTTCAAAAGATGTGCTTGAGGTCCTCAGGAGCTGCTGTCAATTGGAGAAGACAACATTGGCCTAGATGTTCACATGGAGCTTAATGTGCTCACACTGAGCTCCATGTATGTAATTGCTTTGCTGTGGCCACTTTGCATGATTTCTCAAACTCCAAGGTTATGTTAAGCTCAGAGTCTCAACCCTATTAGAGCAATAATCATGTCAGATGCAGATGAAGGTTGCAGACAGTGAAAAGGGATATATTTCATTCAAATGCCTGGCAATTTCTAAGGAAACAGGTCAGAAAGTAAATTAGGGTATAGAGTGTCTTTGGTGAGACATTATGTCATTTTGTATGCAATAAAAGAATACAGAACAGCTAATCCACTTTCTGTAGCTGCTGAATTGTGTCATCCTAGTCAACGCTCATATACTTTACGCAAAGGAGCAGGCTACACATGATGTGAATTGCAGGAATACATGCAACTTACACTTTTGGGCTTTTATATAAATAGCAGCAGAGGGAAAGAATGAGGCACTTCATGACCTTGGGGAGTAAAGAGGCAAGCGGGGCTCTTTCCACTTCTCCCATGGTTCTGACTATAATTGCTTCTCTAAAGCTGCTATTTGCATTTCAAGAGAAATTCCCATTGAAAGAGAAACTGAGAGCCCTCCTTTCTGAATATGCTGTTTGCATTTCAAATGCACTCTTCTTCTGAAATGCAGACACATCTTCCAAAAGGAGATTTTACTGGGACCAGGACAGAGAGAGAAAGAGTTAAACTTCTCCTTCCTCCAGCCCACCCATAGCGTGGCTCAGGCTTTCCTGCAGCTGCTACTTACATAACAAAAATGCACTTTAGCTGCATTGGCACAATTCACCTCATGTCTCGTTACACCCTGGGGCACTGACATATACACAGTTGTGCAAAGTCCTGGCATAGGGAGGGGAGTACATGAGGAAACGGAGTTTGTGAGCATGTTTGCTGTGGTTTGGTCACAATTCACTAGCCTTAGAGTGAAGAGCTTCACAGCCTGCCTGGGGATGCCAGGGTTAAATCAGAGAGACTGTGACTCAGTGCCAGAGCACCTGCTTTGCTTGAAGCAAGTCCAAAATTCATTCCCCGCCATCTGTAAAAGGTTGCAAAAATTCCTACCTGAGATCCTGGAAAGTGACTACCAGCCATTGTCAGTGATACTGGGCTGGATGGACCATGGTCAGACTTGGTAAGAGGCAGCTTCCTATATTCCTACCTGTGGCATGCAAAGCATGTACAGAGCCCTGAATCCATAAGCATAAAAATGTTTTAATAAAATAAAAATAATAATAAAAATAAATCCAATCCCAAAAATGATCCCCTTCTTTCATGACTCTAAGCATGTAATGGGGTTCTTCCTTAAATAGTTATAGAGCTGTAAGGAACCATTTAGCTCCTCAGTGCAGGAATCTAGTTTAAAGCATCTATGGCAGATGGCAATCTTTTGTTTGTAAACCTCCAGTGATGGAGAGGCCACAACCTCTGCAGGCAAACATCCATGGCATGCATAGTCATGCCAGTTCCAGATCCAGCAGAAACTCTTTGTCCATGCCTTCAAAGTCTTCAGCGGCTTTGCCCTCAGTCTGTTGCCTGGACCTATTTTCCAGCACTAGATCTTCAAGCATGCAAAGGTCCCATGCTCCCTTATACAACTTTGCCCTTTCGCCCAATCTGACTGATACACTTGGATCTCCTGCTCAAGACACCTACACAATGCTGCCTCTTATTCATCTGAATCTCTCATCAAGACCACTTTTTCCCCAAGAAGAAGGCTTCATTTGTCTACATCCCCTACTGAAACTAAGCCTAACAGAACTGAATCCACAGGCTTCAGTCCTGACTTCCAGCTGTGGATTGAACAGAATTCATATTCACAGGCTGGGCTTTTCTCCATCTCCCCCTTCCCTCTGCAGGCCTGTCAGCTGCCCAGAAAATCTGCTCCTGGACAGCAGGATGGTGGGTGGTGGGCATGGGGTGTAGGATTAAGATACATCTGAGTATAACATTTGAACAGAAAAGCAGTAAATCTCACCACAGCATGGCAGCCTGCATCCAGACAACAGAGGTGCCTTGCTCAGCCTGCTGTCCAGGTGCTGCTCACAGGCAGCATCAAAAGGCAGCTCTTCCTTTTGGTGGGTCTGTATCTTTTAACTGAATTTGAACTAGACAACCCTTCCAACAGAGGGCACTTTCAGGACCAAGGACTGTCTGTAAAATTATATATATGGCCACCCTACAGATGCAGCACATAAACAACTCATGTGAAAATCAGGCTGTAAGAAATCAGTTCCCTACAGACACATCTTCATCGTTCGAGGATGTGGTACAGGTGAAGGAATGGTGTTCAAAATATTTTCCCTGTTCCCAGAGGGGTTACCTCCATCACCAATACATCTATGAATCTGCAACTGCCTGGGCAAGCCATCTCTTAAAAGTTTAATCTTCCACTAAACCAGGGCTCTTTTATGGTAAATGTTTCCTGGAATACAAAGGTTTCACTTCAAATGCAAGGATGAAGTAGAGGATATTTTGAGAGTAATTATATAAGATTTTGAAATCAAAAACATCTCATTATTGCAGACTAAGCTGGGAAGGCTGCCTGCTTGCCACAGAGAGCTCCATAGGAGTCAACAGCATGATTTCCCAGCCACATGGCTCACTCCTGCCCAAAGCATAGGAATCACTGCCCATCAATGCAAATCAGTCACCGGCTCTGAGGACATGGCAGGTTTCTCCATCTCTCATTACTATTACTGGGGATGTTTTCACATGCATGATTCATGGAAGCCCTGCTTGAAGTCCTCTACATGCCATAACACTAAGAGGAAGCCTGAAAAAACTTCAGGAGAACTTTCAGAAGACCCTTCTTTTGGCCTACAAAAACGCATTCATTATTCATTGCTCATGGCTAAGACTGAATGTTAATTGATTCATTCTTCTGGCTATTTGTCCAGCTGCACCATTTCTTATTTGCAATTATTCTACTTAATTAAGTCCATTCTTCCAATCAGCAGGCATATATCTTGTTATCCAGTTTAGCAAGTGTGCCACACAATGCTTCACAAAGAAAGCAAATAGTGGAAGTAAATGTCAGTCATTAAAACTAGAACAGTGAAAAAACAATGAAAGCACACAAAACAATTCTTCTTTCATCTCACTGTGATCAGACACGTTATTACTATACCATGTGTCCTGATCATCAATAGTATGTGTGCAACTTGCATTGTCAGAATGTATGTATTTCTATATATTGGGGGAAAGTATTTATCTTGGGCCTTTCCCTGATAAAATCAAATTCAAGGTGTCTTACAATACAAAAGAAATTGGAAGCAGCACTTCAAATAAAGAACAGTACAAACAAACAAACAAACAAACAGCAGGGGGAGGGTTGGGGGAATAACAGAAGCCATCATCTACAACAGCAGACTAATAGGGCAGTCCTGAGCATGTTGACTCAGAAGTAATTCCTACGGTGTTTGATGGGCTAGTTCCCAAATTGCATAGAATTGCAGTCTAATAGATATCAAAGGCTCAACTAAAATTGCCCACTGAAATAAAAGCCAGTGTGTTACAAGGGTTTTGTGGGAGCCATTTGAATGGCCCATACAAAAACATATGCAAGACAGGTGAGGGGGTGTGGCCAGGAGGAAGTCTGGACTGAGAGGACTGGAGATCAACATTTGGCTCATGGTCCAAGTTCCCTGACTCTGCCTGATGAAGCATGGGGAAGAGGGAAACTTCTCATTCTTTCTAATGCACTAGCCTAGAGCGAGTAGCAAGGGCAGAGAAGATCAGGCACCTGCCGAGGGTCTCCCTCAGAGTTGGGGCCCAAAGATAAGAGGTCCCTAGATATGCCCCTCCTCTTAGCATTGCAACCTGCTGATTGCCCTGCCATTCACTCCAGACTACTGTGGGAGTGAGAAAGAGGAGCTGGAGATGCTCCTGCTTACCCTCTCATGGGCTCCCTGCCTGTCAAGCAAGCACGTAGTAGCAATGACGCGAAAGACAATGAAGAGGAAAAGCAGCTGGAGACAGCACTGGTGAGACTGTGGACTTGTAGCATGAGTGGTCCCACTGTGGATGCCTTGCCCAAGAGACCACAAAACTCTGAAGCCAGAAGTGGATTAAGCCTCTTCTTCCCATTTGCAGTAGTCTTGTTGGTTACAAGTTTCCTATCCTGGATTTAAAGAATCTTTTCAAGTAACAAGGTTGGGAAAAACGTCTGTCAATGCCTAGAACAGGGCTAGTCACCAGTAGCCCTCCAGATGCCACTGGACTACACTGGACCATACTCCCTTCATCCCTGACAATTGCCCATGCTGGTTGGGACTAATGGGAGTTACAATCAAACAACATGTGGAGGCATACCTAGCACAAAGACAGCACAGTCTTCAGTGGATCGCCAGCCCTTTCCTGTTCTGGTAATGAATCAGCTGACTCTGGTGCTTTCAGGAAATTAAGTAAAATATTGTCACTCAGCTTTACCATATGGTGCTGACCCCTGAGGATTTGCAAGCGGTAAAGCGATTCATTACTTCATTCTAAATATAAGCTGGGAACAAAACTGGCAGTTTGTACAATTAAGGAGTTGAAACAAAGGTTTCGGTTTGTGTGCATTTAGCAAAGCATTACGTTCCTTAAAAAATGTTTAAACACTAGACTGATAACATAGGCACAGAAAATAAGTGAGCTATGAAAGCAAAGAAATACCCTATAAAACACCTAGCATAGAGTTTTCAACCCTCTTTTGACCTTTGCCAGCAGGCTAGTTTAAAAAAAAATGTTGTAGGCTACTAATTTTTGTGCCTGCTTGAAGTCTGCAATAAAAGTACCTCTTAATCTTGGGTGGGTGGGTGGGTAGAGGGAAGGATGGACAGGCAGGAAGACTGACAGACAGAATCAAAGATGCAAGACTGAGGACTACCTTGTCCTATCACAAGATGTTTCCTATGTATAGAGTCATGGGAAGGGATACCCATGGAGTGAAGCAGGTATAGCCCAGATCAGTAACTACATGGGAGACTACTAAGAGTGCTACGTCAGATTGCTCCGACTTTTCTACAAGTATTTTGTAGGGTGACCAGATGTGGAAGAGGTTAGCACTTCTGCTGCATCTTTATAAGATAGAATTTCAGCAGGGGTGGCTTGTCATACAGACAGATTGGCCATACTAACTTGCCTAACCTGTATCAACAAAAACAGGATGATGGCTTGCATAAAATTTCCATAAGCTATTTCAGAAATTTAGAAGTAATTGTTATGATTTCTGGAAAAATAAAGCTCATCTGACCATAGTATAAAGGCTTCCTACACTTTTGAAGGTTGTGTGGAAGAAGGGTTGTCTGTCCTGCTGTGAAGCATTCATTTTGGTTCTCTCTCTTCCAATTATCGTGAAATATGAAATATACTGTACCTCTGTATAAGGGGGTGATGCCACCTAAACCTAACACACACTAGTAATAACATGCACATGGAGCAGCCCTGTCAATAGGCATGCACCATTTTAAACATGATGAAAAAGGTATCTTTGCATTTAGCATCCAGGTTTAAACAACATTAGTTACTGTTGTTCTGTGCTGTCAAGTCATCTTCCGTTTATGGCAACCCTATGAATGCACACCCTCCAAAGTGTCATGTCAGCCTTGCTGAGCTATTGTCAAGTCAAAGCTGTAGACTCAGTCCAATTCACAATTGGTCCAATTGGTCTTCTTCCTCTGTCTTCATCTTCCACTAGCATTACTGTCTTCTCCAATGAGTCTTGCCTGAAGTACAACAGGTTCAGTTTCATCATTTTTGTTCCCAGGACAAGTTATGGCTTGATTTGTTCTAGAACCCACTTATTCAGCTTCCGTCAGTCCAGAATATTAGCAAAGCTGCCCTCCAGCACCATTTTCAAATGCATCTATTTTCTTCCCGTCAGCTTTCTTCACTGTCCAGCATTCACACCTTCGCATAGTGATTCTAAATACAATGGTGTGGATGATCTTAGTGTTGGTGTCCAGCGATACGTCCTTACACTTGTTGATCTTTTCTAGTTCCTTCATTGCGGCCCTTCCAAGTCTCAGTCTTCTTCCAGTTTCTTGGCTATGGTCCCCCTTTGAATCAATTACAGAGATAAGATATGCAACATCTTTCACAATTAAAATTTCTCTATTGTTGACAATAAAGTTCCATAATTCTTCTGTGGGCATGATTTTTGTTTCCTTAATATTCAGCTACAATCCTGCTTTTTTCACTTCCATCAGGAATCATTTTAATGTATTGCTGCTTTCTGCCAGTAATACAATACCATCTGCATATCTTGAATTATTGATGCATCTTTTGCCAGCTTTCATTCCTTCTTCTGATCCTAATTTAATTTTCCTTATGATATGTTCTACATACAGCTTGAACGGGTAGGGAGATAAAATGTACCCTTATCTGACACCATTGCCTATAGGAAACCATTCTGTTTCTCCATAGTCTGATCAAACAGCAGCATTTTGTCTCCAGTTTACACATCAGGGTAATCATGTGCTGAGGCACACTCATTTCTTTCAGGACCATCATCAAATCTTGTGTTCCACAAAGTCAAAGGCATTGCCATAGTCTATTAAGCATAAACTGTTCTTCTGCTGAAATTCTTTGGTATGCTCCTGTAGCCAACATACAGCTGCTGTATTATTTTGAGGGCCTCTTTCTTTTTAGAATCCAGCTTGAATGTCAGGCATTTCTTGCTCCATATAAGGTAAAATTCTTTGCTGCTTTGGGTGACCTTGCTAGGAAACCAAACTAATGATGGAGTCAGGCCTCCTGGAAGCATTGCTCTCAGCTTCTCTGACATTCTCAAATCCCTTCACCACATTAAGGTATGCATCTAAGAGGGGGTTGAACAATCTTGCACAACGTAAAAGGATAACCTGGGCTAGGGGTGTGATAATTATTGGGATGATAGCACATATGGAGGGGGAACTTTATCCCTTTCCTCCCAGCTGCAGTTCTCAAGTACATTCCTCCTCTGAAGATCCTCTTTGCATTGGCACAGAATTTCCCATGTATATGCCAGCGTGGGCCAATTCTGGCCCAAACAGCTTCCAGCTTCAGAAAAGAAATTGTCCACAAGACCACAGCAGGAATAATCCTGGTCATTACTCAGTTCCCAGCCCCCAAAACTGATAGAGTGTGCATGTTTAAAACCTGCACAATGAACATATATGTTTGATATCATGTTTAATTTGTCCCTTAACTTGAGAAGCCCTTAGTAAACACTTTACTAAGTGTTTAGATCCTTGGCATGCACTATATGCTAAAGCTTATATCTGAAAAGCTTTTGAAATGTTCTACCATTATCTAAAGGAGAACCTCCTATTGCTAGCTATTGTGCAGTATTCTTTCCAAAGGCAGTTTTACTAGGAAAGGTTAATGCAGCTTTCCTAACTGTGCATTACTAATTGTATGAATTAAAAAGCAATATACAGCACTGTTTTACTTGGAGGCTGCAGAAAGATCCTAGGAGCTTGGAGCTGGGTTGGGGTGCAGGCGGGAGGAGGCGTGTTGGATCCAGAATCTGCTTTCCTATAATGGGAACTGCCCCCAACACAGCTCACCCCATTCAGGATTGCCTCCTGATCCTTCGCACACACTTTTCAAAAGGCTGGGCTGACTGGCAGAGGGGACATTCCACCTCCTTCAAAGAGCAAATATTTGCCATAGCTTCAGGGCCAGCCCTCCCATCAGGCAGAAGGAAATAGCTGTCTCAGCATCTGATTTTGAGTGTCAGGAAAGGGCAGTAAATTGTTAGTAATTGAACTGCATATTATTATTATTGCATTTTTACTGCCAGGGGAGAGGTGCTTACCTGATTTTCTGTCTCAGCTGCTAAAACAACTGGCTGGGCTTGGGTACTTATTCACTTTTGCTTTGAGATGGGGGTGGGTCGTGCCATGTGTTGGTTTACATAAGGCAGAAAAATGTCTTGGGTTATCCTACTTCCCTTTTAAGCAGCCTGAAATACTGCTTGCACAAAGGAATCCATTCTACAGCAGCTTTAGGAAAAAGGAAGATGAAGTTCTGAGTTTCTAGGCAAGCACCTGGTAACCCCAATGAGATTACAAGAGGGATATATAATCTTCATTGTGAGCTTCCCAGAGAGCCTTTGGGCTATGTGGCAGCATACAAATATAATAAAGAAATAAAATGTAAAAAGGAGAGAGAAATCCAGTGGGCACATGGCCAAGGGACACATAGGTGGATGAGTAGTGGGAACCAGTCCAAATTTGAGAGCTTGGTTAACTTCATTGGGAGCTTGGAAAGGGAAGGGCCAGGACATTTAGTTGATGCTGCCATTTGAACAGCAGAATGGGTGGGGTGGCTACATAGGCAGCATAAAAAAAGAGGTAATTCATCACCTAAATAGCATGATGCATAATATTTAGATATGCTGAGCATATCTATAGATACATGTTTACATGTATGTAGCTGATATAATTTAAATTAAAATAGCATACTTCTCACTACAGTGGGGAAAATTGTGATCACATTATTCGCGTATCTGTCTGTTCATTCTTCTTTCTAGGTGCTAATTGCTGATGGGCAACTTCAGGTCCCCTGTCCTGATCTCCTTTCTCATAGGTCTTCATGTTTGAGCTTGGATGGGCAGACTCCAATTGAGGATCCCTTAAAAGAGAGGACTGTCCTCTGTGATACAAGGGAAGGCCGTATCAAAATCATACAGGTACATGACAGCTGCCAGGCCATTAGAAGATCCATGCTGGATCTGATCAAAGGTCCACTTGGCCCGCTATTCTGTTCTGAAAGTGGTCAACCAGCTGCCTGTGGAAAACCAGAGAGTAGGAATAGATGGTTGATTTAGGGAACCTGTGGGAGAATTTTCAGGACAATTTTAATGCTTAGCTAGTCTGCCAAGGCAAGCCTTTTGGTGAATCCTCTTGTTAAGGTTCAGGGTTTGACCTGGCTCTTTTGTCACAACATTATCTGATGACACCCCTGCAGAACACACATAAAGGTACATCCTGTACTCTTAATGGAGTAAGTGAGACAAAAAGGACAATGCAAAGAGGTGGATGAAGAAATTTTACTTTCTTACAGCATTATGCCTGTTTGGCTCATCTACTGGGTCACAATTTGTCCAAGTCAGTGCTTTCCTAATAAAACATCTATTGTCATTAAGATATGATATGCCATGCATTTCTGTACCCATGAGCTTCCATCTGCCTCTAAATGAGAGCAGCAGAGTATTCGAGTATCTCTGCACCATCCATAAGGGAAATGCTGCTCTGGAGTCAGCACCATCTGCACAACAAGCCTGTATCCATAAAACTGAAGAGATTTATTTAAACATACAACAGAGGAATACTCAACCCAGTACTCTCAGTGTTTTGAAACAGGTCGATCAGACTAGAGGAGGCAAGTCAAATGCTTTTTAATTGAGAATAAGAACTTTTCTACATGAACCTGTTAATTTCTGTGTCTGCCTTCAGTTCCATTGCAGATTTGGGATACAAGTGGTACCCATGAGCTTTTCCTTTCCTGCTTTCCTGCTATATAACCTCCAGATGGCACTAAGCTATAGTGGGATGTTGCAATTACAGAAGAAAGAAAACACCTTTTTTCTCACTTTCAGAAATAACACTTCATTTCATCAGCTGTTAAAAAATAGACATGAAATTGGTATGACACATCATCATCATCACCTGTACAATGACCTGTGCAGGGAGAAGGACAGGGGGAGTGCGTCCCTGTTGGTCCTCCTGGACCTCTCAGCGGCTTTCGATACCATCGACCATGGTATCCTTCTGGATAGGCTAGCGGGATTGGGGGTCGGAGGCACTGCTTTGCAGTGGTTCCGCTCCTATCTCAATGGCCGATTCCAGAAGGTGGTGCTGGGGGACTATGGCTCTGTGCCATGGCAGCTATGCCATGGAGTACCGCAGGGGTCCATTTTGTCCCCCTTGCTGTTCAACATCTACATGAATCCACTGGGAGAGGTCATCAGGAGGTGTGGGCTGCGGAACCATCAGTACGCTGACGATACCCAGCTCTACCTCTCGTTTTCCACCAATCCAGGTGAGGCAGTGGCTGTACTGAACTGGTGCCTGGCCGAGGTAATGGGCTGGATGAGGGCCAATAAACTGAAGCTCAATCCAGACAAGACAGAGGTCCTGTTGGTAGGTGGTTCAGGCTTCGGAGAAGGTGAATTGAACCTTGTCCTGAATGGGGTTGCACTCCCTCCTAGGGATAAGGTCCGCAGTTTGGGAGTGCTCCTCGACCCGGAGCTTTCACTCGAAGCTCAGGTAACAGCAGCGGCGAGGAGCGCTTTCCTCCAGCTTCGGCTGATTCATCAGCTGTGCCCCTATCTGGAGTGCAACTGCCTCGCAACAGTGACTCATGCACTGGTGACTTCCCGTCTTGACTTCTGTAACGTGCTCTACGTGGGGCTACCCTTGAAGACGGTCCGGATACTTCAACTGGTTCAAAATAGAGCTGCCAGGCTGCTGACGGGGACTGGGCGTTATGTTCACATGACTCCAGTTCTCTGTCAGCTTCACTGGCTCCCCATTGAAGTCCGGGCCCAATTCAAGGTGTTGGTGATGACCTATAAAGCCCTAAACGGCTTGGGTCCTGGTTACCTGAAGGAGCGCTTACGTCCATATATGCCCAGCCGCCCCCTGAGATCAGCAGGAGAGGCCCTCCTCCGGCAGCCCTCAGTGAAGGAAATTAGGAGGGTGGTTACTCGGAGGAGGGCTTTCTCGGCGGTGGCGCCTAAGTTATGGAATGCGCTCCCCAGAGAGGTCCGCCTGGCGCCATCGTTATTTGTTTTTCGGCGCCAGGCGAAGACTTTTTCATTTAAGCAGCATTTTAAATGTTAATATCATTGAATTTTATTTGGCCAGGGCGGCTTATTTTATTCCAATGTATATATTTTAATTGTTATTGTTTTAATTTATTGTGTATTTTATTATGTTGTGAGCCGCCCCGAGGCTACGGCAAGGGGCGGCATAGAAATGTTTTAATAAATAAATAAATAAATCTAAGGAAGCCTTAAGCAACTGTGAGAGAGGAATCGTGAGCACACAATAAACCTCTCATGTAGAAGATCTTCAGGTAGAGCTTGGCTTGCTACCCTCTCATCCCTGTTGTCACGGAAGGGATCCTGTATGTAGGGGTCTGATTCACAGCATGGCATGGGGCAGAACAAGGGAAATATTCCAATGGGTGTGGGTCTATGTCCTTGGTCAGCAACAAAGTTTACTGGAGGGTGCCACTGACAAGGCCCTGGACGGGGCCCAGCCATTGCCCCACTCTTCTCCACTCTGCTGACCAGTTCTTGGGTCACAAATGCTCTCACTTCCAGACTCCTCTTGCCTCTGAGCTGTCAACATGTGACCAGGCTGCTCCCAGGCTGGGATGAGGACAAATACTTTCTTTACTGCAGGGGTACTGAACCTGTGTCACCCTGAAAACCAAATCCCATTTTGAAGGAGCTATTGGGGCTGGTTGCAGTGGCAGGCGGGGCTAAAGAGGAAAGCTTAAATCTCTTATTACCAGTAACTAAGCCTGAGAAGAGGGATGTCAACCTTTTAGAATGGTTTTAAAAACTACACAAAAGCAAAGGAACCTCCAAACAATTACTGGTTAGGGGTAAGGAGGCAGGGCAAGGGGGAGGGGTTTGGCTTTCTGGAGACCCCGGGCAGGCTGGGTTTGGGTCTGAGGTTTTGTACCCTGCCTTCCGGATTCTTGTTCCATTTCTAGGAAAGGGATTGGATACATGAAACTAAAGTTGTAATTTTAATGATTAGTCAAAAGGCTTCTGCTAGGAAACACATGTGGAGGATGCAGGCGCTTAGCAGCTGGAGTGGACAGAGTGAAGCATCTGTCTTCTTTTCACTCAAGTTACTTTTGGCAAGAAAGACATTTTGACGAACAGATGGAAATTCTGGATTGTTGGATTGCTGGTGTGAGCTGGGGAAATTAGCAAACAGGTGGCATTTGGAGGACATTTCTAATCAGCATATGGGTGCTATCACAGCCTATTAACATCCCAGCCAACCGCTTCCACAGATCAGCAAAGATCCAAGAGAAAGCTCCTGGCATAGTCAAGGCTGGACAAGTCAGACGAAGTGAACATCAGAGAAATAAAACAGGTTTTTCTTTCAATAAAGAACTCTCGAAATAGGCAGTGTCATGTCCTAATCTATATTCTTGGACCCCAGTTCCTCCAAAGACAAGACGATATGCATGTCCTTTGGGTTCTTTTTAATTCTATGGGAGAGAACAGGAAAAATCAGCAGTGGTCAACCATGTAGCTTCATGCAGCTCTGCTTAAGATGGCCACAGCTCATGCCCTGCTTGCTGAAAGGACATGCCAGCTTTTGCTAAGCAGCACTTTGAAACATACAGGCCTCATTGCTGAACCTACATTTCACATGAGCACCCAGGGTAACGCAGTTCTCATCTATCCTTATAACCACCTGACAAACAATATGGAAAACATGTCTCTTCCATCCACAAAGCCATCCATTCAATATACCGGGCAACATGACAATAACACCTTCCTTGTTATGACAATAAATAGCCAGTATTTAACAAACGCTTTAAAAGATGGGTTGTCTGGCACAATTTGTATGGGAATTGACGGCACTGCCAAATTGGTGGAATCACTGCTGGTGACCTGTCATATAAAGTACTAAGATGTGTTAAGAGAGGGGCCCACTCTGTTCTCTCCTGAACATTGAGAAGCACTCAGTGTTTCTTGAATTGTTTTTGGTAGTGCTGAAACCTCCCCTTTCAGCATTCTTTGAAGAAAAAAAAGCACCTTATTTATCATATTAACTTCACTTGCCTTTACTGTTAACGGCTTTCAATTGGCATCATTTGTCTGTGGTGTCATCTCATAGCCAAATCTGATGATGCAGTGCTGTGATTTTACCCTCATTTGCTGAGATCACCCAGAAGAAAAATCTAGGAAAAATGAAGCAGCAGCTGGGGTGGAAGATGAGGCTGGGAAGCCTGTCAGGCAGGATTTTAAAAAAGAACTGTATGCGCAGTCTGCATGTTTTGAGGGGGAAAGTCCACATCACTTAATTGCCAGATTTTACTCAAAAACAAAACAACATGGTGGCTATTGAGGGCAGCTGTGGTACCAACGCACAATACAATTGTGGTCCCTTCTTTCTCAAAGGTTCTGATGATGTGGTTGAAATCACAACATGGCTTATACATGATCTGAGATAAAGAATTACTCCTATACGGTGTGCCTGCCTTAGATCATCTTCCGATGAACCTGAAAGAGAAGGATGAATAAAACAGGCTATTCCTGCTTCATGCCATGTCATTTTCACTTGGGTTTGCCCATTTATCTATTCACAAGTGTTCACTCATCCATTCCAAATGAATCACCTACTCCTAAACACCTCCATATGAAAATTGGCACTGAACAATGCTGCATATGTAGCTTTAACGTTATCCTTTCCCAAAATACAATTTTTAGACAGGCAGCTGAGGGGCCATTGGAGGGAGTGGATTTCTCTCTGTGCCTGCTGAATGTCTCCCTGGACCATGGGGGCAAGGTCTGCTGGGGTTGCTGACCTGCCATTGCTGCTCCACCCATGGTAGGCATGGTTTGGGGAAGGGCCGGGATCTGCTGGATCCGGTGCTCCCTTGTTCCCCATGCCCACCAAAGGGGGCAGGAGGAAGGCTAGCCCAAGGGGAGTGAAGATGGAAAGAAGGAGAGAAAGAGAAATTACTAGTCAAGAAATCCATTTTTCTTATTTGCTTTAGCAGCCTGTACAGTTCCAAGCCATAAGGCTGAGCTTGCATGTTCTCACTAGGCCACCTGAGTGTGTTACCTTGAGCCATCCTGCTTCAAAGCAGGAGCAGAATACTTACTAATTGGCCTGAACAAGCTCAGTTGTGTGTTGGTGAAAACTTTCAGTCCCTAGAAAGCCCAGGCTGATTATTCCTTACAGAAGTCTGATCTAGCTGTACTCCCACAGGCCTTAGTTACACTCCGTTTGGGCTACTGCAACACACTCTGTGTGGGGCTGCCTTTGAAAATGGTTCAGAAGCTTCAGCTGGGCCAGAATGCTGCGGCAAAGCTGTTGACTAGAGCTGGTTAAAGGAAGGATGCGACTCCCTTGTTACAAAAGCCTTGCTGGCTTTTGATCAGTTTCAAAACTGATCAAAACTGAAGTGTTGGTTTATAATCTTATAAAGCCTAATATGGCTTGGGAGCACATACTTCTCCCATATGAGCCTGCTGAGACCATAGTATTCAGAGGTAACCTAAAAAGGCCTTCTCAAGAATCCTTTAATGTCTAAATGGATCTGGTGGGCTGGATGCAGTTTTTATACTGTTGTGCTTGTTTTTATTATATTTTAATGCATTTGTTTTAATTATTGCTCTAATCAGGTTTTATTTGTGATTGTAAGCCACCTTAAGTGCCATTTTCTTGGCAGAAAGGCAGGGTAATAATCCAGTAAATAAATTAATAAAGGCACTTACTTTTGAGTAGACATGCATAAGATTGCACTGTAAAACTGCCAAGAAAGGTATCAGAATTGTGTTGCACATTCCACAACAAGCACTACCCAAAAATCTAATTTCTGATAACAAATCTGGGATAACATCCAACCAAAATGCAATGGGGAAAGGGAGAAGCATGAAACCTTTAAAATAATATTTCTAAACAATTAATAAAACTGTGAAATGGGATCTCTTTGTTATAATAAACACTTCCCTTGTCCCTTTGCAATTATACAGAGGATTTAGCTAAGATAATATTTTAGTATGCACAATGCTAATAGTTTCCTTATTACTTTCCTGACTGTTGATATTGCTGAATTCTGTTAAGATTGAGTTCTTTAGTCATGCTAGAAGTGTTTAACCTGTCAAATCATAGTGTGTACTTCTTGGGACGCTTCATGATAAGGTGTGCATTAGCAGCATTCCTAGCAAGTGTTACAAGCCACTCATACATGCATACCATTTTATATGCTTTCTGTCCAGCTTCTGGTTTACTAAGCAACCCGAAGAAAAGAAAAATATCAGACTGGTGGTGTTTGTAAGCCATGCACATCCTTAGAAAATGTTAGAGCTATGGCTAAGTATTGTGCGTGTTCTTGTAATGTAAAATGGAACCATGCAATATTAGAGATGCCACCTGATGCCAGCTGCTCAGCTTTGCAACATAAATTTTGAAAGCCAAAACAAAGTATGTGTGTACACTATGTCCCTGTAGTATCACAATGGTATTTATTTAATAGAAGTATTTATATATTGCTTCCCATTGGGAACAAATCATGAAAAATTCTACTAAAGAATATTTTTAAGCCTTAGCAAGCAAACAAAAACTAGTCTATAGAAGTGATCCAGAGGGATATTATGATCAATCGTTATAATTATTCTGATTCTGACTATGCCAAAAGGCTGGTTCTAGTTCTGGTGAACAATCGATCCACCCACCCACCTTGGTGCCCTCCAAATGCTTTTGACTGCAATTCCCATCAGCCCCACTCAACAGGGCCAAAAATCAGGGATGATGGTAGTCCAAAATGTCTGGAGGGCACTAGAATGGAGCAGCTCTTGTATGAACAGAATGCTTGAGTGAATCAACCCATATTCACAATAGTTGGTTGTTCACTTGGTTTCAGGGCGCACACTTCAATTTATTTCGGCCGTCAGACCTCTCAGATATACTCTGCCATTTCTCCAAGCTGGTTTCCCATAGAAACTATTTATCATATGCTTGTCATGCCCTACTCATCACTTGTTTACAGGTTATTCTCATTTTGACCCCCCTCTTTCACTTCTGGGTCTAATGAGCATTTCTGCTAATTATTTTCAGAGCAGGGAAAACTCAGTATTTAATTATAAAAGCGAAAGAAACTTTTTTTCACTTCTGCACTTGTGCTATTTTACTGTACAGCAGTACCATCTAAGGCTTATGAAATGGATAAGTGGGAAATGCTATTTGTGTACTGCGTGGTTCTCAGTTCTGCAATGGAATGGAAAAATAAATACAGGCACTTCAAAGCTGAACGTTCTGCCTTTTAAAAAAGCATCTTTATGTTGTTATTAATGAACTAACCCCAGTGAGTTTTGTTATCAGGCAGCTGATATATAAGTCTAGAAGCATCCTCTTAGACAAAACTTTCCTACATGGCTAGCCATTAAAACATGACTGAATTTTAGTGCATGCATATTGCCAAAGTGCGTCTTGGGAATTTTATTCTTTTCCCAGCCCAGGGCATCATGAAATCATAACTCCTGAAGCATCCTTCTCTGACAGGCCAGCATGCCATGGGTTTTGTTTACACAGATAAACATGGAACCACAAAGTGGCTTCACAAACATGGAGGTGAAGGCAGTAGCTGATTGCACAAGACATGGACACAACTACATCAGCTGCTCCTGAGTTTCAGCTCCTACTATTCATCATCCTTACCAGGCCCAGAAAGCTTGGCAGAGTTTGGCTGTTTTGTTGTGCCAGCCAGTTCAGGAAAGAGCTGTTGGTTTATCATAAGTTTTCATTTTAATTACAAACCTATTAACATGTCAGTGGATCAGAACCAGTGCTCATTGCATACCTTCGAATTGCAATCAACCTAGATTGAAAGCATGAACCAAATAATCATAAATTTCAATTGCAATACTGATTTTTACCAACTATCTGTAACCTAAGAAAACACATTTCAATTAACAATTTGAGATTCATATGATCCAGAGAGATCAGGACCTTGTCTGTAAATAGTGATGCTTATCAGGGGCTTCTTCAGCAAGCTCTTCACAATAGCCATCCCAAACAACTGCCCTTATAATCTCCTTTTGAGATTTTGGCAATGATCCAAATTATTGCATAATTAGCTCAGGGCACCCAATAGGGAATAAGAGTCTCTTCTCCGTCTTTTCCCCCTCATAAACATCTCCCCTCCCCTTAAATACACAGAGTCTTTTATGCTATAGGCAAAACACTTTTAAAAGCTGGACAGGAGATGTTGTTCAAAGTAAAAAGCCCCATTGGCTATATGATGCAAGTCTTAAGAGAACTCTCTGGATAGCTGCTGAAGGCTCTCTTGAAAAGTTTAGCTTGTTCTTTTATCTCAGGATTGCTTCAAACTTACCATCCATTTTCTTTTAATATCAGCATCTTTTTTGTGGGGGAGAGAAATGCATACTATCCATACACACACATGCACGCATATTTATGTATTTCACAGAGTAACACAAGTGCACTGCTAAACTGGCAGACTCTGCAAAACACCTACACCTCTGAGGACGTTTTTCGAAAGACTGAATTAGTTCTGAATATGTTTGCACTGTGGAGGGAGAATCTTGAATTTAGCACGTGAGTCACATGCATTAAGCTAGCGCACTGAGGAGAAACTCTGTGAGCCACTGAAAAATTAGTACAAAGGTCAAGGGATTTTGAAAATTTCATTAGCTTTGTTTCTGCTGTGGAAAAGCCAGCAGAATTCTCCCAGAAATCCTTGGACCAGATTCCAATATATTCTGAAGTAGATGTGGGTGGTGAAATTTTGATGTACTTAAATGTATTTTAATTGCTTTTCAGGGTTGACAGTATTGGAAGATGACAATGAAGTTATATAGCTATTACAGCCAACAGAGTCATCCTATGGCTGCTAGGCAGAATCTAAACAACCGCAAAATTATTCAGGTTCCACAGAAACCACTCTGCCCTTGCTGGGGATCCCCACTCTGATCTCCCTCTCCCTTCCTCATAAGCAATGCAGTGAGCCACTTCATCCTCAAAGAACTTTCAGAGGTTTTCCAGGGGGTAGGAAGGAAAGGAAATTGGCACCACCAAGATATACCCGACTGGTCCTGAAGAAGGCGTCACTGAATCCAGAGATGGCCACTAATTATAGACCAGTGGCCAACATCCCGTTTCTGGGCAAGGTGTTGGAGCAGTTGGTGGCGGGCAACTCCAAGCTTTATTGGATGGAACTGATTATCTGGACCCATTTTAGTCCGGCTTCAGACCCGGGTACGGTACTGAATCTGCCCTGGTCACCCTGTATGATGACCTGTGCAGGGAGAAAGACAGGGGGAGTGCATCCTGTTGTTCCTCCTGGACCTCTCAGTGGCTTTCGATACCATCGACCATGGTATCCTTCTGGATAGGCTAGTGGGATTGAGGGTCGGAGGCACTGCTTTGCAGTGGTTCTGCTCCTATCTCAATGGCCGATTCCAGAAGGTGGTGCTGGGGGACTATGGCTCTGTGCCATGGCAGCTATGCCATGGAGTTCCGCAGGGGTCCATTTTATCCCCTTTGCTGTTTAACATCTACATGAAAACGCTGGGGGAGGTCATCAGGAGGTGTGGGCTGCGGAATCATCAGTACGCTGATGATACCCAGCTCTACCTCTCATTTTCCACCAATCCAGGTGAGGCAGTGGCTATGCTGAACCGGTGCCTGGCCGAGGTAATGGGCTGGATGAGGGCCAATAAACTGAAGCTCAATCCAGACAAGACGGAGGTCCTGTTGGTTGGTGGATCGGGCTTCAGGGAAGGGGACCTGAACTTAGTCCTGAATGGGGTTGCACTCCCTCTTAGGGACAAGGTCCGCAGCTTGGGAGTGCTCCTCGACCCAGAGCTTTCACTAGAAGCTCAGGTGACAGCGGTGGTGAGGAGCGCTTTCTTTCAGCTTCGGCTGATCCATCAGCTGCATCCCTACCTGGAGAATGACTGCCTGGCGACAGTAACACACGCGTTGGTGACTTCCCGACTTGACTTCTGTAATGTGCTGTATGTGGGACTGCCCTTGAAGATGGTCTGGATACTTCAATTGGTTCAAAATAGAGCTGCCAGGCTGCTGACGGGGACTGGGCGTTATGTTCACATGACTCCAGTTCTCCATCAGCTTCACTGGCTCCCCATTGAAGTCCGGGCCCAATTCAAGGTGTTGGTTATGACCTATAAAGCCCTTAACGGCTTGGGTCCTGGTTACCTGAAGGAGCGCTTACATCCAGATATGTCCACCCGCCCCTTGAGATCAGCGGGAGAGGCCCTTCTCCGGGAACCCTCCATGAAGGATATTAGGAGGGTAAGTACTCAGAGGAGGGCTTTCACTGTGGTGGCGCCCAATCTATGGAATGCGCTCCCCAGAGAGGTCCACCTGGCGCCATTATTATTTGTTTTTCGGCACCAGGTGACGACCTTTTTATTCAAACATTATTTTAATTTTAATATTATTTATTTATTTTATTTTTCAGGCCAGGTCGACTCAAATTATATTATATTGTTTTATAATGTGCTTATTTATTATTGAGAGCCGTCCCGAGGCTTCGACAAATGGGGCAGCATAGAAGTCTTCTAAATAAATAAATAAAATACCCAGTAGTGCCTCAGCCTCCTTTTCTCCCACTTCAGGCCACCACACTTAGATGGTTCCCTCTTCTTTTCAGAGGGAAACTATATTTCTGTGCTCCGCTGACCCTGCATAGGATGCCCATAATTCTCTGGGTTTGGAGGGCTACCAGCCTTCCAAGGATTGTGTCCTAAATGTCATACAGAAAGTGTATGAACAAGCTGTGCCCATGGACACACAATCCAACATCCACATGACTATCAAATCGGGAAAAAGACACAATGACTAGATGACAGACCAGCAAGTATGATGGAAATAGGTTTTTAAGCCCTTTGAAACACAGGAAATGGTGCAGCCATCCAAACAGTAGAGGAATGAAGCTGCTGTGGGAGTATGAACCACAGGAGAGATGAAAAAAATCCTTCCTTCCCCAAAGGCGCTAAAAGTGGACATAGTCAGGAATAAGAAGTTAGTGGAAAGGAAAATGAAGAGGCATGAGATCACCAGAGTAAGAACGGGAGTAAGCAAGCCAAACACCAAGGTAAAGGAGAGAAAATGGGTGCATTGTGCCTTCAGTCTGTTAAATATGCTGCTTTCTGGTTGTTTTTGGAGTCACTTCTTTGTTGCTGATGCTGCTGTCTGTATTAAAAGCTGTCAGCCTCCTTTGTTAAAGCTTAGTCTGAGCTTTTCCACAGGATCAGGCCTAGAGTGTTCTTCTGTGCAATGGAAGAAGCTCTTGCATGCCCCTGTGCTGTTCTGCCTTGGAAGAGCACTGGATGGAAGTTGCAAGGGAGCTGAAGCCGTACCAACCAGGAATGACTGCTTCTCCAAGCTGATTGGATTCTCCCCAGAATTTGTAAACCCAGCTAAGACGCCATGGCAAAGTGGAGCAGAGCTAAGCAAAGTTAAGTAAGGGTTGTCTTTTAAACTGCATTGGTGTATCTGGTCTTCTATCAAATTGATTTAGAAGCCTCAAAATAGCTAAGAAAACTTCAAGAAAGCATTAATAGAAATAGGAATTACACTAAGGGCAGGATTCTTCTATCCGTAACAAACTTACGGCTCTTTGGATCAGGAAGTGAGAATGAGATGGCCATCTTTTATCACAACAGCATCTTGATGGAATATTTTGGCATAAGCATGGAAAGTGGCTTATTTAACCGGAAATTTTTGAAAATTTATGGAGGACAGGGTCAGTTATATTTGACCAAGCAAGCAGACACAGCATACAGTTTTACATTCAGGGGACCTTCAGAGGCTGCAGTTATGGGTAGAATGCTATGCCTGTTTACACAGAAAAAAAAAAGACCAGCAACATGGATGACAGGGGAATGCTGGGAGTTGAAGGTTGGCTTTTCTTGTTTTTTTCTTTTTTGGTCTAAACATGCATACATCCTATGAATGACAAATTTCAATGTTGCTGAATACACATATACATTTCCATCAGTGTCATACTGTGCTCTGCTTAGTCAGAGACTAGACTCTGTTAATTATTTCTGTGTGAAAAACATGCTAAATGTGTTATTGATCTAAGCCAGTAAAGCAGTGCTTATATATCATGGGACCTTATGCAACTGTTACAGAACAGAAGATGAATAACTCAGAGGGAGCACTGCAAAGAACTCATCTGTTCTGAGTAAATCTTTTCATAATTTCCTATGTAAAAAGCAGGGGTCTAGCATGGTCTAGGGACCTCTGGTGAATGGGGATACCCCACTCCAAGGTCAGATACAGTGTTTGGACCTAGGAAGGGGAGCCAGGGATCCTACCCACCTCAACCTTCCTCTTGGAGCAGGTGGGGCAAGGACCATGCTAGCTGACCTCTGAGGTGAGAAGGTCTACCTCAGGTAGAACAGTGAATTCCAGTGGAAAGGGAGGGGAGGATATTAGTGACACCAAGATATGAGCTGTCTCTTCCTCTCCCCTTCCAAAGTGCTGTTATTAGATGGTCAAGAAAGCCTACACAGTGAAAAAAACCAGCATCCATCTTCCATCTCCTGAAGGCACAACCCGTACAACTGTGCCCTAAAATTTCTATAGCCCAGCAATGTTAAAGTAAAAGAAACAAGAGGAGTGCACATGGTAGTATTTTAGCTATATAAGCTTCAAGGAAATATATAAGGGTAGTAGAAGGGACATGGGGAATTACAGACCAGTTAGCCTTAGATCCATTGTAGGAAAAACAATGGAAAGGCTCATAATAGAGATCTAGTGATGCTAGATAGGGAAGGGAGGCTGACAGCCACACAACACAGTTTCTGCAAAAACAGGTCCTGCCAGACAAACCTTGTGGAATTCTATGACAAGGTTTCGAGATGGCTAGACGGAGGGGATGCAGTGGATGTGGTATACCTGGATTTCAGCAAGGCTTTTGACAAAGTGCCCCATGATATCCTGGTGGAGAAACTGAGGAGTTTTGGAACACACCAAAGCACTGTCTGGTGGATTAGGGCATGGTTGACTGACCGAAAGCAGAGGGTAACTGTATTGGAAACATGCGGAAGATTATTGTATGACAAGGAGTTAGGTTTGACCATTTCTCATTTCCCCATATTGCCCTTATCAAGTATGTTGATTGATGATTAAGTCTTCAGTTATACAATGGAATGTGTTTTGTTTTTCTTATCTTGTTTTACATTCCCCTTGCCAGAAGGAAGTGCTGTGTCCCAGGTGTAGGGCATTCAGGAGGATCCTAGATTAGCTACGTGGAGTTGTTTACCCCCGTGTTGGTTCAGGGGCCAGATGCCGGGCATGAGTAGAATGGAGGTCTGTGAGCCAGATGCACTCAATTACTCCATTAAGATACCTAGCTTTGGGGATAAAACCAGAGGGTTGAGGATTTGAGTTTGGGAGCTTCTACACAGATCAGGTACTGGATGCTGCGTGATTGATGCCCTGGGGTCTCTCTTGCTGCCCAACGGGGGCTCCTGGAAGCTGAAGGGGAGAAGATACTCTTGCAAGGTATAAATGCTGTTTTGTTTGCCTGCAGATACTATCATTGCTTAAATAAAGCATTGTTTTTCCTTCACCTACTGGCATGTTCATTGCCTCCAAATCCAAAAGAACCTCTGCCTTTGGCAGAACAGTAACCATTAGTGGGGAATCATCGGGATGGTGGCCAGTGACAAGCAGGTTCCCCCAGGGCTCTGTCCTGGGGCCGATCCTGTTCAATCTTTTCATAAATGGCATGGAAGGAGAAGTGAACAGTTTGCTGATCAAATTCGCAGATGACACTAAAACTGGAGCAGTGGCCACAACTGAGAAGCAGGTACTCCAGATCCAAAAGGATCTGGACAGACTATGGAAGTGGGCAGGAGACAACAGGATGGCTTTCAATGTGGATAAGTGCAAGGTCTTGCACTTGGGGCATAGGAATAGCTGTCATAAGTACAGGTTAGGTGATAAGTGGCTGGAGAGCAGCACTTGTGAAAGGGACCTCGGGGTGCTGGTTGACTGCAAGCTAAACATGAGTCAGCAGTGTGATGTGGTGGTCAAGAGGGCGAACACCACCCTTGCTTGCATAGCCAGAAGTGTGGCTTCTAGATCAAGAGAGGTATTACTACCACTCTATACAACCCTGGTGTACCTGCAACTGGAGTATTGTGTTCAGTTTCGGGCCCTTCATTACAGAAAGGATATAGCCAGGTTAGAGTCAGTGCAGCATAGGGCCACAAGGTTGGTGGCCAGTTTGCAGGGGATGGGGTATGAGGCGAGACTGAGGGAACTGGGTCTCTTCAGCCTGGAGAAGAGGAGACTCAGAGGGGATATGTTGGTGACATACAGGTATGTGAGGGGATGTCACACGGAGATGGGTAGAGACCTGTTCTCCCCTGCAGAGGAAGGCAGGATGCACTCCAACAGAGCAAAGCTCAGGGAACCAAGGTTCCATTTAGATACCAGGAAGCACTTCCTGACAGGACCCCAAGGGTATGGAATGGGCTTCCACGAGAGGTAGCTGAGGCCCCATCAGTGAGGGTGTTCAAAGATAGGCTGGACATGCACATGGTGGGCATGTTGTGAGCAGAGCTGGTTGGAGCTGGGGGGTCAGACTAGATGGCCTGGGAGACCCCTTCTGACTCGCTCTGTTTCTATGTTTCTATATTTACCCTGTAGTCAGAACCTCATTATATGCCAGTGGCTATTAAAGAGGAAGTGGGAAAAGGGGATTACAAATGGAAACGAAGCTATGCACAAAAAATAATACTAATAAAAGCTAATCAGGTCACTTCTGTAACAGATTCAAAGTGTTACTGCGACTGCCTTTGGTGTCTTCCTGCGTAAATGTTCCTGCTCAACATAGTTTCCCCCAATCTTAGCATTGTTCCATTTAATGATTTGAGCTCCAGCACCCTTCCAGGCATCTCATCAGGTCATCACACCCAGTCCTTTTCCCCATCTCATTCCTAGCTGCTTTTGAATGGACCTGCTTGGGCACATCACCACCACCTCTGAAGCAAAAGGCAGAAGGGGTTTCTGTCGCATACCCCTACATTCTTTTCAGTATGGGTTTCGTTCTATTGTAATAAGAAGAATAGAGCAGTAAGCCAGCTAAACTGTCTGTCAGCTCCTATTTAGGCACTGCAAACATGCCAGCACCTGAGGGGTCTGCTTGCCAGCCAGCCTTTTGTATGGAGGCTTTTACAAAAGCAAACAAAATTCTTCCTAGTGCACAGTTTAGAAGGAAATACCTCAAAGAGGCATACAGGTAATATGGGGAGTAGAGTAGGGGCAGCCTAAACCATTGAGATCTTTAATTAACAATTCATCAAGCTCAACATGAAATTATTTAATTGTCAAACAATCTTCTTCAACACATTCATAACATATGTGAAACACTGGCTCTTGGCCTCCTCATACTCCAAATCAACAGCTGAAGAATCAAGTGATGGGCACAGATGTTGATTTTAGTTTCTGTCAGTCTCTCATTTTCCCAACCTCAAGTTCAGTGCATTCCAAGCTTTTAGAATTTTTCCAATATGAAATTAGGTTTGTCCTGAACCTTCAGGATTTTTTTAAATGGTTTGCAAGAAATGTATATGCCTTTTTGTGTATATTTTTCCTAACTTTGTGTATATTGCTCCATTTTGCATGCAAATTTGGCTAATACACAATGTTTTGCAAGTAATTTCCTAATAAAATGCCTGTTGATACTATTTCAGAAATATATACATTTTTGTATGAACTTTTTGATTCAAGAACTCCACTGCAAAATTTGGAGAAGTGTGAGCTGTGAACACTAACTGAATTTCGGTTTGCACATTCAGGCCTGGTGTGAACTCTTGGCCTCGTGAAGCAGAACAACCTGCACTGCGGCCCCATAACCCAATCTCCCCAGCACCACTGCAGTGCATCCTTCCCCTTCTGCCAGCACCAGTCCCACCCAGAGGAGGCCCATTCAGCAGCAAAGGAAAGGCAACAGCCACTCTGGGCTGGGGATGATGGTGGCAGGGAGATCTCAGAAACTCCAGGCTCTTGCAGATCTCAGCATATGGCCAAGATCTCATGATAGGCCACAGCAACAGAGGGCTAGCCTAGGCCACAGCAGGAAAGCAGCTGGCAGGGTTCCCTGGAGCACCCCCTTGAGGTGGTGCTGGCCTCTCCAGACTGGGGCCAGGGGCAGAATATGGTGCAATTCACCACTCTCTCAGCAGTACCCCTTCATGTGGGCAGCCCAGCCCCATGTGGACTGGTTAGAAAACATGAAATTGGCAAAGTTACCTTAAAATGTGAATTGAACTAGTTTTGCCCCCCACGTTCTAGAAGGTGGCTAGTGAGGGCCAAGGGAAGGAAACTTCATCGGCTCAGCCACTGCCATAACATGGTATTCCGAAGATACATTAGGCAAAGGGCTGCTCTGTATTGCATTTCTTCTCTTGTCTCACACAGCACCTCCAGATTGGATGTGGCTGACAGCTGAGAAATTAGAAAATTAACCTTGTCCTCCCCAGGAGATCTGTTCTACCTGGCTTTTTCATACAGATGCACACACTCTTAATAGACATCTGAAGTGTCAACCTGGACCCTTGCCTTCCAAAAGAAATAATCTATGTGGTTACCCTTTTTATCCTGCAGTGGGAAGAAAACTGACTCACATTGATTCTATTCTCTGCTTTAACCTGGTTATCTCCACAAGTGGGAAGAAACATTGATTATCTTCCTTCCTCCAAATGTTTAGTGTGATGCCCATAATAATTGCACGCCTACATGGTTCCCAGGTGGGTCAACTCCAACTGTCTATGACTAACTCTGTAATTGGACCCCGGACTCTATAAGAAAACATTGCCCTTGTTTTTAAGTTATCTGTGGTTTTCCTGATGTAGATAACCCACACCTGTGTGAATGTTTCCTTAAAACACAGGACCTGCAAAAATTCTTTGTCATGGTTTCAGGATAACTATGGAGCTCTGGCTTGAATATGTTTTCATAAATGCAGTGAGAACACATCTCGAAGCATGGATTCTGTGGCTGTCCTTATTGAGCAATGCTAGTATGGGTTTAAACACACACAGTCTTTCTTTGTTCTTCAGTAAAAATAATGTGTGTGCCTAAAGATGGGTGCGTGGAAATACACTACTTTAGGGATAAATATGTGTTTCTTTATTTTTTTAAAACCTACCCCAAAGATTTGGGGATAATAAGTACACTCACTTCTCCCTGCCCTTTCCTCCCTGGCCCCACTTTGTCCAACAACTCTGTTTTTCTTGGGTTTTTCTTCAACTCCCTGAATTAGGGTACATCCAGATGAAGCTTTCATAGTAAAATTGATGTGAATGGTACAGAGGGACCAGACATTTTTATCCTCAGTTTATAGACTAGCCATGTTTTCCCACTAATACTTTGTTGGTTCTTTCTACAAAACATCTATTAAGACTGAAAGCCTGGAATAGCTACACAATGACTGCGTTCAGAGAACCCAACAACCCACACTCAAGGGTTTGGTATAAGTTGCTGAACCATGGGGTTGTTGAAATAGGTTACTGTTGTTATAGTGTCCTTGTACTCATAGTGCTAGAAGCTTTCAGTCTGAAAGCCCCTCTGGTCACCCAACTCACTCATGTGAATTACAGATGAATTACAGGAATTATGTAACAATGCTATGGCTGCTGGATGCTGACACTGCATGTCCGTAAATACAAAAGGGGTTCCCTTGCACCCAAGGAATCCACGGTGGTATTTCTGGGCCATGTGGGTCCAGCCTCCATGGTCTAGGTACAGCCAAGGGGATGGAGATGGGCCATGTAGTACCACAATCTCTTTCCAGAGTCTTCAAATGCATGATAGATATACCTGAACCTCTCTAACATCCTAACCTACCAAATGCTTACATATGATGCTATCACAAGTCAAATGAGGGAAATTAAGAGCAGGAACAACTGGTAGCAATTTAAACATAGATAATAAGTAGATATTATCATATGGATTGCTCAAACTTGCCGAAGGTCAAGGGATTTCATGTTTACAATAAATGCTGTGTGGTTTTAGTGTAAACATAATGTGTGTAGACTATTTTTTTTTTAACAAAAAGCTTTCAATAACATTCTTCCTTGTATTATCCAAAGTCTTTGCTAACCAGTTCAAAATCATTTTGATGTATGAAAACACTTCAGTAGCTCTATCCTGCAGTTCATACCTTAAGGCACTTTTCTGATTCTATTGATTGTGGCTAGTTTATAGGGCAATTGTAATTTCTCCCCATCATACAAAAAGTCAGGGAAATTTGTTAGGAAATGGTGTGCTTATTTGTTTAATTATATTTCTATAGCCCCCAGGCTGAAGCTGTCTCCCTCCCTCCCTCCCTCCCTCCCTCCCAGAAAAGCATGCTCATTCCAGTTAGAGCACTGCCGAGTCCTGTTATGTCATCTTTCATCACCACCTTCCCAGTTTAGAAGGTGGTAATTTGCATGCCTGTTGTCCTTCTTGGGAGTCTGGTAAGCTGATTCTCGGGTATCCTCTCAGAAAACAAACCTTGATTCCCTGTTATTCATGGTCACCATCTTAGGCATAGCAACTGCCACTGAAATTTGGGAGGACAGATATCTGATGGTGCCATCACTACCACAGAGGTTTGGAATCAATCCACAGTTCTTCAGACTCACCAAAGTATTAGGACAAACCAAGATCATTTTTGTCTAAGAAATGTATGCCTTCCCCAGAGGGCAGAGTTCTTTCACACACATTAGCTCTAGAAATACCAGTTACCCAAGTGATCGTTGGAGCAACCAAAGGAACCATAACCTATTTAATGAGCCATTTGCAGTTTCATTGTAGCATCCATGTGTACTTAGACATGCTTGACTTAATATTTGAGACAAGTAGACGCTACTGGCAGTTTAGCTCAAGAATATTTGGTTTTAACTGTCATTATTCCAAGAAATATCACCAACTAGTTTTCTAATTCAAAAGTTCATTCTGCCATGTGTAAGATGGTGATGTACTTCTGACTGCTATATCTTGCCATACTGTGATTGGTAGGGTTAGACATCTTAATATGTTTCTCTAAATTGTGCATCAGATTGCAGCTAGGAAGGTAAGGATAAGGAAGCAGTGTCAGATTTACTGAATAAAGAAGATGCATGCCAAAGAACAGCCAAACGCACAGTTCAGTACTGGCAGAAATGAATGCTGCAGTCACTTTTTGGAGAAAAAAATAGGATTTGCTTATGAGTATACTTTGCATACAGTTAAATCCCAATGAGAGCTAAAGCTGTCCTTATTCTGAGGACACGTGGAGTATGGTGATTCTCGGGCCATTTCTTTACATTTTATTAATATTTACTATATTTTTAGTCTGCCCAATAACAAGGACATGTTGCGTAACACCAAAAGACCAAAAGCAACCCTTTCAGCTGTTCATTAGTTCCTGCAATATATATGCATAAACTGTTTACATTTTACTTGCATCATTCTTTTAACATAAATCCCATGCTTGGTGGAACACTGCAATGTAGTTGTAATATGCCTACCAATTCTGCAAGGATTAGAGAACAATTACTTGCCATGCAGAAATATGGTTTTAAGGACATCATTGTCTATGTGAGTACCAAGTGAATAGTTTCTTGAACACCTGATGTTTTAGTATTGTCAAAAATGTGATAGGAACCTTCTCAGTACCACACAACCACTCTTAATGTTCTAATCAAGAAGAGTATATTGAAATACAAAGGTCTGTTCCACCCCACTTACTGACCATGCTCTCTTACTTGACCAAGAAGCAGAACCCATAATGGGACTGTGTAAGCAGACGCAGGCAGGACTTGATCTCAGCCAGGCTGGAGAACATGGTTAGCCATCAGCGCCATGCTGTCCTGACTATATGCCTTTTTCTTCTTCTGCATGCAAGAACGCTTGCCCTCCACTAAGAAAGATACTTCAGGAACAACCCCCACCTCATATCATGGATGTCCCATTCTCTCTGGCAGGCATCCCCCCAGAATGTGTACAAAAACACAGAGTTGGAGCCAGGATCTGCTTTCTATAGAAGGGAGGTGCCTCCACCTCAGTTTTAGGGTACCCCTTCTCCTCACAACTAAAGTCTATCCCATTCAACATCATCCCATAACTTTGTGTAGTATTTTCAGGGGCTTAAAAAGGCCTTCTTTGGGCAGAAAAGGAGGTAGGCAAGGCCACATGCACTGAATCTGCTTACATGTGCTTAAATCAGGTTCCAATTCATATACTGCAAGCCCCAAGGGTCCTTGCAATATACAAGTCTTCCATATATATGTGCACGCATGTCATTTACCATAATAATGGAATTTTTGCTAAAATGTAGCTAAAAATTCTCCCCAATTTTCACATCACTTTTGACAAAGTTTTTATGCACTGCCTTTGGCATATCACATTGTGTTTGTGAAAGAATGTTTCTTCTGCTGCAGTAACATTCTGAATGTTTCTAGGAGGAGACTCTCATGCACACAAAAGAAACAGATGAACCATACCAGGGTGCAATGAACTTAGATTAAGGACACTTACTTAGGATCCTTGGACAAGGCTTCTATGGGTTCTCTTTCCTTGTGGTTGGCCCAAAAAGATTCACGCTTAGCTGCGTGCAGAAGAACTACTTCACCACAAAAAGACAGACAGCAGAACTCAGTCCCATTCCCCTCTTCCCTGCTGTCACCCTGAGGATACAAATTTCCCTCATGATAATCAGGATGCTTTGTGTTTTAATCAGTAGCTCTCTGGGGCATTATAAATGTGGTAGTAACAGTTGTCGAGGCTTTATGCTTAGCAGATGACAATCTAATAAGCCATTATAAGCCAAGCTGGGTGTAATTATAGTGTGTGACTGTGTGCTAACCTCCCGATATTTTGCCATAAAGCATTAGAGCAACATCTGTAAATGACTCAATAATGATGAATACACATGGCTTAGTCTGTAGGCTGGGGTCAGACAGCTGCTTCTGGCTTTTCCAGTTCGCCAGCTCTTTGCTAAGCCTGGTAAACTTCTAGCAAGTTGATTCTTTTGAGTATGAATGCATAACCAGTGAGATACGCCTATCCGTGTCAGAAAGACCTGCTTGCAGCCCTGCCTTCTGTGACCTGGGAGAAATGAAAATGTAGCTCACTTTGCTTTTTGAGATGAACTTACCAATCTTTCTCCATAAACAGGTTGGAAATAACTTGAGATTAAATCAGTTCACAAGTGGAAGGAAGAGGAACTGACATTCATCCTTTCAGGCAGGCAAAGAACTTTGAATTGCTAAGTCTTCAACTTTTGTGGTGTTGAACTGAGGTTGCCCCCTGCTCCCTCCCCTCCCTGAACAACCACTTAGTCTGCTATAAGCACTTCCAATGTGGGCCTCTGCATGCTGGGAATGGCTGTACCCACTGATTTTGGCAGGGGCAGATGCACACGTATTTTGCTTGGTTGTGTGTATGTTGTTGTTGTTGTTTTGGGGAGGAGTGCTAACACAAATTTATCAAATTCATGAATTCCAGGATGGAAAGACCTTGATTTCAAAAATATATCAGCTGTGTGAGTAAGGACAGCTGGCATATTCATAAATTCCTTCTGGTGACCAGCTTTATATCAAGAAAGCAGAAGGAAGAAAGCTTTCCAGGACAGTCTAAGGAAAGCAAAGTGTGCTTATCCCTTGGACTCATTTGCTAAGGCAGAGGGTACAAGAGGCTCCTAAGATCCTTTAGTGTCCCATCCCCCAATAAGCATCTCCAACTGTGCCCACAAAGGGAACCTCAGTGTGGTGCCCATGGTACCCAATATTTTTTGACCTTTCCCCATTCCAATTTTTCTATATACATATAGAAATATCCAAATATCCCATTCAGATATCCAAAGTGTTGTAAAGTTTTCAATTCATTCTGTTTTAGGAAGGGTTTATCCTTCTGATATTGTAACATCAGGCTTTCGACTTTCAAAAGGCACTGAGAGCCCATGTACACTGACCATTTGTAAATTTCCATGAAGCAGATAAATAAAAGAGCATCTTCATTGCTAAAGATTAAAGACTGTTCCAGTACAAAATTTATTTGTATAATAACCTCCCCACAAGAAAGCAACTGCTAGATATTGCCACATTTATGTTTTGAAGTAGCATTAGCTTTATTGCACTGCCAGCAAATAGCCTTATTTATGCTGCATAAAACACAGTCTAAGATCCATACCAGCAATCCACTGATTGGCAATTTGTGTTGGTGCCCAGAGCAGTTTCTCAAATTCCCAAGTGTGTCTACGCATCCCAAAAGTTTGGGGATCCTGAGCTCAAATGTGTAAACTTAACAGCTGACAACCTAACAACTACAACAGGGGAAACACTGTCCTTCAGGGAGTGTCTGGAAGAGGTTTTCCCCTACCTCTGTTCACCTCTTATCTGTTTCTAGTTTTCTGCTCCTATAGGAAGAAGTGGCCTTGTTGAAATGATCCTATTTTCTCACTTATTTCAATCATGTATAAACATCACCTTCATCCTAAAATGGATTTCAGAGCAATATATGTAGACATTTGAATTCTATACAGCAGTAATGCAAATGCAATATTAGTGATATATGCAATAGCATTTCATTGCAACTTGATGAACACACAATCATTCAAAATGCCTGGACAAATGAAGTGTATATAACTAAGCCCCAAAAGGAATGCAATGCTGGTGCTAGGCATACTTCAAGTTGTCTGTGGATACATGGAAACCCTGTTTACATTGTGTACAAGTGGTCTTGTTTCATTGCACTATTGAACCATCAAGTTTGCTATTAACAGTGTTTGAAGGACACTGTGCCAGCAGAGAACAATGTTCGTACAACTTAACTACTGCAGTTTGCTGCTAAAATTTGATAAGGCTTTTTTTCCTGTTGTGCTAGTTATATCACACAAAGGTTGGTTTATGCTAGCACAATGTCATTACAGAAGGACTGGCCTTTACTAGTGCAGGATCAATAGGCTAGCTGGGAACACATAACTGGATCCTTATTATTTATACATTCCATAGTGCCTCAGAACTGCACCACAGATTCTTAGGATCACTGATCTAGGTTTCCTATTTTCACACCCAAGACAAGTTCTGACTAGGGTAAGCCATGGAAGTCTGTCCTTCCTTCCCTCTCCAGCATCATACATGGGAGTCTAAGTCAGATTGTAAACTAACCAGTGAACATGAGGCTCAATCTGATCCCATAACTTACAATTGTACAAAATCTAGATGCATTTATCTTAGCATCCCCCATCTAGAGAGATGGTAGGACTGATCCTGGCAGGACTCTTATGTCATTAAGAGCTATAGACAGAAATCACACAGGGAAATCTTTTTTTCTGGCATGAAGATGCATCATGGGGGAAATGGTTGCATAATCATGGAAGAAATCAACCCCTTGCCCTCCCCAGTAGGGCTCAAACTTAGGAAGGCAAGAAGCCGCTTCCACTCAGGCATTGCACTACAGGAGCACTCCTTTATGCGGTGATACATCTTGCACCCTATTTAAATATCCCCTCCCTAAATGGCACTATTATGGAACTCTGTTGCTATCTGGAGAGGGCCATGCTACAATTACACTAAAGGGAATGAACATGAATGAAGCAGATGTTTCACAAAAAGAGAGACATCATCCTTGATAGCCGTCCATAAGGCCTAGCAGCATGATTATTGCAGACATTGAAGAGTGGCTTGGAGGAAAAGATAAACTAATGGCTGTCCTCTTCTAGCAACATCATGCTGACAGACTGGACACATTTCCCCTGGGTAGATCAGGTGTGGGAAATTTTAATCCCATAGATGTTTCCCATCTAGCCTGTCATGTTCTTTCCCAGGTCTTGCAGTGAAGAGCTCTTATCTCCTAGGAAGACTTGTAAAGGTTTGCCCTGCTTACTCCTGAGTAGATATGCTGTTTGTGTTTATGGTCACTTCTGACTAGACATATAGAGGAGCTTTTCTATTGAGTTATTCAGTCCTGCTAATTTCTGAGTAGACATACAGAGGCTTGATACCCGGAAGGCAAGCTAAGGAGTCCTGCTTCTTTCTGAGTGGTCATGTACTATTTACCCTGCATTCTTGTGAGTATTCATGCTGCTCATGCTTCCTTGGGATGCACAAGTTGTGAGCAGACATGCAGCAGATTAGTACCTAGAATTCTATTTGAAAGTACCACGATTGGTTCTACTCCAAACAGAAAAGTGGAGTCTCGTCCCGTTTCTTCGAAGTAGGCTTAAAATCTATAAAAACCGCATCTTTACCTAGCCCATTCCACTGTTGGCTCCTCTCCTTCTTCCTTTGTTCACTCATACTTTGCCTGTAATTCTACCCACAAATGCCATGCATTCTAACTGGGAATTTGGCCCTTGGATTGAAAAGGGCAATCCCCTTTCCTACTCATGCCCCAGATATTTGAGCTTCTGATCCTGAAGGACATTTTGAAGCTATTTATTGAATAGACAATCTCCCAGAAGCACATTTATATTCAATGTCATTTTCAGAAGAAATGAAGGATTACTGTCTCAAAACAACGGAAACATCAGAACTACAGACAGCTATCATCTTACATATGATGGCTTATTTAGATGTAAATGGATTCTTTACTGCAATTATATTCCATAAGGAAGGATCAGTACATATAACAGCTATGTGGGTTTCCAAGAACAAGTAATCCAGGGGAAGGCCTTCCTGTTTATCTAACCTCTTGCCTAGCATGGCAAGTGCTGGATAGCCTTACTTCCAAGAAGAAGTAACATTCCCTGGGATCGGTAACATGATCCAGCATCCTGCTCCTTTGGATCTGGGGATCTAAACACTATAGCCTGAGCCTGCCAGGGTCTATACCACCACCACCACCACCACCACCAGAATTGCTTCTACTGCTCCGCCAGTTTTCTTGGTGTGGTGGCAGCAATGGATTTTTTCCCCTTTAAAAGAAGCCCCCCCCCCCACGGCCTTCAGGGAGCACAGTTTTGCCCTGAAACAAGGCGTGTGCTCCCTGTCTGCCTTGGCTCAAAGAACGCACATGCAAGATCACCTGTCGATGCAGCACCAAATTCAGCACCGTGGCAGTGTGGGCAGCAGGGGCTGCAGCAGGGGTGGGGGCTTGCATGTGGCCCACAGGCAATATGTTGCCTAACACTGCCGTAAAGGAAGCATGGAAGAGGAAGGCATATCCATCAGTGAAGATTCTGTGTCTGTCAAAACCCCTTCTATACATCTTTTCAAGGCACAGGAGAACATGCGCCTTAACCATTTGCCAGCATTTACCACTGAGAGCACTTGCAGGTTTATTTGGCTTTTGGCAGTCCATTAAAAAAGAAAAGACAGAACTCTGGCCTCATGGGGCTCTCACCGGGTTTGCGCATAAGGTGGTTCCCTTTTAATTCCTTCTAGAATCTCAGCCCCTTGAGGGAAGAGTCAGCACCAAGAGTCCTGGTAATACTCCGTCCGCAAAGCAGAGAGGACCTGGCACTGGTGCTTAGCTGGGTGAGTGAGGAGCACCTGTGCTGTTTGGTACTGCCATTGGCTCCATTAGCTTGCAAGAAAGGGGCTCTCACCCTTAGAATGTAACACACAGAGAGCATTTAAACAAATGAGCATGAGCCTCTGATCCTAGAGATTTTGCAGCAAATGCCAAAGAACCTCACCACCACCACCACCACCACCACCACCTATTATAACCCATGTCACAGAATGCCACACACCATAAAACCCCATTAAAGTGAACCGCTCCCGCTACATTGATCAGGTTCAATGCTCAGGTCAGGTGATTCTGGGTCATACATTTGACAAAGACCTGCACTGCTCAGTGGGGGTGGGGAGCAAAGCATTTTATGGACTTGTCTATTGATTCCACTCAAAGAGCAGATCTGCATCTTCTGCCAAGTTTGGAAAGAAAGGCAGACGTGATTTGGTCAGATTCTGAAGCACTTAGAACTCAGTGGAATTGCTGCACTTCACCCAGAGGAACAAACACCCTGGATTTGATCCAAACATCATTCTGAAGCCTGGCTATTCGAAGAGCTGGGCTCCTGGCATCCAGCCTGTGGTGCTGGCTGCTCAGTTTTCAGCGATGTTGTCAAACACTAACATGCTGTAGCATAACAAATGGAACTCAATTTCAAGGTAGCACCAATTAGCATCCGCTGGCTTCAATGCGCCTCATGCTCCGGAGGGAGTTATCTACAGCCCATGTGAAATCTCTTCCACAATAGCCCCAAATCATCCCCTACCACCACCAGACACACAAATCCTTCCCAGTCCCAACAGGATGGGATTTTGCAATGTTTAAGTATAATTAAGCTGATGGCATGAAACAGGCAGGAGCCCTATCTTTTCCCATCCCTGGTGGGTGAGGATTATTGTTAGCAACTATATCCCTGAGTGAAATACAGCAAAAATGGTCAGATCTCTTAAATAAGCAAGTTGAGGGATTCCACAATTCCCCAGAAGAAAGGACACTATCTCAGTGCCCAGTATGGATTGCAGGGATGGAAGGACCCCATCAGCCAGGCAATCAAAGCTGCCTGCTCATACAAAGAAGCACACAGAGAACTACGGAATTACATCCAGAAATATAAACAGTGCAAACACTGGTGGTGGGGAATATTAAAGAGATCATAGACTCAAACAGAAAGTGAAATGAGGAATAGTATTGCGAATCGAGCTTAAGAAGCTTACATGTGCACATTAACGTAGCTGTGGCAAAAATTACACACATATTGCTCCGATAGTAGTTTAGCAAAGCAGATATACAACAAAGAGCCAACATCTGCAGAGAGGGAGAGAGAGAAACAGCAGCTTGCCAGTTGCTTTCTGCAAAACAATGGAAAAGACCCCCTGGTTCAGAAGTAGCTATCAGCACATGCTGGCTCTTGGCACAAAATATCTGCAAGCAAAACCCACCTCTCAGTCCCAAAGCTGCATCCGCCTCTGAACCTCAGTCAGTGAGAAGAAAGAGAAATGAAAGAAAACAGACATGAAGAGAGCAACTTTTGTGAGCTGTCACTTACCAGCTTCTGTTCCCGAGTCTGGCTGCCCTGCACCTTCCTCAGTCCGCTCCACACATACAATTAGGGGTGGGGGGTGGGGGTGATGGTGTGTTTCTATGGAGTTTGAGAAGCTGTGCCTTGCTTATGCATGAGGTGACTGCAGCTGCACTGGAATCAGCTCAGAGGTCCACATGCACACACGCAAAAGTCTACAATTCTCACCAGCCTCTGTACACTGCTTAGGGAGTGATGCAGCCAGTCAGCGAGCCAGCCAGATTTCAGTTCACATCTGGGTACAAAGCCTTCACGCATATGCACACACACATGCTTCTGTGTGCAAATCTTTTCCACTAGCCCACCACCTGTTTTCTGCGAGATGTTTCTGTTTTGTCTTAATATTCATATAGATTAGGTAATACAGCAGCTGCAGCAAGAGACTGAAGGTTTGGCTGCATGGAATTGTATTTCTGTAATATTCTGCTGGAAAGACTTGGAAACTATTGCCTAGCCACTTTCAGACATGTGCTAATCACATCAGAAGCCACATGATTTGTTCTTTAGATGGTTGAACCTTACACCAAAACAAACAAACAAACAAACACTGAATGGTGCCTGCTATAGAACTTTGGTTGCGGATGCTTAATATGCCACAATTTTTTTCATTCATTCTTTCTTTCTTAAAATGCAATTCCCTGCTGCCTCATTCCGAGCTCCCTTGCAGTGATTTTATGTTACTTTCCTATGGTTTTAATCCCACCAAAACAAGAAAAAAGTTTAATTGCATCACTTGCATTTCACCTCCATCCAAGCCTGTTCACAGGAAAAGACCCAGACCAGCCAAGTGAGAGAGCAAGAATATATTAGCCGAATTATTTCATCGATCTATGAGAAAAGTTAATTAACACAGATGCAAGCAAGTGCAGCAGAATATGTGGAGAATCTGCAAGAGAGTGGGGCTGCACATGCTCGGGCGGAAAGGCAGTGCCCTTCCGTGGCCATTTCTCCCGAGGCCCCTCAACTCTTTCCCCTGCCTGCTGCTCTCATTGTCTCACCCGGAGCGCCTGTGGCAGCACGTTTGCTCCTTGCTGGCCTAGTGGCTCGTCACCACCCCAGCTGCCTTCTTCACCCGGCCACACACAGTGCTGCGGGGAAAGGGCCCTGGCCCGGCAGGCGGGCAGCTCAGCTCTGCACTCCAGCAGGCATCGCACATGGCCCCGCTGCTGCACTGCAGAGTTTGTCTCAGTGGGCAGCGAGCAGGCAGCCAGGCCCTGGAGAGCAGAGCTGCCTGGGCCACACAGCATGACTTCTGCCCCATAGGTATGATGAAGGGTGGGGTCCCGTGGCCAGTGCCCCGGTAAAATCCAGTTGTCGGGCTGGTGGGCTTCTGTTGATGGATTGTGGGAAGCCCATCCTTGCACCTCAGGCTACAAAATGTCTTGGGTTGGCCCTGCTCTAGAGGAACTCATTGGACACATTGCAGGCTTTGTACGGGAACAGCAAAATAGAAACACATCTAGAAGAGTTGGATGCTGAGTCTGAAAGAAGTTGGAACTCAAAGGAAACTAAGAATCATCTTCATCCCCTGCTGGGCATATAGACACGCTTATGACTGGATACTCCAGCCTGCCAGCTGAAGCACACAGTGCAAGAAAGTTTAGCCCCGTAAGGAATTGCTTTCTGCTCCAGAACTAAAGGCAGAAGTGGAGACCTCAAGACGAGATGAGGGAAAGACAGCACCGCTTGCTTTCTTGGGATGCCTTCTAGGGGAAATCAGCTGGTAGTTGCACACTGTTTGTCAAGCCCTCTGTCCTCTGTGTCAACCATTGCCCACAATTCAAAACAATGATCTAGCTAAGCCTTGAGAAAGTATTTGTGGAAATTGGGCCTATTCTGTCTACAAAAAACCTCCAAAGGATGTGAAAACAGATTCTGAGTCAGAAGCTGAGGAGTGATTAGAACCCACAATTGAAATGCCACCGATAAGCCAGGTGGTTGCTGAGAATTAGTCAGTTTCAAATATTCTGGGAAAACTTAGCGAGCATGCTAATGAGGAGGAGGGGAAGACCAAACATACCTGATCCCAGAATATCAGGCAAAGGAAACAGAGTGTTAGACCTCCAAGCAGTCAGCCCTGAAGCAGAAGGATCTGCCCTGAAGGTATGGCTTGCTTGTTTCAGTTTGGAAGAGAGGAGATGTATCCCCTTTGGAAATGACTTCTATCATTAAGAAAATAATGCAGAGAGACACAATAGCCAACAAAAGCAATGGAATAAAGGGGCATCTGTAACTTTCACAGAGAAGTGTGGTTTTAAAGGCTTTAGAGCCAGGGTGATAGACCTGCCTGGAATGGAGGTAACAGCAAACAGACAAGAGAGATGGATTAAGCAAAGTTGCAAGTAAGCAGATGCCCATCTAATCAGACAAGGCTGAAATCTGGCTGAGGCCCATGCTGAGGCTCAGAAACATTTATATCCAGATCAAACCAGAGGGAATCAATGGATTCCCTGGAGGGTTCAGGCAGTACCAAACTCTGTAAGAGCTTTTCTCTGTAGGCTACCTGGACTCATCAGAACATAATGCCCAGCTCTAGTTTAAGCCACTCGGAACACATTCGTGAGCAGGGATGGTCCTGGATAGGCTGCATTTCAGGATTCCGTATTGACTTAACAGGAAACTCAGGGAGTGAGCTGCAAAGATGGGGCTGCACAGATCACAAGTGCTGCTAATTTAGTCAAGAACAGCTAGAAATTGGGCAAGTGCTTACTGTAATAAAAATTGTTTCCTTACATTTATTTATTTATTTATTTATTTATTAAAACATTTCTATGCCGCCCCTTGCCGTAGCCTCGGGGCGGCTCACAACATAACATTTACTTCTGTGGGGTGGGAAGTTGTCCTGAAGATTGCACGACAGCTTTATCTCCACCAGATGTTTCAGAGTACAACCCCCATCATTGCCAGCCATTGCCTGTGCTGACAGGGACTGGTAGGAGCTGCAGTTCAAAACATCTGAAAGGTACCTGCTACTGGAATGGTGAGGAGCTCTGCATCTTCCTTCCCTGTTGATCAGAATGACTGGCATATACAAAAGATAGATTTGCCCCTCCTTTAAGGTCTTCCTAATTGAAACTCTGGACTTATTCCATGTGTGCCTTCCCAAACTGAGCTCCATTGCATAGTAATCAAAGAATGTGTCACACAAATGGAACTCCTACCTCTCTCTTCTCTGTGTGTATGTTACACACACGCACACAATGACAGACTGATAATCATGCAAGCCAATTTAAGCCTCAGAATGCCCTAAACCAGTGCAATATTTAGAAACAGAAGCCTGAGACCTTTAGGAACCCTGCAGCTGCAGTGCCACAGGGCACAAAGAATGTGCTCTCAGAAGATATTGACAGTGAGTCATTAACTCAGTTCAGTCCACCCAGAAGTGAAAGTCCAGTTCTGCAAACAAGCTGATTCACTTTTAATACTGCAAAGTCAATCCCACAGCCACAGCCCTGCTTCCTGGTAAGAACAAATCATCTTTCTTAGAGCTCTTGAACAAAGTTAACTCACTGCTGACATTTTGGGGTGCTTCCTAACTAGATATCTTCCTCCACTCAGTCAAGGAAGAATGAAATAGGGTCAGGACATCAGAGTTTATGGTAACGAGAGGCCACATCACTGGACATTCCTGCTGCTTATTCTTTGAGCGAAAATGGTTTCACAGCCAGTTCTCACAAGGCCAAGCTAGCATGGGGGGCGGGGAATCCAGGCTGCCAATGGAAAAATACCATCTGCAGAATAGGACTTCCTCATTCTTTCCTCCCCCTTCTATCCCACCATCCAAGACTCTCCCCTCTGGTCACCATCCCAGGCCCTTCTCTTTGTGCCTCATCCAAGGGAAGCTTGGAAGGTAGCAAGGAGGGAGAGGGCCTTCTTGGTGGCAGCTTGCAGGGGGACAAGGCCTCTTGAGCCGTCGGGCTATCCAGTGGCCAAAGGGATCTCCACTCCATGCTGCTGCTCTGAGCTCCTTCATGCATATGGCAGTGCACAAGGGGTGGCGACAACAATCCCTTTGACGAGTTGGATAGCCAGCCATCTCCACCCTGTGCTTCCACCACAAAATATTTTAGGCTTGTGACATGGGGCAGGTGAAATGGGGTTGCTTCCCTGTGGTGGCAATAAGGAAAGCAAACCTCTGGCAGTCGACCCTAAGTGTCACATGGCACTTGCGATGCAAATTTCAGTGGTGCTCACCAATAGCCACTTGGGAAGAGTGGTGAGCCCGCCTTATCCCTCTTGCCAAGCACCTTTCTTGTACTCGGGTTTGCCTGACAATGGGTCTCATTGTCTGAGGTTGGACAACATAGCAACCCATCATGATCCAAACAGACCCAACTGTACGCCGAGGTGTCATGGTGGCTTATGAGCCAAAATTAAGTCATCCCAACAAGCCCATCCCTGCATTGCATGACACAAGAACCCAGTATGCCTTATGATCTCTGATCTGCAGCTGACCCCATAGTAGTGAAGCAGTCGATTTACTAAAGCACTCCTGTGCCAATATTGCCACAAATACCTTCAGAAATGCTTTTCCAAAAAATGCATCACTTCTTTCACACTGAAGACCTGGAAGACCTTTGCAAATTATAAAATTTTATTCTAAGACAAGGCTGGCTGCACAACGCGTTCCCTTTGAACCTTACTTGTGGGATACAGCTCTGCTTGAAGTAAGTCTAGCATTACCTCTGGCAGCCAAACTGCAAAAGGAAATATAGCAATAAAATGTACAAATCAATAGACCAGTATTGTCAGTACACAATCTGGCTGCCCATCAATCCAGGACATTGCTTTGGCTACTGAAGAGAGCAATAAGAGTGTGAAAAACAAAAACAACAACTGAACAACCATGGAGCAATCCAACAGCTCCATTCTGGGCCTATTGGGCATGACTTCACATCTAACATATCAGACCCTCAGGGAGTAGTTCCTTTTCTGGAATAAAAGTGGGTACCTAATCAGACTGTAAAACTGCTATTCAGATCAATCCACATTTCCCTCCACAACCCTTGGCCACAAGAAACATGGCTCACCCACTATTACAGCTGCACAGCAAATGCTGCAGGTGTGACAGATGGCACAGAATCAGGATGGCTTTTGAACTATCCTTCAGACAGTTTGTCAAATGGAAGCAGACAAGGAATAAACATGGCCAAAACTTCTGTTCTAGGGCAGGTAAATGTACACATTTGGGGGGGGGGGGAAATCGGAGTAGTACAGCCCTCTGGATTTTAAAGTGCATCATGCATCTTTTTCTCCATGCTGACAAGATACACACAAGGATCTGCAGTATTCCATCTCTGCAATAGATCATCCAGAGATGAACAGCATAACCAACAACTAAACACTTCTTAGGATCAATAGAGTCTCTTAATTTTTAAGTCTGTGGCAGGATTGCAGGTTCTCCCCCCCCCCTTTTTTTTTTTTTTTGAACTGCTGTACCTGATTGCCTGTTTCTTATCCTGCTCCCTTGTTACAAGCACAGCCTATGTCTGCATGTGTTTGTTTATTCTAAAGCAATCTGGCTTACCATAAACAATTTGGTTGTCCCACTCCTGCATCTGTTCTTTTAACTGTACATCCATATGTTGTAAGTGCATTGTTTAAAAGAATAAGTTCTTGCATTTTCTACATTCTAGAAATTGTTCTCTTAACTAATAACTCAGAAACTGTGTTTGAAACAAATGAAACCTGAAACCTGGGGCAGGTGGGGAAAGGGCTTGTAAATAAGGGACAATTCAGTTCTTGAGGATGGCTATATAAATGTGCATAACAAATTGAATTACAAATATTTACTCTTATGCAAAGAAATATGCATTGCAACCCTATGTGTTTACCAAAGCAAAGGGCTTTAGTCCTAGATAAGGGAGGCTATGAGCACAGCCACATTTTCCAGGAATATTGCACTCATACGTGCATGCTTCCCAGAAATCTGCGGCCCAGATAAGGCAAAGGAGATGAGCATTAATTGTTTCTCAGATCAAAAAATGACAAACTGTAAAAACACAGCATAGAAAGGTTGTGTTTAACTTCTGCTACACAAATATCCGCATGATCACTGTGCTATAGGTGCTTCCGATATTACTTTTAGAATGCATACACACTACGTCACTGTTATTATTATTATTATTATTATTATTATTATTATTATTATAACATTTCTATGATGGAGATGCAATGGTGATGTGAAGCAAGTGGCTACAGAGAAAGTTTTCTCCCACCTATGTAAGACTAGGCCATGAGATCATCCGGCAAAATTAAAGAGTGCAGGTTCTGGAGAGTCAAAGAAGCGGCATGTCTTCATACATCACATACTTCTTACTGAACACTCATTTCTTATAAGAGGTCAAGATGGCTGATCATTTAGAATCCCACACAAAAGGTTATTAGACCAATCAAGCAGGATAAGTTTATCCAGTGCTTTTTTTGTAAGAAAACGGTGCCAGAACTCATGAAATTATTTACCTTTCACATGTAGTCAATCACCATACAGACACCCACACACATCAGTTGTGTAACGAAACGTAACGGTCGCCACCTGCAGTAAGCACTCAGCACGTGACCACACAACCAATCACAAGCCGAGCAGTGCCACAAGCCAAGCAGCGCCATCGCAACCAGCAAGGACGAAGTACGCATGCATGGGATTCGACACACAAGCAGCCCGCATGCACCGTTTTAATGATTTTGCTGCCAACCTGCTATGCTCAACAGGGTGATTCAAATCCACATGGACCAAACATCAAATTTTCAAAAGTTACTTTAAAACTTGGAAAATCTGTTGGAAAAACAGATTTTGTTTTTCCAACAGATTGTTTTTCCAAAAACAGAACTCTGTTCTGGTGCGTTCTATGACAAAAAAAGCACTGAGTTTATCAATGGCTTTAAAGCAAAGCAGCACACTATACAGAACTTCCACATTTTGAGAAGTAGCATGTCAATGGATACCAAGAACCAGGAAACAGCAATGGGAAAGAGCCATTGCCTTAATCATGGCTTCCCTTTGGGCTTCCTGGAAGCACAGAGTGGTCACTGTGGTCAGAAGAGCGCTAGCCTGGATGGACCTTTGGTCTGGTTGCCCTTACATTCTTATGTAAGCTTTCCCCAAACTGATATCCACCAGATGTTTTGCATCACAGTTCCTAGCATTTCTGATCACACTGGCTGAGAATGATAGGACTTGAAGTCTAAAGCATGTAGAGGACACCAGTGCAGGAGATGCTGCTTTATGCTTCCTAGCACCATTACCTTTTTCACCAAAGGAACATCTCTTGCCTGAGAATTATCAAGCCCCAGCTTCACATGAACCAGAATAATTCATTGTGAATACTGTCTCTTGCCATTCATCCGATTGTATGTGGCTTTTCCTGTCAGAGCCATGTTCCCAAAGCCATGGGGCTGTGCAGGATATGGTGAGAACCAGCTAGACATGCAGAGAAATTGCACTTAGGGGTGAGGCCTCCATTATGGCTCCAGGGACATGCCCCCATGAATCCCACTTTTTCAGCTTTTCCATTCCATACCCATCATGGGAAACTACAGATGACCTCCCTGCCACACAATCCAGACTAGGAAACAGTTGCTCACTCAACAAGCATTGTTCGTTAATCTGCTTCGGCCTTCAGAGACCATTTACCTCGATCATCTAGGCTTTTCAGAAAAGAAATTTAATCAAATCCTGTTGCTGCTGTTCTTTAAAAACAGACTTAAAATACAAAACAGGCTTACCCTTTCGAAGACAAAAGGAAAAAAAAACTAAAGCAACATGGAAGTAAAATAAATTTCTGTTTCTGGCATAAATTATACTGTCTAGACATTGTGAAGAACCAATCTGAACTACCCTCTGGCATTATCTCGTTAGGTCCAAAGAACATGAATCAACTAGAAAGATCAGGAGGCAAGCTGTGGAGCAGCACTCATGTAACTAGGAAGCACTGTGTCCCCAAGACAGGAAAGAACAGGCACTGCACCATCACAGACTTCGAAGGTGTGGATGCACTGTGTGCCAGAAACAGGCATGAGTACACCTGGGATAAGACGGTGGGGGAAGGTCTAGGGCTCCACTGAACTGAACGAACAGGAGGGCATCTAAATGCTGCAGGACTCACATCACAGCTAGATTAAGTGAGGTAGTACATACAGCCATCCAGGAGAATGGGCCCCTTAAGACACCCAGTCCAGAGTCTAAAGGTACCAGCATAGCTAGCAGTGATAGATCATGCAAGCTGCAGTCCAGCAATAACTGCCAGACCACGACTTTCCTGTTTCTGCTGTAACCCACTAAAGGCATTTCATACCAATGTCACACAGTACAGCAATGCTTGCAAGAACCTGCATGTCAGAAATAATGTAGTGAGATGTTCTGCTTAAAATGGCATTGCTCCCATCTAAGTTCCTGCAGGAATGACATATGGAGCAGTCCTTTGGGGAGCACATGAGGAGGCAGGTGACCTTAAATGCCTTGCCCCTGTCCTCAGCAGGGCACTTCTCCAGGGTGGCAGAGGCTGCATCTCTGCCTAGGATGGTCACTCACCAAGAAAGAAAGAAAGAAAGAAAGAAAGAAAGAAAGAAAGAAAGAAAGAGGAAAGAGGAAGCGTTTAATGCAACACCACTTGCATTAAAATTGCAGCCACTAATGTCTATGTAGAGAGAAAAAGAGATGAAATTTGAGAAATAATAAATACAAGCTACATAGAAATACTGTACATCTCACAGTAGTATGAAGGTGTACGTCCAGGTGACTTGGGTGCCTAGTTCAGCCTGCTTTCCAGGTGCTGCTGACAGGCAACTGCCTGGCCCAGCTCTTCCTCCTGGCAGTTCTTTATCTTTATACTTCAGCTGGACTGAACAGCACTCAAAACAGAGAGCACCTTCATGAGAGTGGACAACCTTCTATGCCCTGAACACTGGTAGTCCTTCACTTAGAGGACTATTCCCTGTGGAAAATGACATTTGCTCTTCTTATCTCTATTACACAGAGGAAAAGAAGGTGACCCACGTGGGGTGAGCAGGTCCTGCAGTGGGAATGCAAGAAGGGTGGCCACTGTGGCAGTGGGTGCAGACCAGCTGAGGGGGCCTTGCAGGGCCTTCCGTATGCACATGCACGGAAGAAGAAAAGGGAAAGGAAATGTGGAGTGCCTGTGAACCGGAGCCAGACACGCCAAGGGCCAGAATATTGTCCCTAGAAGGCTCTTTTTAAACCACCCGTTACCCCTCAAGTATTCCAGAGGGGAAGGGTGGCACCTTTCGCAATTGCCCCCATTCCTTCACTCAGCGGCCTTAGAGGGCCCTCGAAGAACGAGCAGGGAACACATGTCAACACTGCCTTTATCCAAACAGCCCAACACAACTGGGCCGAGGCCACGTCCATGGCCCCCCTGTCGCCCCCCCATGCAACAGACTAGCAGACAGGAAAGAAGTACATCTTCGAGACACACCACTGCACACAAGGCTCCATCTGGGCTGCTAGAAAGGGGATCTGAAGCAAAAGCATTCATACCCTCAGAATAGGATGCAAAAGAGCAAAGACCAACACTGGAACCTAGAAGTACCCCAGAATTTCCTCAGAGGAAGTTATCGGCATGTCCAGACACTGCAGTGCTTGCTGGAGATCAGTATAGGCTAATACAGCTGTTGTTTGTTTACACCATAAACCTAGAGCAGGGAACCTGCAACCTATGGGCTGAATGTGATGCACAGGGATGGCAGAGAGAATGTGCTCTGCAATTAGGGTGGCCACTGAGACATCAGCAAAAAAGAGCAACTGCTGCACCACCAAAGAGGACACTGATTTATACAATATTTATATGCACAATTTATAACAGTAGATTCAGGCATCTGATAATACAGATTTTACCATAAGGATTATTTTAGATTTTACCATAGCGATGGAAACTGGCTAGGTAACCTGTGTGGCTGCTTAGTCTACTGTCCAGGTGCTTACTGATGATGAGTATCAGCTCTGGAATATAAGCTACAGGCATTTTCAGCTGGGACCACGAGTAATGGAGGTGGAAGTAGAACCAGCACTTATTCTGAATGCCAGAAGCCAAAACAAAGTCAGGAACAAGTAAGGGTCAGAAACCAGCAAAGGTATCACAGGACCAGGTACAAAGGCAGAATCAGGGAAGCGTCAGCTATTAACAAAAACATTGTAAATCTAGAATTAAAAGCATCAGAAACAGACAAGAATCAAGACACAAGTGAAGAAGATGCAGCACTAGACACAATTGTCAAACAAAGACCACAAAAGAGTCACATAAATGTAGCAAAGGTGAGCAGGCCTCTTATAGAGCTTCCTGCAGGTCCCAGATGGTCTGCATGCTCGCACTGTCCCTAACCCTGCAAGTACCTACACATCCTGATATTAATCCTGCAAATACTGGGAAGGTGGACTAGACTGCATTCTCTATCAGGCCACCAGGGGGAGCAGCATTGCTTTTTCAGCTGGCAAAGGACAACTTCAAGGATTCTGCTCTCCATTCATATGGTTCTTTAGCTGTGAACAGGAGTGAATCAGACAACCCCTGAAATAGAGGATAACGTCAAATGTAAGACCACACTATAAAGTAGGATACCTGGTCATCCTATGCAGTCCTGCGATCCTTCAAAGACTGGTTTGGGCCCTCGTGTCACAATGGGCCAGTGGTTTTTGACTTACATCTTCATTCTTGGTTGTAGGGGCAACATAACTAAGAAGCGGTATAGTAAAGATAACTTACCCCCTTGTGGACAGTATGCTGCTTTGCAATTCTGCACAACTGGGGTGCCCCCAGTTAACTGGGGTGCCCCCAGTGGAAGGTCCAGCACCAGTTAAAATTTGAACCATTCCATAAGAGCAAGGTCATGTATGCACTATACTTTGGTTCCAGTTTTTCAAACTATTTTAAATAACCATAGATACGCCAAAGGTACCATGGAAATTGCAGTTTCCTGAAGGCAACACTTTTTAGGAATAATGATCCCCTTTGCAGAATGGCAGTTTCCAGGAACTCTTGATTAGGGATCAAAATAGTGAAACAGGCTTGAAAACAGGTTTAGGGATCAAAATAGTGAAACAGGTTTAGATTTGTAATGCGGACATGTTTAAGTATTAAAGAGACAAAGAGGAATTGTAAGGCACTCCAAAGGGATTTTTCCAAGCTGGAGAATGGGTATCAAAATGACAGATGCAATTCATGTAAGCAAGTGTAGAGTAAAGCATGCTGGGGCAAAGCAGCCTATCTTCAAGTATAAACTCATGGGATCTGAGCTAGAGACGGATCAAGAAAGAGATCTTGTGCTGTGCTTGACAGCTTGATGAAAATGTCAACCCAGTGTAGATCTGCTCTGAGAAAAGCAAACATAATTAGGCAATGAATTGAAAATAAAACTGCCAAGATCATACTCCCTTATACAAATTTGCCATAACTTGGGCTAGTGTGTATAGTTCTGCTCACTGCACCTAATAAAGTACATTATTGAACTGGAAAAATGCAGAGAAAGAGAACTAAAAGGATCAAGGTTTGGAGCAACTCCCGCATGAGGAATAGTTACAACAGCAGAGAAAGAAGGAAAGTTAGCTAAGATATGGGAGAAGTGCTCAAAATTTGGCATGGTGTGGAGAAAGTACAGAGGGCAACATTTTTCTCCTGACCCCTTGTAAAATGCTAGACCCTGGTGTCATCACATGAAGCTGCTTGGGGGGAGATCAGGACAGAAAAAGGATGTACTTCTTCACATGGTTTGATTGCTTTGAAGGGGGATCGAACGAGTTCATGGGGGAGAGTGCTGCCAGAGGCTACCAGTCTTGCTGGCTGCGTGCTGGTTCCAGTTCCAGAGGCAGCATGCCTGCATACACCAGTTGCCAGTAGGCTAAATGGATCATTGGTCTGATCTAGCATGGCGTTTCTTGTGTTCTTGGGGCAATGGCTCCAGCACAGGAAATCCTAGACTGAAGGGAAATTCCATAGCAACAATGCTGGTTGGCTACAGAGCAATTTCAGAAATTGCCAAGGCCTCACACCAAGGGCTCATGAACCAGATGCATGTATAAGATACTTTAGTACTTCTAAAATAAATTTCCTGTTCCCCAGTGGGCATTCCATTGGTTGCATCCTATCTCAGTTCTTCTTAGGGAAGACCCATAAGAATGAAAGAGACTTACATTAGTCAGGTCTAACTTATGACCCATTCATTTTAGATAGTCCGCTCTAAGTAAGATTAACCTTCGATGTAACCCCATGGGGCTGATCCATTGATTTGTGTATAATGCTACAACACAAGAAATAACTAAATCAGAATGCAAGCCAGCACATTTAACACAGGAATAAACCTTTGTTCCAAGCTAGTAATTGGGGCTACATTATATTAAGTGGCTTGTGAAATACAGCTTTACCATTAGTCAAGGAGTTAATCCCCTCTGGTATGCACTTGCCAAAATGTTTATATCAATAACTTTCTCCCATTAAGTGCCTGATTTTGCTAATTGACTTAATTATCTATTTAGAGTAACTAGCAACAGCTTGGTGCATACCTAATCTAAATACTACTGCAGAATCCGCTAGAAACATACTGCAGTGAATGTATGGTGCAACAGGCAAATAAAGCAGCATCTGCAGTACCCGTTTCATATTACTGAATTTTTAAATCCTTTTTTGTACTCCTGAAAGGCGTGTGATTAAACAAAGGAAAGTAAGAATCTTATACAACTGTATATTTGCCCCACAGCCAAATCAATGGGTTTTCATATGAGTTTTACACTCTAAATTTCAGATACAAACAGAGGCCATTTCACAAGATCAGGATTCCTGAAAACTTTCTGCTCCGTTCCTATCATTTGTGTGAAATCTTAAGCAGATTTCATGGAAGTAAAACCTTTTGTGAACAGAGCAAAATAAAATAGACTGAGATTCATACCCAAGGAATTAGTTTAGAGTAAATACACAATCCGTACCACTGTTGGTCCAAAAGTGTAACTAATATACTGTATATCCAAGATACCCTGAATTTGCTATTGGATGCTCAATTTATTCTTCACACAGGAGTGCTAATTCAGCACTTAAAATTGCAATGATGAGTCTGATGAGGCTTGTAAAAACTTCTAAAGCAGATAGATCAATATGTTCAGAAACTGAGAATGCTTTTTGATTCATTCCTTACTTAATAGATTTGCCCCCAATACATCAAACTCTAAGAGCGAAATGGTTCAATACCTATCGTTATTAGAGGCACAACAAGAGGGAAACCATTAGACACAGACCCACCAGCTGCTGCTGCTGCTCCATTGCAGCACCAAAATAAGTGTGTGTGTGTGTGTGTGTGTGTGTGTTAAATTACAGCCCGGAGTTTATCACCTTTCATGTATGTTCTGCAGTGGTGAAGTCTGACTCACTTTATACACACCGAGTTGCCTCTCCCTCTGGGCCTCCTGTCTCAATGAGCATCGGTGACAAATTGCTATGCACAGACTTAAATAAGCAGAACTGCTACAGTTTTCACAGCAAATTGTAACCAACACAATTGGTCAAGAAGGTGGCAGGAACAGGCAACACGGGGATGCAAAATGCTGCAAGCAAGAGAGAACATGACTTTCTTTAAGTTTGTCTGGAATCTTTATCATTGTCAGAGGTTCCCACAGAAGGTGCAAGCAAGCTCCTATTTAAATAGAGTAACTGGCTCATAAAAACAAAGATTTGGTTGGTGGGGCAGTGTGGGGGAAAGCTAGGCTCAAGCCATTATTTCTGCCATGAACACAATGGTAAGCATTCTGGAAGGTACTTTCCACTTCCCCATCTGTAAAATGGGAGTAATTGCAAGCTCCTGGGAGGACGAGGTGATAGAGGTACTTAGCATTTGCTGCCATTTCCAAAGCGTTTAAAATGCTGCTGCTTTTGGAGTTTGCTTATCTGATTTTGTTCCTTGTATTTTAGAATATGTTATTTATTGTACTACCAGCCTGTGCATTTTAATGGAAATATTGTTATTGTTACTTATTATTTATGTCATTTCTGTACCACTCAGTAGCCAAAGCTTTCTGCGTAGCTTACAACACACGAATGCACTGATGCAGTGCACTACAGTGGAATAGCCCCAGCAGCATTATTATACTGGACCCCGGGTGAGGCAGCGCTGGCATGCTCTGAAAAGCGAAGCCCACACATTTAAACAAGGTGATCATGAAGATATTTTACGCCATTATGAAGAATCTGCTGGTGGCGAATTAGAACCTGTGCCGATGCCTGAGCTGTCCCTCCTCACCCAGCCCCATGCATGCAAATGGCCATCCATTCAGATCATACACAGATGTGTGCCTCCAATCACATAATGGATGGCGCACGTCCAATAACAAACACCAGGATGCATCCCTCATTTGTCTTTTTAGCAGCCCGCTATCAGAGGTGTCTTTTATCACTGCAATAAGCAGCTTGCAGGTGGCAACTCTGTGTTTTCCCATCCTGAGTTCATGGCCTCCTTGGTAGTCTGTCAATGAGTGCCATGATGTAGCTGTACTGGGCATTTTGCTCAAAACGTGTTACCTGCCGGTTATCATTTGCTTTTGTGATTTGACAAAGAGCAGCTGGAGTTTCCACTTTGCCTGCATTGCACCAACTGCTGTTTCAACATACCTCGGTTTTCCCTTTCTGTTTTCCCCTGAACTGAGTGGCCACAGGCAGCTGCAAAACAGGAAATGCTTCCAGCTGATCTCCACCCTAACGCCGTGATGCATGATCGCCAGGGCCAACTGAGCTTCCTTGCTGTCAGTTGCTCCCACCTCCTGGGACCCACCAGAAGGAAGCATGAAAGGGCTGCTAGATGGTTCAGCACTGGCTCTTTGGAATTCCTTGGCCATGCTTTTCCTGACCACATGCCTGAATTATCCTCTTGCAGATTTTCACCCCGCTTTGCCATGGCCAAAGTTAGTTTCTTTCAGTTAACTCTGTTCTCAAGCCTCCTATTTCACTGGAACACTGTTTATTTAATTTATTCATTGTGGTTATAGCCTATGCCTTTTCCTCCTACAAAGAACCCAAAGGGGACTCCGTTCTTCCTATTTCCTGCCTGTGTTTTTCTGTTCATAAGCCTGCTGCCTATATATGTCAAAGGCGATTGTCCAGCACTTCCATACTAGACTTACCACATTTCTAACTGGCATAGAGTTGACTTGCAAGGCTCGTACCACAGACAACTTGAACACTCTAGTTCAGCCTTCCCCAGCCTAGTTCTCTTCAGAGGTGTTGGACTAAAACACCCACTATCCATACTGGCTAGAAATAGTGGAAAGTGTAACCCAGCATACTTGGAGGGTTGAAGAAGGCTGACTTAGTTCCTTGCATTCACATTAAAAACAGCCCCTCATCGCATGCAGTACTGTGTTCTTCAGTGTGAAACAGTTTTTCCTGTCTGGATGGTCCCTCTCCATATGCCAGGTGGGTTTTTGTTTTTCCTTCCTCGCACATTAAAAAGGTATTTATTTGAACAGTGATGTGTGGATTTGTTTGGATAAGCAAAATGACTGCAATCCAAAGAAGATGGAGATCTCTGTAAGTGAGAACAGGTTCATAGTCTGGAGTATGCTCTTCTTAAATTCAGCACTGTCACTAGAGGTAAACATGGGCTCAGTTACTCAGTGTGCCTTTTATCAGCTTAGGTTGATATACTAACTAGAGGCTACCTGGGCTGAAATAGCCTTGACACCATTATTCCACTGCAGTAACTTCCCATTTGGAGTATTACTCTGGTACTGCTTTTGAAAATGGTCCAAAAGCTTCAGATAATTTGTTTAGGGTGGCTAGGTTACTCCCTGGGAATGGCTGACATGATCACATTATGTCCAGTCTGTTCTCTGCACTGGCCAGTCGACACCAAATTCAAAGCTGGTTTTAACCTTTAAAGCCCCAGACAGCTTGGGGCCAGGTTGTCTGATGGAACATTACCTCCCGTACCCACTCAGCCATTAAGGCTTGTCACCTGAGACCCACCTGCAAGTGACCCCCTTCCAAATGAGATGAGGTACAAGAGAAAGGGCCTTTTCAGGGGAATGCTCCCCCCAGAAAGGACCATCCAGTGCCCAGATGAAGGACTTTGTATTCCCCCAGGGAACTGCTATTAATACTCTATTCTCCTGCTGGTTTTAGGATGCTATAACAGTTTTATTCCCCACGTCTAATTCTATCTTTGTTTTATTCTGTGCTGTTTTTATTTTATTTTCATTTTAACATTTGCAGTATGTGTTCTTAATGTATTCTAGCCCACCCAGAGAACTTAGGTTACTGGGTGGTTTTAAAGTACAATAAATAAATAAGTACAAAAAAACTGAAACAGTTAAGAAAATAGACCATTCGCCACAGTGGATAAAAGCAGAAGGGAGAATGATAATGGCAATACAACCTCAATAGCTAAGCATGAAGTAAGGATGCTTGAAGAATTCAGCCTTAATGAATGCATATAAATTAACTCAATTGTCACCCATCTGTCTAATATGCAATTCAGAATTCAGTTATCAGCACGATTTCACATTTTCTCTGCATGCTGTGATGTAGTTCTTAACAGGTGAAACTAGGCTGGCAATATGTGATTCTCTCGGTGCTGTTGGACTTCAGCTCCCATCAGCTCTAACAAATAGTCAATGGTAAGGATTTGAGGAACGAGGAAAGTTGAAATCCAGCAATGTAAGGCAGGTCACAAATTGTCTATTGTTAATTTAAATGTATCAAAAGGGGTTTTTAAAGCCATCATGTTAAAAGAATTGTACATTTTAATACATATTGCACTAGGGCCCCTCCCCTGATTTCCTGATTTCACTGTCAGGCCCTATGCACCAACTTCATACAACCCTTGATTAAAATTTCAAAAAAAGCCTCCAGTCCTGCTTTGGGCCAGCTCACTTTTGGCTCTGCCCTCGTGGCACAGAATACAAAATTACAAATGGTCACCTGCATGTTGTTCCACACAAGAAATTAGCCGTGGGAGATGTGCACTGCAGTGTTGGTTGGTTGTGGGCAGTTCAGTATACAACTCTCTTTCTCCCCTTCTGGGTCAGCTGTGGAGCCAGGCATTCTGGTCTCCTCCATATTAGTTTATGGAAGTCTGCCCAGCATTCTTAGCCTGAGGCCTGGTTATTTGGTACTGCAGAGAATAAAGTAAGCTAGCATCTTGTAGCACTCTCCTGCTTTCTGGTCCAAAAGTCCCAGGTGACCCAAGAATATTTTAGTTTCACTTCAAAAGGGTGGGGCAGTTTTGCAGCTCTATAAAGCACGTGTCAAAACTCTGGCAAAGGCTGGAACCATAAGATTTATTTATTTTATTTTTCAATTTATATCCTGCCTTTTTCCTGCAAAGGGCTCAAGGCAGCTTACATCTCCTCCTCCCTCTTATCCCCACAACAACAGCCCTGTGAGGTAGGTTGGGCTGAGAGTCTGTGACTGGCCCAAAGTCACCCGGTTGGCTCCATGGCTGAGTGGGACTAGAACCCAGCTCATCTGAGTCCCAGTCCCATGCTCTTAACCACTACGCCACACTGGCTCTCAAAGATGCAAAAGTCTCAAGATGCAAAGTCTCAAGCAAGAAAGTCCATGTCCCCCTCTATCATCACATACCTGGGTTTTATGGGGGAAGGGACAACATATAGAATCATGCTTTGTGCTCATGTGGAATGCATATTATCTATTCCCTATGCATACAGGGGTGAGAGGATTTGGGTGGCCATGTAAATGTTATCTGAAATTATGAGGCTGTAGAATTTGAAGGCACAATGTAGCCAAAGTCAGTGCTGCATGAGAGATGCACCCATGCAATCCATTCATAAGGAAGGGATGGGATTCTGTTCAGTTTGCCTTTTGATACAAACTTCAAAAACATGCACCTTATATAAAAACCGCAATATGGTAATCCTTTGGAATTCACATTTCTCAGAATTTTGTAATACAATTCCCTGTCCCCTGCTACTCCTGAAGAAGAGGAGCAGGAGCATACATAGGTATCAAATGCATTGGATGCTAACATTTTAAATGTATATATTAGTGAAAAAATACGAAGTATTAGCATATAATGCTACAGTGCTAACAATTATGTGCATATCAGACAAAAGTGTGTTTCTTAGGAAAGATACGCATGAAACTAAAAATGAATATTCATTTAGACTTTTAAAAGTTGCCAAGTGATACAGAAACAGGGTGGAATAAACAAGGAATTGAGGGGACCTGGGAAACACAGATAAATTGAACTGGACAGCTTGAACCATCCCTCTGCACACCATCAAGCAATTCTGTTATAAGCAGAGAGCCGGTGCAGGGCGACAGGTGTTTGCAAAGCTTCTTCCACATACACAGCTGTGCTTTTCCATACATAGCAGAAGGCATGACTGGAATTTCAGTAGAAAGAGAGGGCAATGAGCAAACATTACTTGGCTTTCTTCACTGCAAGAAGAAAGCAAAGAAAGGGCTTCCCTCAGGGCCAAAATGCAAGAGCAAGTGTTTGTAGTCTGTTGGTTACACATGAGGTTTTGTAGTCTGATGGATCTTTATCTGTATAAAAGCTAATTCAGGAGAATGTGGTCGATAGGACAGAATACGGAGGGAAATGAGGAACTTCAAAATGAATCTGTGTTTGAAACACAGGTTTGAAACTGGAGCGGAAGAGCCATAGGAGTGGGATATTTGGAGAATGGGTAAATGATGGAGCATATTTTCACACAGGGCAAACACTATTTTGGGATGCAGAAATAGATCCAGAACTTCCAGAACAAGAGAGGTACTAGTTCTCCTCTCTAGCACTAGTCAGCACTAGGAATGCTGTGTTCATTTCTGAGCACCTAGGTTTTAAAAAGATGCAGAAAAACTAGAAAGGGTTCAGAGGAGGGCAACAAAGATGATCCAGGGTCTGGAAACTATGCCCTGTGATGAGAGGCTGAGACAGCTGGGCATGTTAAACCTTGGGAAGAGAAGACTATAAGACTTTGATACCACTCTACAAATAGCTCAGAGGCTGTCACACAGAATAAGGAAAAGACCTCTTCTCACTTATTCCTGAGTGTAGGACATGGGACAACAAAATTAAATTGCAGCACACGAGATTTAGGCTAGATATCAGGAAAAGTTTCCTCACTGTCAGAGCAATACGACAATGGAGCCTGTTGCCAAGAGAGGTTGTGGACTCCCCCACACTAGAGACATTCAGGGTGAAACTGGGCAGTCACCTGATTGGGATGTGTGACTTGCTGTCCTGCACCAGCAGCAGTTGGACCCAATGACCCCACTATTCTATGAATCTGCGAGTCTGCGAATCTCTTTCCATCCCACACTTCTCTGCTATTAGGTGCATCATCCTGAAGTGACATTTAGAAAACATATGGTTACTGAGCTGCTGTTACATATAGTACAAGGCTGCCCATGAGTTGCATGCATCCCCTCAGCCATTTTCATGACCTCTATGATATTCCCATCCCTAAATTTGCTGTGTTGTTGGCAGCAAAAACTCCACTGATTTACCAGAGAAACTAATCATGGGATAATTGGTGGGGGGAGGGGGGAGATGTGGGGAGCAAGGTATTTTTTCCAAGGTATCTTATTTTATCTTTGAAGGGAGGATATTTGGGGAAATTGTTTTTCTCACATTTTTCCAGGGGTTTGCAGATAGGTAGATGTGGTCCTTTCCATACTGAAAACAGCTTATACCTTTTGCATTCAACTGGTGTGGATGGGTGATTGATTGATTGTTTTGTAAGAACCGATCAAATCTGCAGGTTCTTCATAAATAGGAACAAGCCTGAGATTTTAAAAAATTGCAAAAATGCAATGAGAAAGTAAAACTGACCAATTCATTATTTAGCATTACTTCACACTAGCTATTCTCCAGTGCACCCACTATTAATAAATCTGTTATTTCAGGTAATTATGTTTAGGCTGCCTCTAGGAGTAAAACGTTTAACATACTCAAACTCTAAAGCGTCTTGTGATACTTTAAGGACTAACAAATTTATTCTAGCACAAGTTTTCACACACTCTACCTTAGTTCATTGGAAGCATAACTGCTGACTAAATAGATAGCTTATAAGAAACCAAGAGAAGAATGAACAGATTGACTGGGAAATTGTGTTTGATTTGTAGTAGTCGAATGATAGATTTCAGGATGGTATATAACGTTATATCTTTTGTAAGGAACCTGAATGATTGCAGTGTACAACTCCCTTCTCCTTTATGGATACAGTACATTTATTTTTAAATGCATCAGGAAGTATGGAAGACAACTGTCAACACCTGGTTGCATCCAATAACTTCATTTATATATAGGATTTGAAGAAAGGGGGCTCAAGTGGTTTTAATGGTGGTCATTGGATCACAGCTACCAGAACATTACAACAATATACCACTGAAGACAGCAAATATAGACATCATCCAAAGTACAGGAAAAAAGAATGTACAAGCTACTCAGTGAGGAACACTAGTCAGTAAAGCTGCTCTAAAAAATGATGGGGATGCTTAGAGCCCTTCAGTGCTGTTGAGGCACTGCATTTGTGAAAATAGCTGGAAGTGGAATTAAAATAGAGGTGTCACTTGGTGTTTAATATGGTGCTATATTATCTCGAAATGCTCAGTGGTGCCTCTAATGTTGACTCTCAATGTAGCCTCTGCAGCCCTTCCAGCAGGCTACAAAAGATACAGCCCCTACAGGCAAAATACATCCTCCTCTCCTTGACTTTGCAGCCCAGCAGAGACTTGTTTTCATATCCATTATATACAGTCAGTTGTCAGTTCTTGAAACCAACCTTTCTGGTAGTTGGCTGAAGCCTTGGATGGAGATCTCTGGGTGAGTGGGAGAAAGCCCAGGGTGATTTAGGAATGGATCGCCAGTTGTCTTTGGTAAGCTTAGTGATTCGGGGAGGGACCAGAAGTGGTGTCTGGTACAAATGTCTATTCACCTAATATAGTGGTGAAAACACTGCAGCCTGGCCACCTCCCCAACAGGCCCGCTAAAACCCAGGGCAAGGCCCTTTAGTCCCTTTAAAGTTCTTCCTATTAAGAAATGCAAGGGGCAAGGAAAAGAAGCTTCTCTGGGAAACATTGTCCAAGACATTTGGCATACCTTGTGGTGGGCATGCTGAAGACTACCCATGGAGGAAACCCATTAGGAAAGATGAGAAGTAAGGACAGCCTGTTCCATCAGACGCTGCCACCTCAAGGTGCCTGGCACTGGGGGCTCCCAACAAAGCCCCTTCATATTTGCTACAGCTGAGAGGTTTCCTGAACAGCAAGGAGCCTCTCCTCTGTATTTAATTCTCTGCGCTGCTACTGAAGAAACAGTTCAGCAGTGCTAACAAGGAAAGCCACTGTCCAGTCCAATTGGCTATGCAGCACTAGAGAAATGGACCACTCTGTCCTTATTTGGACAGCCAGGGGGGAGGCCAGTTGGGGCAGTGGGACACACATGGGGAGAGAGGGTACAAGGTTGTCCATTTGCGATCATGTCCCTTGCTCGAGAAATAGCAATTGCAAAGAGGGAAGGCATGTAAGAAGACATGTAAAAGATTAGCAGCACAATTCTGTGCATGTTTAGACAGAAAGGGGTCCTTACACCCAAGCATGTTTCAGCCAGTTTGAAGTATTATTACTGGAGTGCTATTAGTATGCTGTTTATATCTCACCCATTTTTCCCCTTTGCAAGGAATCCTGGAAGTTTACTTAGTCCTCCTCCTCTCCATTTTAAACCCACAACAACAACCCTGTGAGGTTATGCTGAGCATCAATGACAGACCCAAAGACACCCAGTGAATTTCATGACTGAACAGGGACAAGAACCCTGATCTGCTGAGTCCAAGTCCAACACTCTAACCATTATGACACACCACCTCTCAATAGGAATGGGAGGGGTTGTCCTTACTAATACATACATGATTATGTTTGACACATACCCTGCTTTTCCATCACATGAATGTTGCTACTAAAAATGTGGCCTTTTATATAAAAAGGTATTTTAAAAATTTGCTAGCAGGAGCTTGCTGGGAGTTATAAAACTTTTTCTTTCCAAACCTGCATAGGATTGTAGCCGAGGTTAGATTAAATTTAATTTGTATATACATAGTTATCAAACCACCACAAAACACATATTTAACAAGAGATACTAGATCTCAGTACAAAGACAATGCATTTATGTAAAGTCATATATGAATTCTTCATACAGAATAAATTTAACATTCTGAATTCCTGGCTAAAATAAGCCTATTTCTGCAGAAGTATATAAATTATATCATTATGAACGCATAGTTCTAAACCATGAATGCATGCAAGAATGAATGTCTATGAAAAAGAAGTGCTGGACATGTGTGAATGAATGCATATGAAGGGGTGTGTAGCTGAAGGAGTCACAGAGCACAGGTGGGATCTGTGCAGCCTTTTGAATTTGAATATACCCACAGGAACATACAACCTCTAGAAGGCCAGGCAGGGGAAGTCATGGTCCTTCAAGCTGGAAAAGGCTTCCCTTGCCTAATCTGGGGCATGGAGTTTAAAAGGAACAGGAGCTGAACTGGTCACTCTTGCGTCTTGTTTTTTGTGGCAATTGAAAGCAAGGGGCAGGGGGAGTTTGTACTACACACCTTTAGCTTAAAAAGTAATGATGTCATCCAATTTCAAATATGCCTCTTTCAGAATATGAATGTCTCCCATTTACAATGCTCATCTGCACTACAATTCCAGGGCTATTTCCCCCAAGTAGGCTCAAGGGTAAATCAAGCTTCTGAGCATGCAGAGCCCAGCAAGCAGCCCCAGACACAGCTTTGATTACAAGTGAGGACTCAGCACAGACATCACACAGCCTGGAAACTACAGCCCCATCCAGGTGCTGCCCCTTCTGCATATCTGTACTTGCATATCTTGTAAGGAGCGGGACCTTGAACATGCTTGCTGGCCTGCAGTTGAGATCCATGGCTACCCCTTCTGTTGGGACCCAGTGCCAGCAGTGGGGAACAGGCTCTACCCATGGAGCCTCCCCACGCGGTTTAGAACTACCAGTGGGGTGGGTTCACTGCTGTGGATGCTCAGCCCCAGTGAAGGGCTGTGCTTTTGTCAAGGCAGCCAAAGGGGCCTGGCTGGTGACCCCGTGCTCACTCATGGCACATTCAGTGAGCAACACCTGATGGGGAATACCGAAACTGTGCACGCCCCTTGACTCCTTGCACCTATTCTGTGATCAACAGGAAAAAAGAGCTCTAGGATACATTGCTTCCCCAGCACCTGACATCTCTACTGAATACTCAGGTGCACTGGAATTGTTTACATCTCGGCATCCCAAGCAATGAAGAAAAATGGAGTTCTGGCAGAGAAGCTTCCTAGTCCCAGCTACTGCCACCGACACCTCCAGGTAAGTCATGGAGTCATGGTTTCATGCCGGTGGAGTGCAGAGGGGTGCTTTGGGCCTATCATTACACCTCCAGGGATGCCAATGGGAATTCAGGAGAATTTCTCAGGTGACTGAGAAAATGTGAATGATTTGCTGAGCTAAATCCCAGACCGAAACGAGGGGATTTCATGCATCGTTAAGGTGGTAAGCCTTGTGCAGGTCTCCATGTATCATCTGTCCTTCATAAGTTCCATGGGATCCCTTTCCTATTCAGATTGTGTCATGCCCTGTCTAAGTCTTTTCTTGGCAGTCCTGACACCTCTTAACTCAGACTGCATATGAACTTGTATTTCTACTAGGACCTGAATCAAACCAGCACATTCAAAGGCATTGCAATACTTTGAAATCATGTGTGTTTGAAGAGTTCTCCTGAACTCTAGAAAGCAGTGAGTATTAGCAATGGGCAAACTACCCTTGACTTGATTTGGAATTCTAAAGTTGTAGGCAGTTTGGGAAATATATTTCTCCAAGACATATGACATCAATAGTATGGACTCAGATGCCCTGAGAAATTTCATTTCTAAGGCTTCCAGTCAACATTCTGGCCACTAAGAAGGCATGGCAGGGGACCAGGCTGAATTAAGGGTCAAGTTAGAGAAAGTATTTTAATAAAAATGAAAAATTAATTAAAATAATTAAATCATTTTAATAAAATCAATGCATTCTTTATAATGACACCAGGCTATGTTGTAGGAGAGGCTAAAATTCCAGGGCAGGCAATTATGAACTTCAGCACAATCACTAGCATAGCAAATCACACATGAAATATTTTGCAGGTGGTTTATCTAAATCAGGGCTTTTTTTTTCATATGATGCTGGGAACAGGAGGTTGACTGGCTGCTCTGAGGCAATAGCTTACCTCCAGCATAAGCCTCAGCAATCAGGCTATTCCTGCTGAAATCACAGCATCCATCCTGATAGCCAGCAGTTTGCAATGATCTAGAGCAATCAGTGAAAAGATGAGCTTAGCTGAGCAATTCTGAAATGTGAAGTTTGTGAAACTTTCTCCTCAAAGTTTTGCATTTGTTTTTGAGGAAGTTGTTAAGAGAGAACCATGGCAGAAATTCCACTTGCCACATATCAAGACACATCCTGGTGCTTCACAAGCAGGGCTTATTTTGTACCATGGTTCAGTCCTGGAACCTAGTTTGAATGCCAATGTTATTCCTTTATGTATTCCAAAGAAAAGAAGATCTGTTCTGTATCAGCAAAATGCAAATCTCTCCCCAGTGAATAAAATACAGCCAGGCAAACCCTGCATGTCTGGAGCCCCAGTCTGGGACAGAGCTGAGCTTCTCTCTTTAGAAAGTAATCTGCACTCGCAAGATTATAGGAACTCAGGGTCTTATCTGAACATGTTTGTCAGGTCTGTGATTGATTGATTGATTGATTGATATCTGAACATGGAACCTATTTCTCTGCACATAAAAAGTACAATAAACAAGTAAAACACAAGACAAAGATTTCTACTTCTTTTCATTCTGGCCTAGGGTACCTTACTTTAAAGCAAATCTACCTTGTTCAGGGTATGTTAAAGATCATACCAGCAAGCCACCCAGAGTCAGACCTGTGCTCAAATGCTATGGCCACATATGGTTTCAACAGGCATAAGCTCCCTCTCTCTACTTGTACCTGGAAATGGCACAAAATCCTCTTGTCCTGTAGGTGGATAGCTATCCTTGCTCACCTTAACAAACACCTTGCAAAACAGTGGAGAGAATATTGTGCTAAGGATGCAAGAACAGCCTGTTGGATGAGGCTTGTATCCTCTGCATCCTGTTTTCAGTAGTGGCCAGCCAAATATCTCTGGCAGTCTCACAAGCAGGGCAAGCCAAGAAGATAATCACCTTCCTCTGCGGTTTGCCCCCAGCATCCAATAATGAGGAATGTTGCCTCTCATCTGAAGTTCCCTTTTAGGTATTGTGGTAGAACCCCAACTGATGCACCATGTGTGTTCCACCATAGCATTTAAAGCAATCTATGAAATGGCTTTCTACATCTGGGGAGGAATCATAACCATGCTAAACATAAAACCACTGTCTGGCACAGGGTTAAAAGGAGATATTTGCATTGGTTTCTTTTACTACCACAACCTTTCAGTTAAGCTCACAACCCCAGTTTTTCAGCTATAAGACTCTAAAGTTAACTAGCTTTGAGACACAGCATGAGATCGCCATTCACTTCCACAGAATCTATGCTCAGCGAATGAGTGAAGTACACTTTTGCGTCTTCAAAATGAAATACCAAGTAGTCGAAACTTAACCCCTCCTCACTTGGTGCTCACTAACTTGTGAAAACCTGAGGATATAAACTCAAAATATACATAGCAGTTTATGATTTTGCCATAAGTACATAGCTACTGGGGGAAAAATCTTAAATAAATGCATCCCCTTCATTAAACAGGGAAGTGACATATCTACAACTCTTCCCTGCCCCCTTCAAGTTACTTTGAATATTATCTAACTTTTGGCCACACATGAAACATCAGTGGACAAGTTTTGCTGCAACTTCAGCACCAAAGAGAACTTTCATCTCATCGCATCCCATCCCCAGCACCACCGTTCTGATCCCTGCCCAATCACACACTCCCCACTTCTACCCTTGCCACCCTTGCAAAACTGGCTGTTTTCAACAGGTTCCCTCAGACTCCCTGGCAATGTGTGTCATCTGCAAAGGAAAACGTGAATCAGAGGCACAAATACCTGGCATAAAGTGGTGCATGGGGCATT